>NC_135534.1:124292619-124597319 GCF_045843805.1 Urocitellus parryii
CTATATGAATACATGTAGTTGGAACTCTAAATCAAAGACGGTTTGTGCTAGCTCTTTCAAACTTGGCTCAATAAAGTAGTTCAAGTTCTATCTCTATGGTTTGTTTCCAATTTGTGTATGCCCAGCAGAGACTGTCAGAAATCACATTCATTGAAAGAGGTTGCAAAGCTTGCCCAAAACTACGAGTTTCCTGAAATCTCAGCAACCATTTTTACACCGAATCTTGATGATACTTTCAGGTAATCATTAGTTCCCCAATCCCACTTAGCTCACCAAATTTCGTTCTTGTAGGTTAAACCGTTCGATTGCAGTAACCGTTTTCATTTTTAGGTTTCACTCTGTTTTCTCCTATATGGATACATGTAGTTGGAACTGTAAATCAAACACGGTTTGTGCTAGCACTTTAAAACTTGGTGCAATAATGTAGTTCCAAGTTCTATCTCTATTGTTTGTTTCCTATTGATGTAGCCCCAAGCAGAGACCGATGTAAATCACTTTCATTGAAAGTTGTTGCCAAGCTTCTCCAAAACTACGAGTTTTTAGAAATCTCAGCAAACAGATTTTTCACCCAATCTTGATGATACTTTCAGGTAATGATCAGTTCACCAATCCCACTTGGCTCACCAAATTTCGTTCTTCTATGTTACACCGTTCATTTGCAGTAACCGTTTTCATTGTTACGTTTCACTCTGTTTTCTCCTATATGGATACATGTAGTTGGAACTGTAAATCAAACACGGTTTGTGCTAGCTCTTTGAAACTTGGCACAATAACGTAGTTCCAAGTTCTATCTCTATGGTTTGTTTCCGATTTATGTAGCCCCAGCAGAGACTGTCCAAAATCACATTTATTTAAAGAGGTTGCCAAGCTTCCCAACACTACGAGTTTCCTGAAATCTCAGCAAATATTTTTTCACCCAATCTTGATGATACTTTCAGGTAATGATCAGTACACCAATCCATCTTGGTCACCAAATTTCGTTCTTCAAGATTAAACCATCGTTTGCAGTAACCATTTTCATTTTTAGGTTTCACACTGTTTTCTCCTATATGGATACATGTAGTAGGAACTCTAAATCAAACACGGTTTGTGCTAATTCTGTGAAACTTGGCACAATAAAGTAGTGCCAAGTTCTATACCTATCTTGTTTCCTATTGATGTTGCCCAAGCAGAGACTGTCCAAAATCACATTCATTGAAAGAGGTTGCCAAGCTTCCCCAAAACTACGAGTTTCCTGAAATCTCAGCAACCATTTTTACACCCAACCTTGATGATACTTTCAGGTAATCATTAGTTCACCAATCACACTTGGCTCACCAAATTTCATTCTTGTAGGTTAAATCGTTCATTTGTAGTAACGGTATTTATTTTCAGGTTTCACTCTGTTTTCTTCTATATGGATACATGTAGTTGGAACTCTAAATCAAACACGCTTTGTGCTAGCTCTTTGAAACTTGGCACAATAAAGTAGTTCCACGTTCTACCTCTATGGTTTGTTTCCGATTGATGTAGCCCCAAGCAGAGACTGACGTAAATCACTTTCATTGAAAATTGTTGCCAAGCTTCCCCAAAACTAGGAGTTTCTTGACATCTCAGCAATGATTTTTACACCCAATCTTGATGATACTTTCAGGTAATCATTAGTTCACCAATCGCACTTGGCTCACCAAATTTCGTTCTTGTAGGTTAAACCGTTCGTTTTCAGTAACCGTTTTTATTTTTAGGTTTCACTCTGTTTTCTCCTATATGGATACATGTAGTTGGAACTCTAAATCAAAACGGGTTTGGCTACCTCTTTGAAACTAGGACCAAAAAATTAGTTCCAAGTTCTATCTCTATGGTTTGTTTCCTATTGATGTAGCCCCAAGCAGAGACTGACGTAAATCACTTTCATTGAAAGTTTGCCAAGCTTCCCCAAAACTACGAGTTTTCTGAAATCTCAGCAAACATTTTTTCACCCAATCTTGTGGATACCTTCAGGTAATGATCAGTTCACCAATCCACTTGGCTCACCAAATTTCGTTGTTCTAGGTTAAACCGTTCGTTTGCAGTAATCTTTTTCATTTTTAGGTTTCAATCTCTTTTCTCCTATATGGATACATATAGTTGGAACTGTAAATCAAACACGGTTTTTGCAAGCTCATTGAAACATGGCACAATAAAGTAGTTCCAAATTCTATCTCTATGGCTTGTTTCCTATTGATGTAGCCCCAAGCAGAGACTGAGGAAAATCACTTTCATTGAAAGTGGTTGAAAAGGTTCCCCAAAATTACGAGTTCCCTGAAGTCTCAGGAAACATTTTTTTTTTCCCAATCTTGATGATACTTTCAGGTAATGATCAGTTCACCAATCCCACTTGGCTCAACAAATTTCGTTATTCTAGGTTAAACCGTTCATTTGGAGTAACCGTTTTCATTTTTATGTTTCACTCTGTTTTCTCCTATATGGATACATGTAGTTGGAACTATAAATCAAACACGGTTTGTGCTAGCTCTTTCAAACTTGGCTCAATAAAGTAGTTCCAAGTTCTATCTCTATGGTTTGTTTCCGATTTGTGTATGCCCAGCAGAGACTGTCAGAAATCACATTCATTGAAAGAGGTTGCAAAGCTTGCCCAAAACTACGAGTTTCCTGAAATCTCAGCAACCATTTTTACACCGAATCTTGATGATACTTTCAGGTAATCATTAGTTCACCAATCGCACTTGGCTCACCAAATTTCGTTCTTGTAGGTTAAACCGATCATTTGCAGTAACCGTTTTTATTTTTAGCTTTCACTCTGTTTTTTCCTATATGGATACATGTAGTTGGAACTCTAAATCAAACACGGTTTGTGCTAGCTCTTTGAAACTTGGCACAATAAATAAGTTCCAAGTTCTATCTCTATTTTTTGTTTCCTGTTGATTAGCCCAAGCAGAGACTGACATAAATCACTTTCATTGAAAGTTATTGCCAAGCTTCCGCAAAACTATGATTTTTCTGAAATATCAGCATACATTTTTCCCCTCAATCTTGATGATACCTTCAGGTAATGATCAGTTCACCAATCCACTAGGCTCACCAAATTTCGTTCTTCTATGTTACACTGTTCATTTGCAGTAACCGTTTTCATTGTTACGTTTCACTCTGTTTTCTCCTATATGGATACATGTAGTTGGAACTGTAAATGAAACACGGTTTGTGCTAGCTCTTTGAAACTTGGCACAATAACGTAGTTCCAAGTTCTATCTCTATGGTTTGTTTCCGATTTATGTAGCCCCAGCAGAGACTGTCCAAAATCACATTTATTTAAAGAGGTTGCCAAGCTTCCCAACACTACGAGTTTCCTGAAATCTCAGCAAATATTTTTTCACCCAATCTTGATGATACTTTCAGGTAATGATCAGTTCACCAATCCATCTTGGTCACCAAATTTCGTTCTTCAAGATTAAACCATAGTTTGCAGTAACCATTTTCATTTTTAGGTTTCACTCTGTTTTCTCTTATATGGATACATGTAGTTGGAACTCTAAATCAAACACGGTTTGTGCTAATTCTGTGAAACTTGGCACAATAAAGTAGTGCCAAGTTCTATACCTATGTTGTTTCCTATTGATGTTGCCCAAGCAGAGACTGTCCAAATTCACATTCATTGAAAGAGGTTGCCAAGCTTCCCCAAAACTACGAGTTTCCTGAAATCTCAGCAATCATTTTTACACCCAATCTTGATGATACTTTCAGGTAATCATTAGTTCCCCAATCCCACTTAGCTCACCAAATTTCGTTCTTGTAGGTTAAACCGTTCGATTGCAGTAACCGTTTTCATTTTTAGGTTTCACTCTGTTTTCTCCTATATGGATACATGTAGTTGGAACTGTAAATCAAACACGGTTTGTGCTAGCACTTTGAAACTTCGTGCAATAATGTAGTTCCAAGTTCTATCTCTATTGTTTGTTTCCTATTGATGTAGCCCCAAGCAGAGACCGATGTAAATCACTTTCATTGAAAGTTGTTGCCAAGCTTCTCCAAAACTACGAGTTTTCGGAAATCTCAGCAAACAGGTTTTTTACCCAATCTTGATGATACTTTCAGGTAATGATCATTTCACCAATCCCACTTGGCTCACCAAATTTCGTTCTTCAAGGTTAAACCGTTCGTTTGCAGTAACTGTTTTCATTTTTAGGTTTCACTCTGTTTACTCCTATATGAATACATGTAGTTGGAACTCTAAATCAAAGACGGTTTGTGCTAGCTCTTTCAAACTTGGCTCAATAAAGTAGTTCAAGTTCTATCTCTATGGTTTGTTTCCAATTTGTGTATGCCCAGCAGAGACTGTCAGAAATCACATTCATTGAAAGAGGTTGCAAAGCTTGCCCAAAACTACGAGTTTCCTGAAATCTCAGCAACCATTTTTACACCGAATCTTGATGATACTTTCAGGTAATCATTAGTTCCCCAATCCCACTTAGCTCACCAAATTTCGTTCTTGTAGGTTAAACCGTTCGATTGCAGTAACCGTTTTCATTTTTAGGTTTCACTCTGTTTTCTCCTATATGGATACATGTAGTTGGAACTGTAAAACAAACACGGTTTGTGCTAGCACTTTAAAACTTGGTGCAATAATGTAGTTCCAAGTTCTATCTCTATTGTTTGTTTCCTATTGATGTAGCCCCAAGCAGAGACCGATGTAAATCACTTTCATTGAAAGTTGTTGCCAAGCTTCTCCAAAACTACGAGTTTTTAGAAATCTCAGCAAACAGATTTTTCACCCAATCTTGATGATACTTTCAGGTAATGATCAGTTCACCAATCCCACTTGGCTCACCAAATTTCGTTCTTCTATGTTACACCGTTCATTTGCAGTAACCGTTTTCATTGTTACGTTTCACTCTGTTTTCTCCTATATGGATACATGTAGTTGGAACTGTAAATCAAACACGGTTTGTGCTAGCTCTTTGAAACTTGGCACAATAACGTAGTTCCAAGTTCTATCTCTATGGTTTGTTTCCGATTTATGTAGCCCCAGCAGAGACTGTCCAAAATCACATTTATTTAAAGAGGTTGCCAAGCTTCCCAACACTACGAGTTTCCTGAAATCTCAGCAAATATTTTTTCACCCAATCTTGATGATACTTTCAGGTAATGATCAGTACACCAATCCATCTTGGTCACCAAATTTCGTTCTTCAAGATTAAACCATCGTTTGCAGTAACCATTTTCATTTTTAGGTTTCACACTGTTTTCTCCTATATGGATACATGTAGTAGGAACTCTAAATCAAACACGGTTTGTGCTAATTCTGTGAAACTTGGCACAATAAAGTAGTGCCAAGTTCTATACCTATGTTGTTTCCTATTGATGTTGCCCAAGCAGAGACTGTCCAAAATCACATTCATTGAAAGAGGTTGCCAAGCTTCCCCAAAACTACGAGTTTCCTGAAATCTCAGCAACCATTTTTACACCCAACCTTGATGATACTTTCAGGTAATCATTAGTTCACCAATCGCACTTGGCTCACCAAATTTCATTCTTGTAGGTTAAATCGTTCATTTGTAGTAACGGTATTTATTTTCAGGTTTCACTCTGTTTTCTTCTATATGGATACATGTAGTTGGAACTCTAAATCAAACACGCTTTGTGCTAGCTCTTTGAAACTTGGCACAATAAAGTAGTTCCACGTTCTACCTCTATGGTTTGTTTCCGATTGATGTAGCCCCAAGCAGAGACTGACGTAAATCACTTTCATTGAAAATTGTTGCCAAGCTTCCCCAAAACTAGGAGTTTCTTGACATCTCAGCAATGATTTTTACACCCAATCTTGATGATACTTTCAGGTAATCATTAGTTCACCAATCGCACTTGGCTCACCAAATTTCGTTCTTGTAGGTTAAACCGTTCGTTTGCAGTAACCGTTTTTATTTTTAGGTTTCACTCTGTTTTCTCCTATATGGATACATGTAGTTGGAACTCTAAATCAAAACGGGTTTGGCTACCTCTTTGAAACTAGGACCAAAAAATTAGTTCCAAGTTCTATCTCTATGGTTTGTTTCCTATTGATGTAGCCCCAAGCAGAGACTGACGTAAATCACTTTCATTGAAAGTTTGCCAAGCTTCCCCAAAACTACGAGTTTTCTGAAATCTCAGCAAACATTTTTTCACCCAATCTTGTGGATACCTTCAGGTAATGATCAGTTCACCAATCCACTTGGCTCACCAAATTTCGTTGTTCTAGGTTAAACCGTTCGTTTGCAGTAATCTTTTTCATTTTTAGGTTTCAATCTCTTTTCTCCTATATGGATACATATAGTTGGAACTGTAAATCAAACACGGTTTTTGCAAGCTCATTGAAACATGGCACAATAAAGTAGTTCCAAATTCTATCTCTATGGCTTGTTTCCTATTGATGTAGCCCCAAGCAGAGACTGAGGAAAATCACTTTCATTGAAAGTGGTTGAAAAGGTTCCCCAAAATTACGAGTTCCCTGAAGTCTCAGGAAACATTTTTTTTTTCCCAATCTTGATGATACTTTCAGGTAATGATCAGTTCACCAATCCCACTTGGCTCAACAAATTTCGTTATTCTAGGTTAAACCGTTCATTTGGAGTAACCGTTTTCATTTTTATGTTTCACTCTGTTTTCTCCTATATGGATACATGTAGTTGGAACTCTAAATCAAACACGGTTTGTCCTAGCTCTTTCAAACTTGGCACAATAAAGTAGTTCCAAGTTCTATCTCAATGGTGTGTTTCCGATTTATGTAACCCCAGTAGAGACTGTCCAAAATCACATTTATTTAAAGAGGTTGCCAAGCTTCCCCAAAACTACGAGTTTCCTGAAATCTCAGCAATTATTTTTACACCCAATCTTGATGATACTTTCAGGTAATGATCAGTTCACCAATCCCACTTGGCTCACCAAATTTCATTCTTCAATTTAAACCGTTCATTTGCAGTAACCCTTTTCATTTTTAGGTTTCACTCTGTTTCTTCCTATATGGATACATGTATTTGGAACTGTAAATCTAACACGGTTTGTGCTAGCTCTTTGATACTTGGCACAATAAAGTAGTTCAAAGTTCAGTCTCTATGGTTTGTTTCCGATTGATGTAGCCCCAGCAGAGACTGTCCAAAATCACATTCATTAAAAAAGGTTGCCAAGCTTCCCCAAAACTTTGAGTCTCCTGAAATCTCAGCAATCATTTTTTCACCCAATCTTGATGATACTTTCAGGTAATGATCAGTTCACCAATCCCACTTGGCTCACCAAATTTCGTTCTTCAAGGTTAAACCGTTCGTTTGCAGTAACTGTTTTCATTTTTAGGTTTCACTCTGTTTACTCCTATATGCATACATGTAGTTGGAACTCTAAATCAATGACGGTTTGTGCTAGCTCTTTCAAACTTGGCTCAATAATGTAGTTCCAAGTTCTATCTCTATGGTTTGTTTCCGATTTGTGTATGCCCAGCAGAGACTGTCAGAAATCACATTCATTGAAAGAGGTTGCAAAGCTTGCCCAAAACTACGAGTTTCCTGAAATCTCAGCAACCATTTTTACACCGAATCTTGATGATACTTTCAGGTAATCATTAGTTCCCCAATCCCACTTAGCTCACCAAATTTCGTTCTTGTAGGTTAAACCGTTCGATTGCAGTAACCGTTTTCATTTTTAGGTTTCACTCTCTTTTCTCCTATATGGATACATGTAGTTGGAACTGTAAATCAAACACGGTTTGTGCTAGCACTTTGAAACTTGGTGCAATAATGTAGTTCCAAGTTCTATCTCTATTGTTTGTTTCCTATTGATGTAGCCCCAAGCAGAGACCGATGTAAATCACTTTCATTGAAAGTTGTTGCCATTCTTCTCAAAAACTACGAGTTTTCAGAAATCTCAGCAAACAGGTTTTTCACCCAATCTTGATGATACTTTCAGGTAATGATCAGTTCACCAATCCCACTTGGCTCACCAAATTTCGTTCTTCAAGGTTAAACCGTTCGTTTGCAGTAAGTGTTTTCATTTTTAGGTTTCACTCTGTTTACTCCTATATGAATACACGTAGTTGGAACTCTAAATCAAAGACGGTTTGTGCTAGCTCTTTCAAACTTGGCTCAATAAAGTAGTTCAAGTTCTATCTCTATGGTTTGTTTCCAATTTGTGTATGCCCAGCAGAGACTGTCAGAAATCACATTCATTGAAAGAGGTTGCAAAGCTTGCCCAAAACTACGAGTTTCCTGAAATCTCAGCAACCATTTTTACACCGAATCTTGATGATACTTTCAGGTAATCATTAGTTCCCCAATCCCACTTAGCTCACCAAATTTCGTTCTTGTAGGTTAAACCGTTCGATTGCAGTAACCGTTTTCATTTTTAGGTTTCACTCTGTTTTCTCCTATATGGATACATGTAGTTGGAACTGTAAAACAAACACGGTTTGTGCTAGCACTTTAAAACTTGGTGCAATAATGTAGTTCCAAGTTCTATCTCTATTGTTTGTTTCCTATTGATGTAGCCCCAAGCAGAGACCGATGTAAATCACTTTCATTGAAAGTTGTTGCCAAGCTTCTCCAAAACTACGAGTTTTTAGAAATCTCAGCAAACAGATTTTTCACCCAATCTTGATGATACTTTCAGGTAATGATCAGTTCACCAATCCCACTTGGCTCACCAAATTTCGTTCTTCTATGTTACACCGTTCATTTGCAGTAACCGTTTTCATTGTTACGTTTCACTCTGTTTTCTCCTATATGGATACATGTAGTTGGAACTGTAAATCAAACACGGTTTGTGCTAGCTCTTTGAAACTTGGCACAATAACGTAGTTCCAAGTTCTATCTCTATGGTTTGTTTCCGATTTATGTAGCCCCAGCAGAGACTGTCCAAAATCACATTTATTTAAAGAGGTTGCCAAGCTTCCCAACACTACGAGTTTCCTGAAATCTCAGCAAATATTTTTTCACCCAATCTTGATGATACTTTCAGGTAATGATCAGTACACCAATCCATCTTGGTCACCAAATTTCGTTCTTCAAGATTAAACCATCGTTTGCAGTAACCATTTTCATTTTTAGGTTTCACACTGTTTTCTCCTATATGGATACATGTAGTAGGAACTCTAAATCAAACACGGTTTGTGCTAATTCTGTGAAACTTGGCACAATAAAGTAGTGCCAAGTTCTATACCTATGTTGTTTCCTATTGATGTTGCCCAAGCAGAGACTGTCCAAAATCACATTCATTGAAAGAGGTTGCCAAGCTTCCCCAAAACTACGAGTTTCCTGAAATCTCAGCAACCATTTTTACACCCAACCTTGATGATACTTTCAGGTAATCATTAGTTCACCAATCGCACTTGGCTCACCAAATTTCATTCTTGTAGGTTAAATCGTTCATTTGTAGTAACGGTATTTATTTTCAGGTTTCACTCTGTTTTCTTCTATATGGATACATGTAGTTGGAACTCTAAATCAAACACGCTTTGTGCTAGCTCTTTGAAACTTGGCACAATAAAGTAGTTCCACGTTCTACCTCTATGGTTTGTTTCCGATTGATGTAGCCCCAAGCAGAGACTGACGTAAATCACTTTCATTGAAAATTGTTGCCAAGCTTCCCCAAAACTAGGAGTTTCTTGACATCTCAGCAATGATTTTTACACCCAATCTTGATGATACTTTCAGGTAATCATTAGTTCACCAATCGCACTTGGCTCACCAAATTTCGTTCTTGTAGGTTAAACCGTTCGTTTGCAGTAACCGTTTTTATTTTTAGGTTTCACTCTGTTTTCTCCTATATGGATACATGTAGTTGGAACTCTAAATCAAAACGGGTTTGGCTACCTCTTTGAAACTAGGACCAAAAAATTAGTTCCAAGTTCTATCTCTATGGTTTGTTTCCTATTGATGTAGCCCCAAGCAGAGACTGACGTAAATCACTTTCATTGAAAGTTTGCCAAGCTTCCCCAAAACTACGAGTTTTCTGAAATCTCAGCAAACATTTTTTCACCCAATCTTGTGGATACCTTCAGGTAATGATCAGTTCACCAATCCACTTGGCTCACCAAATTTCGTTGTTCTAGGTTAAACCGTTCGTTTGCAGTAATCTTTTTCATTTTTAGGTTTCAATCTCTTTTCTCCTATATGGATACATATAGTTGGAACTGTAAATCAAACACGGTTTTTGCAAGCTCATTGAAACATGGCACAATAAAGTAGTTCCAAATTCTATCTCTATGGCTTGTTTCCTATTGATGTAGCCCCAAGCAGAGACTGAGGAAAATCACTTTCATTGAAAGTGGTTGAAAAGGTTCCCCAAAATTACGAGTTCCCTGAAGTCTCAGGAAACATTTTTTTTTTCCCAATCTTGATGATACTTTCAGGTAATGATCAGTTCACCAATCCCACTTGGCTCAACAAATTTCGTTATTCTAGGTTAAACCGTTCATTTGGAGTAACCGTTTTCATTTTTATGTTTCACTCTGTTTTCTCCTATATGGATACATGTAGTTGGAACTCTAAATCAAACACGGTTTGTCCTAGCTCTTTCAAACTTGGCACAATAAAGTAGTTCCAAGTTCTATCTCAATGGTGTGTTTCCGATTTATGTAACCCCAGTAGAGACTGTCCAAAATCACATTTATTTAAAGAGGTTGCCAAGCTTCCCCAAAACTACGAGTTTCCTGAAATCTCAGCAATTATTTTTACACCCAATCTTGATGATACTTTCAGGTAATGATCAGTTCACCAATCCCACTTGGCTCACCAAATTTCATTCTTCAATTTAAACCGTTCATTTGCAGTAACCCTTTTCATTTTTAGGTTTCACTCTGTTTCTTCCTATATGGATACATGTATTTGGAACTGTAAATCTAACACGGTTTGTGCTAGCTCTTTGATACTTGGCACAATAAAGTAGTTCAAAGTTCAGTCTCTATGGTTTGTTTCCGATTGATGTAGCCCCAGCAGAGACTGTCCAAAATCACATTCATTAAAAAAGGTTGCCAAGCTTCCCCAAAACTTTGAGTCTCCTGAAATCTCAGCAATCATTTTTTCACCCAATCTTGATGATACTTTCAGGTAATGATCAGTTCACCAATCCCACTTGGCTCACCAAATTTCGTTCTTCAAGGTTAAACCGTTCGTTTGCAGTAACTGTTTTCATTTTTAGGTTTCACTCTGTTTACTCCTATATGCATACATGTAGTTGGAACTCTAAATCAATGACGGTTTGTGCTAGCTCTTTCAAACTTGGCTCAATAATGTAGTTCCAAGTTCTATCTCTATGGTTTGTTTCCGATTTGTGTATGCCCAGCAGAGACTGTCAGAAATCACATTCATTGAAAGAGGTTGCAAAGCTTGCCCAAAACTACGAGTTTCCTGAAATCTCAGCAACCATTTTTACACCGAATCTTGATGATACTTTCAGGTAATCATTAGTTCCCCAATCCCACTTAGCTCACCAAATTTCGTTCTTGTAGGTTAAACCGTTCGATTGCAGTAACCGTTTTCATTTTTAGGTTTCACTCTCTTTTCTCCTATATGGATACATGTAGTTGGAACTGTAAATCAAACACGGTTTGTGCTAGCACTTTGAAACTTGGTGCAATAATGTAGTTCCAAGTTCTATCTCTATTGTTTGTTTCCTATTGATGTAGCCCCAAGCAGAGACCGATGTAAATCACTTTCATTGAAAGTTGTTGCCATTCTTCTCAAAAACTACGAGTTTTCAGAAATCTCAGCAAACAGGTTTTTCACCCAATCTTGATGATACTTTCAGGTAATGATCAGTTCACCAATCCCACTTGGCTCACCAAATTTCGTTCTTCAAGGTTAAACCGTTCGTTTGCAGTAAGTGTTTTCATTTTTAGGTTTCACTCTGTTTACTCCTATATGAATACATGTAGTTGGAACTCTAAATCAAAGACGGTTTGTGCTAGCTCTTTCAAACTTGGCTCAATAAAGTAGTTCAAGTTCTATCTCTATGGTTTGTTTCCAATTTGTGTATGCCCAGCAGAGACTGTCAGAAATCACATTCATTGAAAGAGGTTGCAAAGCTTGCCCAAAACTACGAGTTTCCTGAAATCTCAGCAACCATTTTTACACCGAATCTTGATGATACTTTCAGGTAATCATTAGTTCACCAATCGCACTTGGCTCAAAAAATTTCGTTCTTGTAGGTTAAACCGATCATTTGCAGTAACCGTTTTTATTTTTAGGTTTCACTCTGTTTTTTCCTATATGGATACATGTAGTTGGAACTCTAAATCAAACACGGTTTGTGCTAGCTCTTTGAAACTTGGCACAATAAATTAGTTCCAAGTTCTATCTCTATTTTTTGTTTCCTGTTGATTAGCCCCAAGTAGAGACTGACATAAATCACTTTCATTGAAAGTTATTGCCAAGCTTCCCCAAAACTATGATTTTTCTGAAATATCAGCATACATTTTTCCCCTCAATCTTGATGATACCTTCAGGTTATGATCAGTTCACCAATCCACTAGGCTCACCAAATTTCGTTCTTCTAGGTTACACCGTTCATTTGCAGTAACCGTTTTCATTATTACGTTTCACTCTGTTTTCTCCTATATGGATACATGTAGTTGGAACTGTAAATCAAACACGGTTTGTGCTAGCTCTTTGAAACTTGGCACAATAAAGTAGTTCCATGTTCTATCTCTATGGTTTGTTTCCGATTTATGTAGCCCCAGCAGAGACTGTCCAAAATCACATTTATTTAAAGAGGTTGCCAAGCTTCCCAACACTACGAGTTTCCTGAAATCTCAGCAAATATTTTTTCACCCAATCTTGATGATACTTTCAGGTAATGATCAGTTCACCAATCCATCTTGGTCACCAAATTTCGTTCTTCAAGATTAAACCATCGTTTGCAGTAACCATTTTCATATTTAGGTTTCACTCTGTTTTCTCCTTTATGGATACATGTAGTTGGAACTCTAAATCAAACACGGTTTGGGCCACCTCTTTGAACCTTGGCACAATAAAATAGTTCCAAGTTCTAACTCTATGGTTTTTTTCCTATTGATGTAGCCCCAAGCAGAGACTTTTGAAAATCACTTTCATTTAAAAGGGTTGCCAAGTTCCCCCAAAACTACGAGTCTCATGAAATCTCAGAAAACAATTTTTCACCCAAACTTGATGATACTTTCAGGTAATGATCAATTCACCAATCCCTCTTGGCTCACCAAATTTCGTTCTTCTAGTTTAAACCGTTCGTTTGCAGTAACCTTTTTCATTTTTAGGTGTCACTCAGTTTTCTCCTATATGGATACATGTTGTTCCAATTCTAAATGAAATACGGTTTGTGCTAGAGCTTTGAAACTTGGCACAATAAAACAGTTCCAAGTTCTATCTCTATGGTTTGTTTCCTATTGATGTAGACCCAAGCAGAGACTGGCCCAAATCACTTTTATTGAAAGTGATTGCCAAGCTTCCAAAAAGTACGATTTTCCTGAAATCTCAGCAAACATTTTTTCACCCAATCTTGATGATACTTTCAGGAAATGTTCAATTCACCAATCCAACTTGGTTCACCAAATTTCGATCTTCAAGATTAAACAGTTCGTTTGCAGTAACCGTTTTCATTTTTAGGTTTCACTCTCTTTTCTCCTATATACATGCATGTCGTTGGAACTGTAAATCAAACACGGTTTCTGCTAGCACTTTGAATCTTGGCACAATACAGCCCTTACAAGTTCTATCTCTTTGGTTTGTTTCTTACTGATGTAGCCCCAAGCAGAGACTGACGAAAATCACTTCATGGAATGGGGTTGCCAAGCTTCCCCAAAACTACGAGTTTCCTGAAATCTCAGCAAACATTTTTTCACCCAATCTTGATGATACTTTCAGGTAATGATCAGTTCACCAGTCCCATTTGGCTCACCAAATTTCGTTCTTCTAGTGTAAACCGTTCGTTTGCAGTGACCGTTAACATATTTTGGTTTCACTCTAACCCGACCTCTAACTCTAACCCTAACTGTAACCCGAACCCTAAACCAAACCCTAACCCGAACCCGAACCCTAACCCTAACCCGAACCCTAACCCTAACCCGAACCATAACCCTAAACCGAACCTGAATACAAACCTTAACCCTAACCTTAATCCTAACACTAACCTGAACCCTAACCTTAAACCTAACCCTAACCCTACTCCGAACAGGAACTCTAACCCTAAAACTAACCCTTACCATAACCCTAATGCGAACAATAACCCTAACCCTAACACTAACCCTATACCGAACCCGAACACGAACTGTTACCCTAACCCTGACCCTAACCCTAACCCTAACCCGAACTCTAACCCTACTCTAACCGTACCCCAAACCCTAACGCTAACCCGAACCCGAACCCGAACTCTAACCCTAACCCGAACCCGAACCCGAACAAGAACCCTAACCTTAACCCGAATCCGAACCCTAAAACTATCCCTACCCCTAACCTGAACCCGAAACCAAACCCAAAACCTAACCCTAACTCTAACCCTAACCCTGACCGAACCATAACCCTAACCCTAACCCTAACCCTAAGCCGAACCCAAACCCTAACACTAATCCTAAACCGAACAGTAACCCGAACCCTAACCCTAACCCGAAACCAAACCCTAACCCTAACCCTAACCTTAACCCTAACACTAACCTGAACACAAACACTAACCCTAAACCTAACCTGAACCCGAACCCGATATGGAACCCGAAACCAAACCCAAACATGAACCCTAGTCCTAACTCTAACCCTAACCCTAACAATAACCCTAACTCTAACCCGAACCCTAACACTAACCCTAACCCTAAAACGAATCCTAACCCTAACCGGAACCCTAACCCTAACCCAAAACATAACCCTAACCAGAAGCCGAACCCTAACCCTAACCCTAACCCGAACACAAACACGAACACTAACCCTAAACCTAACGCGAACCCGAACTGGAACCCTAGCCCTAAACCTAATCCTAACCCTAACAATAACCCTAACCTGAACCCTAACCCTAACCCTAACACTAACCCTAACCCTATCCCTCACAAGAACGCTAAACCAAACCCGAGCCCTAACCCTAAACCTAAACCTAACCCTAACCATAACCCTAAACCTAACCCTAACCCAAACCCTAACTCTATCTTAAACCCTAACCCGAACACTAACCCTAACCCTAATCTGAACCCTAACCCAAACCTAAACCCGCACTCTAACCCTAACCCTAACCCTAACCCTAACCCTAACGCGAACCCGAACCCCAACCCTATCCTGAACCCGAACCCGAACCCTAATTCTAACCCTAAAACTAACCCTAACATGAACCCGAACAAGAACCCGAACCCGAACCCTAACCCTAACACTAACCTGAACTGTAACCCTAAAACTAACCCTAACCCTATTCCTAAACGTAACCCCAATCCGAACTCTAAACCTAAACCTAAACCTAACCCTAACCCGAACACGAACCTTAAACCTAACCGTAACCATAACGCTAACCCTAACCCTAACCCTAAACTCTAACCCTAACCCTGGGAGTTTCCTTAAATCTCAGCAAACATTTCTTCACCCAATCTTGATGATGGTTTCAGGTAATGATCAGTACAGCAATTCCACTTGGCTCACCAAACTTCGTTCTTTTATTTTAAACCGTTCATTTAGAGCAACCGTTTTCATTTGTAGGTTTCACTCTGTTTTTTTCCTATATGGATACATATACTTGGAACTCTAAATCAAACACAGTTTGTGCTAGCTGTTTGAAACTTGGCACAATAAACTAGTTCCAAGTTCTATCTCTATGGTTTGTTTCCTATTGATATAGACACAAGCAGAGACTGGCCAAAATCACTTTCATTGAAAGCTGTTGCAAAACTTCTCCAAAACCACGATTTCCTGAAATCTCAGCAAACATTTTTTCACTCAATCTGGATGATACTTTCAGGTAATGATCAGTTCACCAATCCCACGTGGCTAACCAAATTTCGTGATTCTAGGTTAAACCGTTCGATTGCAGTAACCCTGTTCATTTTTAAGCTTCACTCTGTTTTCTCGTATATGGATACATGTAGTTGGAACTCTAAATCAAACACGGTTTGTGGTAGCTCCTTGAAACTTGGCACAAAAAAGTATATCCAAGTAATAGCTCTATGCTTTCTTTTCTATTGATGTAGCCCCAAGAAGAGACACGCCAAATTCACTTTCATTGAAAGGGGTTGCCAAGTTCCCCAAAACTACGAGTTTCCTGCAGTCTCAGCAAACATTTTTTTACCCAATCTTGATGATAATTTCAGGTAATGATCAGTACACCAATCCCACTTGGCTCACCAAATTTCCTTCTTCTAGGATAAACCGTTCATTTGCAGTGACGGTTATCATTTTTAGGTTCTACTCTGTTTTCTCATATATGGATATTTATAGGTTGAACTCTAAATCAAACATGGTTTGTGCTAGCTCTTTGAAACTTGGCACAATAAAGTAGTTCCAAGTTCTAACTCTATGCTTTGTTTCCTATTGATGTATCCCCAAGCAGAGACTGGCCAAAATCACTTTCATTGAAAGCTGTTGCCAAATGTAACCCAAAACCGGGTTTCCTGAAATCTCATGAAACATTTTTTCACCCAATATTGATGATACTTTAAGGTAATGATCAGTTCACCAGTCCCACTTGGCTCACCAAATTTCGTTCTTCTATGTTAAACCCTTCGTTTGCAGTAACCCTTTTCATTTTTAGGTTTCACTCTGTTTTCTCCTATAAGGATACATGTAGTTGGAACTCTAAATCAAACACGGTTTTGGCTAGCTCTTTGAAACTTGGCACAATAATGTAGATCCAAGTTCTATCTGTATGGTGTGTTTCCTATTGATGTCACCCGAAGCAGAGTCTGACGAAAATCACATTCATTGAAAGGGGTTCCCAAGCTTCCCCAAAACTACGAGTTTCCTGAAATCTCAGCAAACAATTTTTCACCAAATCATGATGAATCTTTCAGGTAATGATCAGTATAACAATCCCACTGGGCTCAACAAATTTCGTTCTTCTAGGTTAAACCGTTCATTTGCAGTAACCCTTTTCATTTTTAGGTTTCACTCTGTTTTCTCCTATACGGATACATATAGTTGGAACCCAAATTCAAAAACGGTTTGTGCTAGCTCTTTGAAACGTGGCACAATAAAGAGGTTCCAAGTTCTATCTCAATGGTTTTTTTTCCTCTTGATGTACCCCCAAGTAGAGATGGAGGAAAATCACTTTCATTGAACGGGGTTGCCAAGCTTCCCAAAAAAGACGAGTTTCCTAAATCTCAGCAAACATTTTTTCACCCAATATTATGATACTTTCAGGTAATGAACAGAATACCAATGCCACTTGGCTCAACAAATTTCATTCTTCTAGGTTGATCTGTTCGTTTGCAGTAACCATTTTCATTTTTACCTTCACTCTGTTTTCTCCTATATGGATACATGTAGTTGGAACTCTAAATCAAACACGGTTTGTGCTAGCCCTCTGAAACGCGGCCCAATAAAGTAGTTCCAAGTTCTATTTGATGGTTTGTTTCCTATTGATGAAGCCCCAAGCAGAGACTGAGGAAAATCACTTTCATTGAAAGGAGTTGCCAAGCTTCCCCAAAACTACGAGTTTCCGGAAACCTCAGCAAATATTTTTTCACGCAATCTTGATGACACTTTCAGGTAATGATCAGTTCACCCTTCCCACCTGGCCCACCAAATTTCGTTCCTCTAGGTTAAACCATTCGTTTTCAGTAACCGTTTTCATTTTTAGGTTTCACTCTGTTTTCTCCTATATGGATACATGTGGTTGGAACTCTAAATCAAACATGGATTGTGCTAGCTCTTTGAAACTTGCACAATAAAGTAGTTCCAAGTTCCATCTCTATGATTGGTTTCCTACTGATGTAGACCCAAGCAGAGACTGGCCAAAATCACTTTCATTGAAAGCTGTTGCCAAATTTCCCCCAAAACCACGAGTTTCCTGAAATCTCAGCAAACATTTTTTCACCCAATCATGTTGATGCTTTCAGGTAATAATGAGTTCACCAAGCCACTTGGCTCACCAAATTTCCTTCTGCTAGTTTAAACGTTTCATTTGCAGTAACCCTGTTCATTTTAGCTTTCTCTCTGTTTTCTCCTATATGGATACATGTATTTGGGACTCTAAATCAAACACGGTTTATACTAGCTCTTTGAAACTTGCACAATAAAGGAGTTCCAAGTTCTACCTCTATAGTTTGTATCCCACTGATATAGAACCAAGGAGAGACTGGCCAAAATCACTTTCATTGAAGAGAGTTGCGAATCTTCCCCAAAACTCTGAGTTTCTTCAGATCTCAGCAAACATTTCTTCACCCAATCTTGATGATACTTTTAAGTAATGATCAGTTCAACAATCCCACTTGGCTGACCAAATTTCGTTCTTCTAGGTTAAACCGTTCTTTTGCAGTACCTGTTTTCATTTTTACGTTTCACTCTGTTTTCTCCTTTATAGATACATGTAGTTGGAACTCTAAATCAAACACGGTTTGTTCTAGCTCTTTGAAACTTGGCACAATAAAGTAGTTCAAAGTTCTATCTCTATGATTTGTTTCCTATTGATGTAGGCCCTAGCAGAGACTGACCAAAATCACTTTCATTGAAAGGGGTTGCCAAGCTTCCAAAAAACTACAAGTTTCCTGAAATCTCAGCATACATTTGTTCACCCAATCTTGATGATACTTTCATGTAATGATCAGTACACCAATCCCACTTTGCTTACCAAATTTTGTTCTTCTAGGTTAAACCGTTCGTTTGCAGTACCCGTTTTCATTTTTAGGTTTCACTCTGTTTTCTCCTTTATAGATACATGTAGTTGGAACTCTAAATCAAACACTGTTTGTTGTAGCTCTTTGAAACTTGGCAGAATAAAGTAGTTCAAAGTTCTATCTCTATGGTTTGTTTCCTATTGATGTAGGCCCTAGCAGAGATGGACCAAAGTCACTTTCATTGAAAGGGGTTGCCAAGATTCCAAAAAACTACAAGTTTACTGAAATATCAGCATACATTTGTTCACCCAATCTTGATGATACTTTCAGGTAATGATCAGTACACCAATCCCACTTGGCTCACCAAATTTCGTTCTTCTAGGTTAAACCATTTGTTTGCAGTAACCGTTTTCATTTTCAGTTTCACTCTGTTTTCTTCTATATGGATACATGTAGTTGGAAATCTAAATCAAACTCGGTTCATGCTAGCTCTTTGAAACTTGGCACAATAAAGTAGTTCCAGTTCTATCCCTATGCTTTGATTTCTACTGATGTATCCCCAAGGAGAGACTGACGAAAATCACTTTCATTGAAAGGGGTTGCCAAGCTTACCCAAAACTACGAGTTTCCTGAAGTTTCAGCACATATTTTTTTAACCCAATCTTGATGATACTTTCAGGTAATGATCAGTACACTAATCCTACTTGGCTCACCAAGTTTCATTTTTCTAGGTTAACCCGTTCGTTTGCACTATTCCGTTTCATTTTTATGTTTCACACTGTTTTCACCTATATGGATACATGTAGTTGGAAGGCTAAAACAAACACGGTTTGTGCTAGGTAGTTGAAACTTGGCACAATAAAGTAGTTCCAAGTTCTATCTCTATGGTTTGTTTCCAATTGCTGTAGCCCCAAGCAGAGATTGACGAAAATCACTTTCATTGAAAGGGGTTGCCAAGCTTCCCCAAAACTATGAAATTCCTGAAATCTCGTCAAACATTTTTTCACCCAATCCTGATGATACTTTCAGGTGATGATCAGTTCATGAATCCCACTTGGCTCACCAATTTTCGTTCCTCTAGGTTAAATCGTTCGTTAGTAGTAACCGTTTTCATTTTTAGGTTTCACTCTGTTTTCTCCTCTATGGATACCTGTGGTTGGAAGTCTAAATCAAACACGGTTTGTACTAGCTCTTTGAAACTTGGCACATTAAAGTAGTTCCAAGTCCTTTCTCTATGGTTTTTTTTTTTTTTCTATTGATGTAGACGCAAGCAGAGACTGACGAAAATCACTTTCATTGAAAGGTGATGCCAAGCTTCCCGAAAACTACGAGTTTCCTAAAATCTCAGCAAGCATTTTTTCACCCAATCTTGATGATTCTTTCCGGTAATGATCAGTTCACCAGTCCAACTTGGCTCACCAAATTTCGTTCTTCTAGGTTAAACCGTTCCTTTGCAGGAACCGTTTACATTTTTACTTTTCTCTCTGTTTTCTCCTATACGGATACATGTAGTTGGAACTCTAAATCAAACACGGCTTGTGCTAGCTCTATGAAACTTGGCCCAATAAAGTAGTTCCAAGTTCTATCCTTATGGTTTGTTTCCAATTGATGTAGCCCCAAGCAGAGACTGTCCAAAATCCCTTTCATTGAAAGGGGTTGCCAACATTCCACAAAACTACGAGTTTCCTGAAATCTCAGCAAACATTTTTTCACCCAATGTTGATGATACTTTCAGGTAATGATAAGTACACCAATCCCACTAGGCTCACCAAATTTCATTCCCCTAGGTTCAGCCGTTCTTTTCCAGTAACAGTTTTTCTTTTTAGGTTTCACTCTGTTTTCTCCTTTATGGATACATGTATTTGGAACTCTAAATCCAACACGGTTTGTGCTAGCTCTTTGAAACTTGGCACAATAAAGTAGTTCCAAGTTCTATCTCTATGGTTTCCTTCCTATTGATGTAGCCCCAAGTAGAGTCTGACAAAAATCACTTTCATTGAAAGGGGTTGTCAAGCTTCCCCAACAGTCCGAGTTTTTGAAATCTCAGAAAACATTTTTTCACCGAATCTTGATGATACTTTCAGGTAATGATCAGTTCACCAAACCCACCGGGCTCATCACATTTGGTTCTTCTAGATTAAACCATTCATTTACAGTAATCATATTCATTTTTATATTTCACTCTTTTTACTCCTATATGGATACATGTAGTTGGAACTCTAATTCAAACACGGTTTTTGCTAGCTCTTTGAAACTTGGCACAATAGAGTAGTTCCAAGTTATATCTCTATGGTTTATTTCCTATTGATGTATCCCAAGCACAGACTGAAGAAAATAACTTTCAATGAAAGCAGTTGCCTAGCTTCCCCAAAAGTACGAGTTTCCTGAAATCTCAGCAAACATTTTTTCCCCCAATCTTGATGATACTTTCAGGTCATGATCCGTTCACAAATACCACTTGGCTCACCAAATTTCATTCTTCTTGGTTAAACATGTTCGTTTGCAGTAACCGTTTTTGTTTTTACGTTTCACTCTGTTTTCTCCTATATGGATACATATATTTGGAACACTAAATCAAACATGGATTCTGCTACCTCTTTGAAACTTGGCTCAATCAATTAGTTCCAATTTCTATCTCAATGGTTTGTTTCCTATTGATGTAGCTCCAAGCAGATTCTGATGAAAATCTCTTTCATTGAAAGGGGTTGCCAAGCTTCCCCCAAACTACGAGTTTCCTGAAATTGCAGCAAACATTTTTTCACCCAATCTGGATGATATTTTTCAGGTAATGAGCAGTACACCAATACCACTGGGCTCACCAAATTTCGTTCTTCAAGGTAAATCCGTTCATTTGCAGTAACCCTTTTCATTTTTAGGTTTCACTCTGTTTTCTCCTATATGGATACATGTAGTTGGAACTCTAAATCAAACACGGTTTCTGCTAGCTTTTTGAAATTTGGCACAACAAAGTAGTTCCAAGTTCTGTCTCTGTGGTTTGTTTCCTATTGATTTACCCCCAAGCAGAGATTGACAAAAATCACTTTTATTGAAAGGGGTTGCCAAGCTTCCCCTAAACTACGAGTTTCCTGAAATCCCAGCAAACTTTTTTTTCACTCATTCTTGATCATACTTTCAGGTAATAATCAGTTCACCAATCCCACTTGGCTCACCAAAGTTCGTTCTTCTAGGTTAACCGTTCGTTTGCAGTAACCATTTTCATTTTTAGGTTTCACTCTGTTTTTGGCTATATGGATACATGTAGTTGGAACTCTAAATCAAACACGGTTTGTGCTACCTCTTTGAAACTTTGCACAGTAAAGTAGTACCACGTTCTATCGCTATGGTTTGTTTCCTGTTGATGTAGCCCCAAGCAGAGACTGACGAAAATCACTTTCATTGATAGGGGTTGCCAAACTTCCCTAAAAATTACGAAGTTCCTGAAATCCCAGCAAACATTTTTTTCACCCAATCTTGATGATACTTTCAGGTAATGATCAGTTCACCAATCCCACTTGGCTAATCAAATTTGGTTCTTCTAGAATAGTCCATTCGTTTTCAGTAACCGTTTTCATTTTTAGGTTTCAGTGTGTTTTCTCCTATATGGATACATGTAGTTGGAACTGTAAATAAAACACGGTTTGTGCTAGCTCTTTGAAACTTGGCACAATAAAGTAGTTCCAAGTTTTCTCTCAAGGGTTTATTTCCTATTGATGTAGCCCAAAGCAGAGACTGAAGAAAATCACTTTCATTGAAAGGGGTTGCCAAATGTAACCCAAAACCGGGTTTCCTGAAATCTCATGAAACATTTTTTCACCCAATATTGATGATACTTTTAGGTAATGATCAGTTCACAAACTCCACTTGGCTCACCAAATTTCGTTCTTCTAGGTGAAACCGTTCGTTTGCAATAACTGTTTTCATTTTTCGGTTTCACTCTGTTTTCTCCTATATGGATACATGTTGTTGGAACTCTGAATCAAACACGGTTTGTGCTAGCTCTTTGAAACTTGGCACAATAAAGTAGTTCCAAGTTTTCTCTCTAGGGTTTATTTCCTATTGATGTAGCCCAAAGCAGAGACTGACGAAAATCACTTTCATTGAAAGGGGTTGCCAAGCTTCCCCAAAACTTCGAGTTTCCTGAACGATCAGGAAACATTTTTTTAACCAATCTTCATGATACTTTCAGGTAATGATCAGTTCACCAACTCCACTTGGCTCACCAAATTTCGTTCTTCTAGGTTAAATCGTTCGTTTGCAGTAACCCTTTACATTTTTACGTGTCACTCTGCTTTCTCCTATATGGATACATGTAGTTGGAACTCTAAATCAAACACATTTTGTGCTAGCTCTTTGAAACTTGCCACAATAAAGTAGTTCCAAGTTCTATCTCTTTGGTTTGTTTCATATTGATGTAGCCCCAAGCAGAGACTGACAAAAAAACTTTTTCATTGAAAGGGGTTGCCAAGCTTCCCCAAAACTACGAGTTTCCTGAAATCTCATCAAATATTTTTTCACCCAATCTTAATGATACTTTCAGGTAATGATCAGTACACCAAACCCACTTGGCTCGCCAAATTTCATCCTTCTAGGTTAAACCGTTCGTTTGCAGTAACCCTTTTCATTTTCGGTTTCACTCCGTTTTCTTCTACATGGATACATGTATTTGGAACTCTAAATCAAACTCGATTTATTCTAGCTCTTTGAATCTTGGCAAAATAAAGTAGTTCCAAGATCTATCTCTTTGGTTTGTTTTCAACTTATGTAGCCCCAAAAAGAGACTGACGAAAATAACATTCATAGAAAGGGGTTGCCAAGCTTCCACAAAACTACGAGTTTCCTGAAATCTCATCAAAGAGTTTTTCACCCAATCTTTATGTTTTATTCATTTAATGATCAATTCACCAATGCCACTTTCCTCACCCACTTTCGTTCTTCTAGATTAAACCATTCGTTTGCAGTAACCCTTTTCATTTTTACGTTTCAATCTTTTTTTCCTATATGGATACATGTTGTTGGAACTCTAAATCAAACACGGATTGTAATAGCTCGTGGAAACTTCCCACAATCAGGAATTTCCAAGTTGTATCTCTATGCTTTCTTTTCTATTGATGTAGCCCCAAGCAGAGACTGATGAAAATCACTTTCATTGAAAGTTTTGTCAAGCTTCCCCAAAACTACGATTTTCCTGAAATGCCAGAAAACACTTTTTCACCCAATCTTGATGATACATTTAGGTAATGATCAGTTCACCAATGCCACTTTCTCAGCAAATTTCGTTCTTCTAGGTTAAACCATTCATTTGCAGTAACCGTTTTCATTTTCAGTTTCACTCTGTTTTCTTCTATATGGATACATGTAGTTATAACTCTAAATCAAACTCGGTTCATGCTAGCTCTTTGAAACTTGGCACAATAAAGTAGTTCCAGTTCCATCCTTATGCTTTGATTTCTACTGATGTATCCCCAAGGAGAGACTGACGAAAATCATTTTCATTTTTAGGTTTCATCTGTTTTCTCCGCTATGGATACCTGTGCTTGGAAGTCTAAATCAAACATGGTTTGTACTAGCTCTTTGAAACTTGGCACATTAAAGTAGTTCCAAGTCCTTTCTCTATGGTGTTTTTTCTATTGATGTAGATGCAAGCAGAGACTGACGAAAATCACTTTCTTTGAAAGGTGATGCCAAGCTTCCAGAAAACTACGAGTTTCCTAAAATCTCAGCAAGCATTTTTTCACCCAATCTTGATGATTTTTTCCGGTAATGATCAGTTCACCAGTCCAACTTGGCTCACCAAATTTCGTTCTTCTATGTTAAACCGTTCCTTTGCAGGAACCGTTTACATTTTTACTTTTCTCTCTGTTTTCTCCTGTACAGATACATGTAGTTGGAACTCTAAATCAAACACCGCTTGTGCTAGCTCTATGAAACTTGGCCCAATAAAGTAGTTCCAAGTTCTATCCTTATGGTTTGTTTCCAATTGATGTAGCCCCAAGCAGAGACTGTCCAAAATCCCTTTCATTGAAAGGGGTTGCCAACATTCCACAAAACTACGAGTTTCCTGAAATCTCAGCAAACATTTTTTCACCCAATGTTGATGATACTTTCAGGTAATGATAAGTACACCAATCCCACTAGGCTCACCAAATTTCATTCCCCTAGGTTCAGCCGTTCGTTTCCAGTAACAGTTTTTCTTTTTAGGTTTCACTCTGTTTTCTCCTATATGGATACATGTATTTGGAACTCTAAATCCAACACGGTTTGTGCTAGCTCTTTGAAACTTGGCACAATAAAGTAGTTCCAAGTTCTATCTCTATGGTTTCCTTCCTATTGATGTAGCCCCAAGTAGAGTCTGACAAAAATCACTTCCATTGAAAGGCGTAGCCAAGCTTCCCCAACAGTCCGAGTTTCCTGAAATCTCAGAAAACATTTTTTCATCGAATCTTGATGATACTTTCAGGTAATGATCAGTTCACCAAACCCACTGGGCTCATCACATTTGGTTCTTCTAGATTAAACCATTCATTTACAGTAACCGTATTCATTTTTATATTTCACTCTTTTTTCTCCTATATGGATACATGTAGTTGGAACTCTAATACAAACACAGTTTTTGCTAGCTCTTTGAAACTTGGCACAATAGAGTAGTTCCAAGTTATATCTCTATGGTTTATTTCCTATTGATGTATCCCCAAGCACAGACTGACGAAAATAACTTTCAGTGAAAGCGGTTGCCTAGCTTCCCCAAAAGTACGAGTTTCCTGAAATCTCAGCAAACATTTTTTCCCCCAATCTTGATGATACTTTCAGGTCATGATCCGTTCACAAATACCACTTGGCTCACCAAATTTCATTCTTCTTGGTTAAACATGTTCGTTTGCAGTAACCGTTTTTGTTTTTACGTTTCACTCTCTTTTCTCCTATATGGATACATGTAGTTGGAACTCTAAATCAAACAGGGATTCTGCTACCTCTTTGAAACTTGGCTCAATCAATTAGTTCCAATTTCTATCTCAATGGTTTGTTTCCTATTGATGTAGCTCCAAGCAGATTCTGATGAAAATCTCTTTCATTGAAAGGGGTTGCCAAGCTTCCCCCAAACTATGAGTTTCCTGAAATTGCAGCAAACTTTTTTTCACCCAATCTGGATGACATTTTTCAGGTAATGAGCAGTACACCAATACCACTGGGCTCACCGAATTTCGTTCTTCAAGATAAATCCGTTCGTTTGCAGTAACCCTTTTCATTTTTAGGTTTCACTCTGTTTTCTCCTATATGGATACATGTAGTTGGAACTCTAAATCAAACACGGTTTTTGCTAGCTTTTTGAAATTTGGCACAACAAAGTAGTTCCAAGTTCTGTCTCTGTGGTTTGTTTCCTATTGATTTACCCCCAAGCAGAGATTGACAAAAATCACTTTTATTGAAAGGGGTTGCCAAGCTTCCCCTAAACTACGAGTTTCCTGAAATCCCCGCAAACATTTTTTCACCCATTCTTGATGATACTTTCAGGTAATAATCAGTTCACCAATCCCACTTGGCTCACCAAAGTTCGTTCTTCTAGGTTAACCGTTCGTTTGCAGTAACCATTTTCATTTTTAGGTTTCACTCTCTTTTTGGCTATATGGATACATGTAGTTGGAACTCTAAATCAAACACGGTTTGTGCTAGCTCTTTGAAACTTGGCACAGTAAAGTAGTACCACGTTCTATCGCTATGGTTTGTTTCCTGTTGATGTAGCCCCAAGCAGAGACTGATGAAAATCACTTTCATTGAAAGGGGTTGCCAAGCTTCCCCAAAATTACGAGTTTCCTGAAATCCCAGCAAACATTTTTTTCACCCAATCTTGATGATACTTTCAGGTAATGATCAGTTCACCAATCCCATTTGGCTAACCAAATTTGGTTCTTCTAGATTAATCTATTCGTTTTCAGTAACCGTTTTCATTTTTAGGTTTCACTGTGTTTTCTCCTATATGGATACAATAGTTGGAACTCTAAATCAAACACGGTTTGTGGTAGCTCTTTGAAATTGGCACAATAAAGTTGTTCCAAGTTCTATGTCTATGATTTGTGTCCTATTAATGTACACCGAGGAAGGCACTGGACAAAATCACTTTAATTGAAAGCTGTTGCTAACTTCCACAAAACTACGAGTTCCCTGAAATCAAAGCCAACATTTTTTCAACCAATCTTGATGATACTTTCAGGTAATGATCAGTTCACCATTCCTACTTGGCTCACCAAATTTCGTTCTTCTAGGTTAAACCGTTCGTTTGCAGTAACCGTTTTCATTTTAAGGTTTCACTCTGTTTTCCCCTATATGGATACATGTATTTGGAACTCTAAATCAAAAACGGTTTGTGCTAGCTCTTGGAAACTTGGCACAATAAAGTAGTTCCAAGTTCTATCTCTGATTTGTTTCCTATTGATGTAGTCCCAAGGAGAGACTGAATAAAATCACTTTCATGAAAGGGGTTGCCAAGCTTCCCCAAAACTACGAGTTTCCTGATATCTCAGCAAACATTTTTTTCGCCCAATCTAGAGGATTCTTGCAGATAATGATAAGTTCACCAATCCAACTTGGTTCACAAATTTCGTTTTTCTAGGTTAAACCATTCATTTGAAGTAACCGTTTTCATTTTTAGGTTTCACTCTGTTTTCTCCTTTATGGATACATGTATTTGGAACTCTAAATCAAACAGAGTTTGTGCTAGATCTTTGAAACTTGACACAATAAAGCAGTTCCAAGTTGTATGTCTATGGTGTGTTTCCTACTGATGTAGACCCAAGAAGACAGTGGCCAAAATCACTTTAATTGAAAGCTGTTGCCAATCTTCCCAAAAACTACGAGTTTCCTGAACTCTCAGCAAACATTTTTTCACCCAATCTTGATGATACTTTCAGGTAATGATCAGTAGACCATTCCCACTTGGCTCACCAAATTTCGTTCTTCTAGGTTAAACCGTTCATTTGCTGTGACTGTTTTCAAATTTGGGATTCACTCTGTTTTCTACTATATGGATACATATAGTTGGAACTCTAAATCAGACACGGTTTGTCCTAGCTCTTTGAAACTTGACACAATGAAGTAGTTCCAAGTTCTATCTCTATGGTTTGTTTCCTATTGATATAGTACCAAGCATAGACTGAGGAAAATCACTTTGATTGAAATGGATTGCCAAACTTCCCCAAACCTACGAGTTTCCTCAAATCTCAGCAAACATTTTTTCACCCAATCTTAATGATACTTTCAGGTAATGATCAGTACACCAATCACACTTCGTTCACCAAATTTCATTCTTCTAGGTTCAACTGTGACCGTTACCAATTTTAGGTTTCACTGTGTTTTCTCCTATATGTATACATGTTCTTGGAACTCTATATCAAACACGGTTTCTGTTAGCTCTTGGAAACTCTTCACAATCAAGTAGTTCTGAGTTGTATCTCCATGGTTTGTTTCCTATTGATATAGTACCAAGCAGAGACTGAGAAAAGTCACCTTCATTGAAATGGGTTGCCAAGCTTCCCCAAAACTACGAGTTTCCTGAAAATTCAGCAAACATTTTTTCACCCAATCTTGATGATACTTCCACGTAATGATCAGTACACCATTCCCACTTGCCTCACCAAATTTCATTCTTCTAGGTTAAACCGTTCGTTTGCAGTATCCGTTTTCATTTTTAGGTTTCACTCTGTTTTCTCCTATATGGATACATGTAGTTGGAACTCTAAATCAAACACGATTTGTGCTAGCGCTTTCAAACTTGGCACAATAAAGCAGTTCCAAGTTCTATCTCTATGTTGTGTTTCTATTGATGTAGCCCCAAGCAGAGATCGACGAAAATCACTTTCATTGAAAGTGGTTGCCAAGCTTCCCTAAAACTACGGTTTCCTGAAATCTCAGCCAACAATTTTTCACCCAATCTTCATGATACTTTCAGGAAACGATCAGTTCACCAATCCCACTTAGTTCACAAAATTTCGCTCTTCTAGGTTAAACCGTTCGTTTGCAGTAACCATTTTCATTTTTAAGTTTCACTCTGTTTTCTCCTAAATGGATACATGTATTTGGAACTCTAAATCAAACACGGTTTGGTCTTGCTCTTTGAAACTTGGCACAATAAAGTAGTTCCAAATTCTATCTCTATGGTTTGTTTCCTATTGATGTAGACCCAAGCAGAGACTGACGAAAATCACTTTCATTGAAAGTGGTTGCCAAGCTACCCCAAAACTAAGAGTTTCCCGTGATCTCACAAATATTTTTTCACCCAATCTTGATGATACTTTCATGTAATGATCAGTACACCATTCCCACTTGGCTCACCAAATTTCGTTCTTTTAGGTTAAACCATTCGTTTACTGTGACCTTTTTCAGTATTAGGTTTCACTCTGTTTTCTCCTATATGGATATATATAGTTGGAACTCTAAATAAAAAACGGTTTGTGCTAGCTCTTTGAAACTTGACACAATAAAGTAGTTCCAAGATCTATATCTATGGTTTGTTTCCAATTGATATAGCCCCAAGCAGAGTCTGGAGAAAATCACTTTCATTGAAAGGGGTTGCCAATCTTCCCCAAACTACGAGTTTCCTGAAATTTCAGCAAACATTTTATTCACCCAATCTTGATGATACTTTCAGGTAATGATCAGTACACCACTCCCACTTGGCTCACCAAATTTCTTTCCTGGATTAAACCGTTCGTTTGCAGTGATCGTTTTCATTTTTAGGTTTCACTCTTTTTTTTCCTATATGGATACATGTATTTGGAACTCTAAATGAAACACGGTTTGTGTTAGTTTTTTGAAACTTGACACAATAAAGTTGTTCTAAGTTCTATCTCTATCGTTTGTTTCCTATTGATATAGCCCCAAGATGACACTGAGGAAAATCACTTTCATTGAAAGGGGTTGCCAAGTTTCCTCAAAACTAAGAGTTTCCTGAAGTCTCAGCAAACACTTTTTCACCCAAACTTGATGATACTTTCAGGTTATGATCAGTTCACCAATTCCACTTGGCTCACGAAATTTCGTTCTTCTAGGTTAAACTGTTCGTCTGCAGTAACCGTTTTCATTTTTAGGTTACACTCTGTTTTCTCCTATATGGATACATGTAGTTGGAACTCTAAATCAAACAGGGTTTGGGCTAGCTGTTAGAAACTTGGCACAATAAAGGAGTTCCAAGTGCAATCTCTATGGTTTGTTTCCTATTCATGTAGTCCTATGCAGAGTCTGGTGAAAATCACTTTCATTGAAAGGGGTTGCCACGCTTCCCCGGAACTACCAGTTTCATGAAATCTCAGCAAAGATTTATTCACCGAAACTTGATGATACTTCCAGGTAATGATCAGTTCAACAATCCCACTTGGCTCAACAAACTTCATTTTCTAGGTTAAACCGTTCGTTTGCAGTAACAGTTTTCATTTTTAGGTTTTACTCTGTTTTCTCCTATATTGATACATGCATTTGGAACTCTAAATCAAACACGGTTAGCGCTAGCTCTTTGAAACTTGGCACAATAAAGTAGTTCCAAGTTCTATCTCTATGGTTTGTTTCCAATTGATGTAGACCCAAGCAGAGAGTGGCCCAAATCACTTTAATTGAAAGCGGTTGCCAAGCGTCCCAAAAACTACGAGTTTCCTGAAATCTCAGCAAACATTTTTTCACCCAATCTTGATACTACTTTCAGCTAATGATCAGTACACCAATTCCACTTGGCTCACCAAATTTCGTTCTTCTAGGTAAATCCGTTCATTTGCAGTAACCGTTTTCATTTTTTGGTTTCACTCTCTTTTCTCCTATATAGATACATGTAGTTGGAACTCTAAATCAAACACGGTTTGTGCCCGCTCTTTGAAACTTGACACTATAATGTAGTTGCAAGTTCTATCTCTATGGTTTGTTTCCTATTGATATAGCCCCAAGGAGAGACTGAGGAAAATCACTTTCATCGAAAAGGGTTGCCAAGCTTCCCCAAAACAACTAGTTTCCTGAAATCTCAGCAAACATTTTTTCACCCAATCTTGATGATACTTTCAGGTAATGATCAGTACACCATTCCCACTTGGCTCACCAAATTTCGTTCTTCTAGGTTAAACCGTTCGTTTGCAGTGACCGTTTTCATTTTTAGGTTTCACTCTGTTTTCTCCTATATGGATACATGTACTTGGAACTCTAAATCAAACACGGTTTTGTGCTAGATCTTTGAAACTTGGCACATTAAAGTAGTTCCATATTCTGTCTCTATGGTGTGTTTCCTATTGATGTAGTCCTATGCAGAGTCTGGCGAAAATGACTTTCATTGAAAAGCGTTGCCAAGCTTCCCCAAATCTACGAGTTTCCTGAAATCTCAGCAAACATTTTTTCACCCAATCTTGATGATACATTCAGGTTATGATCAGTACTCTTATTTCACTTGGATCACCAAATTTCGTTCTTCTAGGTTAAACCATTCGTTTGCAGTAACCGCTTTCATTTTTAGATTTCACTTTCTTTTATCCAGTATTGATACATATAGTTGGAACTGTAAATCAAACAGGGTTTTTGCTAGGTATTTGAAACTTGGCAAAATAAAGTATTTCAAAGTTCTATCTCTTTCGTGACCCCTCGCCGGCAAGGGAAACACGACACAGGATTCTTCTTTCAGCAGTTTACTCAGGACCTTTGAATCATGATGAGCCAACAGGAACAAGAGAGCGAGTGGTCGGTCTGCTCTAGCTTAAGTACCCAGCCCCACCAATGAATTAGCATCATGCAGGAATGTCTAATAGGTACAGAGCAGCGGAACTAGGCCAGAGCCCAGCCCCACAGCCTTTCAAGGAGTTGTTTACTTCTAACAACTCTAACCGCTAATAAAGCATAAGCAGAGACCAGCGCCATATTCAGTGTGTGGTCGCTGTCTCCCAAAAGTTCCCCCTTTTTGTTTTACAAGCAACAGGTAAAAGTAGAGGTCCTATCTCCACTGTGCAAAAGTGGCCGTAAATAATGGCACACTCCTGAGGGGGCCCTCCCCAGGTGAGTCACCATTCCGACAGATGCCTTTTTCATGAAGGTGGGGTGTCGACATCAAACCCACATGCAATATTACATGCTTTTCTTGGGACTCAAACCTAGAGCTCCCAAGTGCAGTGCCTTGCCTCACACCCTGTGCTGTGTCGATCACTTGAGCATGGTGAGCCATGCTTGAGGGGACTGTCCTGCCTCTAAAGCGGCAAAGGCTTGTACAAGCATAAGATTTTGCACCCGGTGCCACTTGCGCATACGAACCAGACAGCACAGGCACAATCCAATGGCAAGTACCAGGACCACAGCCAGTGCACCCAATGCCTGCCCATTGCTTCAAGAAACTAAAAGACTTAAACAACCATGATATTACATCTTTCACGGGAGCAATATGGACTCACGTCTTATTTACTCTAACAATTTCTTGTAGTCCATCCATGGGCAATAAACACCCATGAGTGAGTACTTGACTCAAAATGTCCACTTGGTCTTGTAGTAGATCTACCCACTGGTTTAAAAGCACAATGCCACGATGTAGATGTTGATTCATCATAGTCTGAGTCTCCATGGCTGTTGCAGCAGTACCCACAAGCTTGTTCACAGCATCAGCAGTAAGCACAGCAGTAGCGAGAGCCGCGGTGGCAGTGGCCGCCGCAACAGCTGAAGCTGCAACGGCTGCCACAATGGCTGCAGTTATACCAAAGTCTCTCTTGTTTCTTTGCAATAATACAGGCAAATTATCATCATCAATAGACATGGGTAAAGGCAAGTAGGAGGGCACACGTACTACCACAACAGAGTCCTCCAAAGAGGCATTCCAGCATTGTATAAGTACTACGGGGCAACAACGCCGGTTGTTGAGGAATAGAAGTATTGGCTCTCAATACCTTAGCAGGAAAAACACCCTTGATTACAGTAGCATTACCATTTGAGTCCTGGGAAACATCACTATCAAACCAGACCAAAGATTGATTGGTTAACATAATACAAGATATGGAATCAGAGTAAATAACATGTACAGAGAAACACAATGTGTCAAATAATGAAACAGTAGAAAAGTTATCAATAGCTGCTACAGTATCCATAGGCAAGGTCGACCAATCCATGGTGGCAGAGCCATTAGTAGTGAAGAAAAATGGAAGTACACCAGCCTGAGAAGTAATGGGCAATGGATATGGCCACGTCTTTACCACCGCCCAGAGGAGTCGTTCTGCAGTCCAGACGACCTTATGTCTGATCACCATCAGGAGAAGCATCAAGCACCTCATCTTGTTCATCTTCATTCTTCCTTCCTGATGGGGCTTGAAGAACTTTCAGCACGAGGCGCTCTGGCACCCACAACGGTTCCGTCCGGTACTGTGGGAAAACACAGACAGAACCTCGTGCCCATGACAGCACGGTATCAGGCCCATAACATTGTCCAGAAAGTACATCTTTCCACTTAACGTGCCCAAAGTTCGGGGCAGAGGGTGAACAGTGCCTAGTCGCAGCAGAGCGCACTTGGATGTCCAGATTCAAAAAATTAATAGTGAATAGAGCCAAGGAGAGGCGCTCCCTCGGGGTGTGGCCTAAGCCAATTCCCCCTTTTTGTTTTATTAACATCTCTTTTAGAGTCTTATGAGGGCACTCTACAATACCCTGACCTTGTGGATTGTAGGGTAAACCATGGACAAGCTGGACACCCATCTGGTTGCAAAAGGAAGAAAATTGTCGTCCTGTATATGCTGGACCATTGTCCGTCTTAATGGTCTGTGGTAATCCCCAGGCTTCCCAGGCTTCCAAGCAATGCGTGATAACATTTCCAGCCTTTTCACCAGACAAAGCAGAAGCATGGATAATGCCAGAACAAGTATCTACAGACACATGGACATATTTAAGTTTGCCAAAGTAGGGAACATGAGTGACATCCATTTGCCATATAGTTAAAGGTCGCAATCCATGAGGATTTACGCTCATAGAAGAGGAATGATGTAAAATGATACAATTAGGACAATCCAATACAATCTGCCGAGCATCAGCACTGGAGACAGTAAAGCGCTTCTGAAGTGCTCTTGCATTAATATGAAATTTACTATGAAAGTTTCTAGCTTGATCTAAGGAGGAAATAGGGAACACCCAAGAAGGACGAGTAGCAAGATCAGCTTGGGCATTGCCAGCAGAATGAGCACCCGGTAAACATGTGTGGGCTCGAATATGCAAGGGGTAAAAACAAGCGGAGCGATTCCAAATCAATGTTTGAAGATGGAGAAAAAGGGAAGACATTACTCCTGATGTGTGTATGGGACCCACTGCTTCCAACACCTTTAAAGCTTGAACTACATAAACAGAATCTGAGATTAAATTAAAAGGAAACGGACATTGTTCAAATACTTTTATGACAATTTGCAGCTCCACCCATTGTGGATTGCCAGGAGCAAACTGATGTTGGATAGGAGGTTGATCGTTTACCACATAAGCTCCAATACCAGTTTTAGATCCATCTGTAAAGATATTTGCAGCTCCTGGGATAGGCGTAGAAAAAGTGATTTTAGGGAAAATGATAGGATGTTCCTTAACAAATGTAATAAGAGGATGTGAAGGATAGTGATTATCTATTTCTTCTAGAAAAGAGCATCATAATATAGCCCAATTCTCCAGGTTAGCACACAAAACTTGAATTTGTTGACACAGACGTTGGAGGAAAACCAAAAAATTGTATACTTTGTTGTATCCCTAACATAGGTAAAGAAGCAACTGCATCAGGATAATACTCAAGGGATTTTCCAGGGGATATACGTGGATGTATCCACAACAAAGGACCATCTTGCCACAAAACTCCAGTAGGTTGCCGTACAGTGGTGAGCACACATAATTGAAGAGGCTTATCCTCTTGAAGCCTGCAAAGGCTGGCATGTTGTATAGCCTCTTCCACTTTAAGCAACGCTGACCTAGCTTCCTCTGTAAGATGTTGAGGGGAAGTAAGATCTGAATCACCTTTAAGAATTTCATACAAGGGTTTTAATTCAACATTGTGAATATGCAAGTAACCCCTAATCCAATTTATGTCACCCAATAATTTCTGAAAATCATTCAACACATGCAAATCATCAGTCCCAAGAGCTACCCCCTGGGGTGCAATAGCCTCACAAAAGACACCGGCACCAAGATAATCAATAGAGTCTCCTGTCTGCACTCCACCAGGTGAAATAAGCAAACCCTTCAATTGTAGCAAATGCACCAAATCAGTGTAAGCCGCTCCACCTGAGTAAGAGTGAGAGCAGCATCTACACCATAAGTGCGAACGGATTCTGCCAAAGTTTTAATTATTTTAAAATCTAAAGGCTCATAGTATCTTCCCCTATTAGCGTCCTGAAAAACCGGGTACGCTAGTCCCATGTCTGTATTAACTGTTCTCCAAATTTGTGCATGAAAAGTTCTCCCAGAGCTTTGGACTCCCCTCACATATGAGGGCGATGCAACAGGCACTGCATCTTCTTCTAAATTCTCAACCTCCTCCTCAGAATTAGATTTATCAAAATTAGATTTATCCGCCTTCTCATGGTAGGCTTTCATGCTTTGTGTTTCCCTTTTTTTCTTTTTTATTTTTATCTTACGTAGTTGCTGTAACAATATATCAAGGTCCTCAGAACTCTCTGAGCCACTTGTGTCCTCGGGTGTTTTTTAGTTCGGTCAAGTCTGGATAGAGCCTTCTCCTATTTTTATTTTCAGGATCTTTTGCCTTTTCACTACTCTTACTCTTAATACTCTCTGCCACTTCGCTATATGACCCCTCAGATTTTTCCTCATGTAGTTGTTCAAGAACATCCTGATCCTCACCCACAGCTTCCTGGCATTTACCATCTGCTATACATTCTCTAACCAATTTCCAAAGTGGTATTATGCCATCCTCTAAAGTACCTTGCTCATAAGCTAAATCCAGATTTTCCCTAATTTGTCCCAGCTGGGAATCGTAAGACTCCCTGAAAAAGCAAACCAAGGAGCCGCTATATCAGATTCTCTTAAAAACATCTGCAAAGTACTGTGCTTTACCTTAAGTCCTTTTGAACATAGCAGCCCATCCAGGGCCAACAAAATTGGGCTTGAAGAGGTAGCACCCATAATGTTTTCAAAGGTATAAAGAAAGTGAAAGTACAAAAGCCCCGCTCTCTCTTTATCTACAGAGGAGCGTCCCGCTATTTACTTGCGGATTCCCACTTTACCTGGGAACTTATGGGTGCACCACCCTGACTGCTGAAAGTTCTGGATCCTGGGTTCGAGGAATATTCTTCCCCGCTCGGGCCACCAAGTGTCGCGACCCCTCGCCGGCAAGGGAAACACGACACAGGATTCTTCTTTCAGCAGTTTACTTAGGACCTTTGATGAGAAAACAGGAACAAGAGAGCGAGCAGTCGATCTGCTCTAGCTTAAGTACACAGCCCTGCCAATGAATAAGCACCACGTGGGAAAGTCTAATAGGTACAGCGCAGCGGAAGCAGGCCAGAGCCCAGCCCCACAGCTTTACAAGGAGTTGGTTACTTCTAACAACGCTAACCGCTAACGAAGCGGAAGCAGAGACCAGCGCCATATTCAGGATGCGGTGGCTGGCTCCCAACATATCTCTATGCATTGTATCCTATTGATGAAGCCCCAAGCAGAGACTGACGAAAATAATTTTCATTGAAAGGGGTGGTCAAGCTTCCCCAAAACTACGAGTTTCCTGAAATCTCAGCAAACATTTTTTCACCAATATCTATGATACATTCAGGTAATCACCAGTACACCAATTACACTTGGCTCACCAAATTTCCTTCTTCTAGGTGAAATCATTCGTCTGCAGTAAATGTTTTCATTTTTAGGTTTCACTGTGTTTTCTCCTATATGGATACATGTATTTGGAACTCTAAATCAAACACGGTGTGTGCTAGTTCTTTGAAACTTGACCCAATAAAGTAGTTGGAACTTCTATCTGTATGATTTGTTTCCTATTGATGTAGCCCTAAGCAGAGACTCAAGAAAATCACTTTAATTGAAAGGGGTGGCCAAGCTTCCAAAAAACTATGATTTTCCTGAAATCACAGCAAACATTTTTTCACCCAATCTTCATGATACTTTCAGGTAATGATCAGGACACCAATCCCACTTGGCTCACCAAATTTCGTTCTTCTAGGTTAATCCGTTCGTTGGCAGTAACCATTTTCATTTTCAGCTTTCACTCTGTTTTCTCCTATATGGATTCATGTCGTTGGAACTCTAAATAAAACACGGTTTCTGCTAGCTCTTTGAATCTTGACCCAATATTGTTGTTCAAATTCTATCTCTATGGTTTGTTTCCTATTGATGTAGCCCCAAGCAGCGACTGAGGAAAATTACTTACATTGAAAGGGCTTGTGAAGCTTCCAAAAAACTACGAATTTCCTGAAATCTCAGCAAACATTTTTTCACCCAATCTTGATGATACTTTCAGGTAATGATCAGTTCACCAATCCCAATTGGCTCAGAAAATTTCGTTCTTCTAGGTTAAACCGTTCGTTAGCAGTAACCGTATTCATTTTTAGCTTTCATTCTGTTTTCTCCTATATGGATACATGTAGTTGGAACTCTAAATCAAACACGGTTTGTGCTAGCTCTTTGAAACTTGGCACAATAAAGTAGTTCCAAGTTCTCTCTCTATTGTTTGTATCCTATTGATGTAGACCCAAGCTGAGACTGAAGAAAATACCTTTATTTGAAAGGTGTTGCAAAGCTTCCCCAAAACCATGAGTTTCCTGAAATCTCAGCAAACATTTTTTCACCCAATCTTGATGATACTTTCAGGTAATGATGAAAACACCAATCCCACTTGGCTCACCAAATTTAGTTCTTCTAGGCTAAATCATTCGTTTGCAGTAAACGTTTTCATTTTTAAGTTTCACTCTGTTTTCCCCTATATGCATACATGTAGTTGGAACCCTAAATCAAACACGGTTTGTGCCATCTCTTTGAAACTTGGCACAAAATTTCTATCTTCTAGGTTAAACCGTTCGTTTGCAGTATCGGTTTTCATTTTTACGTTTCACTGTGTTTTCTCCTATATGGATAAATGTAGTTCGAACTCTAAATCAAACATGGTTTGTGCTACCTCTTTGAAACTTGGCACACTAAAGTAGTTCCAAGTTCTATGTCTATGGTTTGTTTCCTATTGATGTAGCCCCAAGCAGAGAATGATGAAAATCTCTTTCATTTAAAGGGGTTTCCATGCTTCCCCAAAACTACGAGTTTCCTGAAATCTCAGCAAACATTTTTTTACCCAATCTTGATGATACTTTCAGGTATTTATCAGTACAAAAATCACACTTGGCTCACCAAATTTCGTTCTTCTTGGATAAACCGTTCGTTTGCAGTAAACGTTTCCATTTTGAGGATTCACTCTGTTTTCTCCTATATGGATACATGTAGTTGGAACTGTAAATCAAACACGGTTTGTGCTAGCTCTTTGAAACTTGACACAATAAAGTACTTCCAAGTTCTATATCTATTGTTTGTTTCCTATTGATGTAGCCCCAAGCAGAGACTGACGAAAATCACTTTCATTGAAAGGGTTTGCCAAGCTTCCCCAAACTACGAGTTTCCTGAAATCTCAGCAAATATTTTTTCAGCCAATCTTGATGATACTTTCAGGTAATGATGAGTACACCAATCCCACTTGGCACACCACATTTAGTTCTTCTAGGTTAATCCGTTCGTTTGCAGTAACCGTTTTCATTTTTACGTTTCACTCTGTTTTCTCCTATATGGATACATGTAGTTGGCACTCTAAATCAAACACGGTTTGTGCTAGCTCTTTGAAACTTGGCCCAATAAATAGTTCCAAGTTCTATCACTCTGGTTTGTTTCCAATTGATGTAGCACCAAGCAGAGACTGACGAAAATCACTTTCATTGAAAGGGGTTGCCAAGCTTCTCCAAAACTATGATTTTCCTCATATCTCAGCAAACATTTTTTCACCCAATCTTGATGATACTTTCAGGTAATGATTAGTACACCAATCCCACTTGGCTCACCAAATTTCGATCTTCTATGTTCAACCGTTCGTTTGCAGTAACCGTTTTCATTTTTACGTTTCACTCTGTTTATCTCCTATATGGATAAATGTAGTTGGAACCCTAAATCAAACATGGTTTGTGCTAGCTCTTTAAAACTTGGCACAATAAGTTAGTTCTAAGTTCTATCTCTATGGTTTGTTTCCTATTGATGTAGCCCCAAGCAGAGACTGACGAAAATCACTTTCATTGAAAGGGGATGCCAAACTTCCCCAACACTACGAGTTTCCTGAATTCTCAGCAAACATTTTTTCACCCAATCTTGATAATACTTTCAGGTATTTATCAGTACACCAATCCTACTTGGCTCACCATATTTCGTTCTTCTAGGTTAATCCATTCGTTTGCAGTAACCGTTTTCATTTTTACATTTCACTTTGTTTTCCCCTATATGGATACATGTATTTGGAACTCTAAATCAAACACGGTTTGTGCTAGCTCTTTCAAACTTAGCACAAAAAAAGTAGTTCCAAGTTCTATCTTGATAGTTTGTTTCCTATTGATGTAGCCCCAAGCAGAGACTAACAAAATCACTTTCATTGAAAGGGTTGCCAGGCTTCCCCAAAATTACGAGTTTCCTGAAATCTCAGCAAACATTTTTTCACCCAATCTTGATAATACTTTCAGGTATTTATCAGTACACCAATCTCACTTATCTCACCAAACTTCTTTCTTCTAGGTTAAACCGTTCGTTTGCAGTAACCGTTTTCATTTTTAGGCTTCACTCTGTTTTCTCTTGTATGGATACATGTAGTTGGAACTCTAAATCAAACACGGTTTGTGCTAGCTCTTGAAGCTTGGCATAATAAAGTAGTTCCAAGTTTTATCTCATTGCTTTGTTTCCTATTGATGTAGCCCCAAGCAGAGACTAACAAAATCACTTTCATTGAAAGGGGTTGCCAAGCTTCCCCAAAACTATGAGTTTCCTGAAATCTCAGCAAACATTTTTTTCACCCAGTCTTGATGATACTTTCAGGTAATGATCAGTACACCAATCCCACTTGGCTCACCAAATTTCGTTCTTCTAGGTTAATCCGTTCGTTTGCAGTTACCATTTTCCTTTTTACGTTTCACTCTTTTCTCCTATATGGATACATGTAGTTGGAATTCTAAATCAAACACGGTTTGTGCTAGCTCTTTGAAACTTGGCACAATAAAGTAGTTCCAAGTTCTATATCGTTGGTTTGTTTCCTATTGATGTAGCCCCAAGGAGAGACTACCGAAAATCACTTTCTTTGAAAGGGGTTGCCAAGCTTCCCCAAAACTACGAGATTCGAGAAATCTCAGCAAACATTTTTTCACCCAATCTTGATAATACTTTCATGTATTTATGAGTACACCAATACTACTGGTCTCACCAAATTTCATTCTTCTTGGTTAAACTGCTGCAGTCTGGCTGGGCACAATTCAGGAGCCACTTGTCAAAAGAAACTAACTTTATTTTTAGAACTAGAAACGCCAAGCAAAACAGCTCCTCAGGAAAAGAAACCCTCAGAGCCCAACTGCCACCACCGGCTTCCACAAGCCTCTCTCCCACACCAACCTCTCCACCTCCCACAATCCCACTGCTCTTGAGGCCAATTTGCTGGGTTGCATGGGCGGAGCCAATGAAGTCCCCCAATGAGCAGTTCCATATTCTGAAGGACAGGGAAACAGCCCAATGAACATCACCACAGAGGAGCCAATCAGCTAGATGTTGCTGGGGCTATTGTGAGCGAATCATCAGCCGGCAGCTGGAAGTTTGCTGGGGCCCCTTTACCTGTGGCTCTCAACATCTCCCCCTCTCTGTTTAAACAACAAGCATGTCACTTAGGGACCTGCCTGCCTTAGGTTGTCCAATACTACATATGGTCCTTACCTGTCTTCGGATGAGCTGACCTCAGGGCGTCAGCCTCCTGTCTTAGGTTGGTACCATTGTAATTGGATCTTACCAGTCATTGACTACTGGTCCAGTATACAGACTCACCTGTGGAGAGGTACCACCGGGGGGGTAAGGTTCTTTGCCTCACCTCTGTTGGCCCCCAAATTTTAGCTGAACGATCATGACAAGCAGAAGGTAGGAAGACATACCAAGCCAATTGATGGCTCCTTTTGGGAAAATTGTACCACCGATGACATTATCAGCAAAAATACCCCAACAGTATCACAAGTCACTGCACCAGCAGATAGTACACAATGCATACAAGTGAGTTCATAATGCATACAAGTGACACATAGTTTAGGCAAGTTCTGTAAGTGGTTCAGTGATGGCTATTGCAGAAACTGTAGATTAGTTTTATCTTTGTCTTCGCTGGCACAGGGATAAAGATAGGAATTCTGGCAATAATGGCTAAAGAAAAAATTGTGTAACATTCTAGAAGGCACTAAAAGAAAACAATTTTCTTAACAATTTATATTATCTTCACCGGCACTGGGATGAAGATAGGAATTCTGGCAATAATGGCTAAAGAAAAAATTGTGTAACATTCTAGAAGGCACTAAAAGAAAACAATTTTCTTAACAATTTACATTATCTTCACTGGCACTGGGATGAAGATAGAAATTCTGGCGATAATAGCTAAAGAAAACATTGTGTAACATTCCAGAAGGCACTAAATGAAAACAATTTTCTTAACAATTTACATTATCTTCACTGGCACTGGGATGAAGATAGAAATTCTGGCGATAACAGCTAAAGAAAACATTGTGTAACATTCCAGAAGGCACTAAAAGAAAACAATTTTCTTAACAATTTACATTATCTTGAAAAGAATTATTAAATATAATGAAAAGGATAGGTGAAAGTAAACAAACAGATCTGTTATCCTTCTTTTTTGTTTACATATTAAAACAATTCTTAACAGTTATTTACCCAATTTAAATTAAACCATTTAAATCACGTGAATAAAAAAATTTTTTTTGGGATCCATTTTTTCATGAGCGCTCATCATATATGATATATGGACATATATACATTCAAACATATAACACAAAACACAAGTGTGCACACATAATATAATACATACAACACATAACATAATAGTAAAGACCTTATAACTTTTTACAGGTGAAATATCCATTGCAATGTTTAAAAACTCTATAGTAAAAAAAAATAGAACTGATCAGCAAAACATTAACCTAGGTCTGTATGAGCTCAAAAAACAAAATAGAACTTCATGATATGGGAAAGGGCAATAATAAAACAGATATTGAAAAAAGCATCCTGGTTCTGTCGCAGATGTAAGGATAGCCAAATTGGAGTTTTGGATATCAGCTGTTATTGATTTGAGCCAAATCATCTTCTTTTTGGTCTGTAGAATTCGCTTTAGTTAATCTCTCTGGAATCCAAATTGGCTCCTGTTCTCCCTGTGGAAACACACAAACAGACCCCCAACTCCAGACAATCACTGGGTCAGGATTTTAGTCAATCTCTCCGGAATCCAAATCGGATGCTGTTCTTCCTGTGGAAACATACAAACAGGCCCCCGACTCCAGACAATCACTGGGTCAGGACCTTGGTTAATCTCTCTGGAATCCAAATTGGCTGCTGTTCTTCCTGTGGAAACACACAAACAGACCCCCAACTCCAGACAATTACTGGGTCAGGACCTTTCCATTGTCCTGTTAGAATATCTTTCCAAAGTACCTTGGGCTTATGTACATTTTTTGGACACATATGCCTTTCTGAAGCACTAAGTCCTGATGAATCCAAATTTAAAAAGTTTAGAGTAAAAAGGGTTATTTTAAGTTTATCTTTGGGGAATATATACTCCTTCCCAATTCCGTCTTTTTGCTTTAATAAGTACATTTTAATAGTTTGATGAGCTCTTTCAACTATGCCTTGTCCCTGTGGATTGTATGGGATTCCTGTTATATGAGTAATGCCAAATGATGAGCAAAATTGTTTAAAAGAAGTAGACGTATAACCAGGGGCATTATCTGTTTTTAACTGTTTTGGAATGCCCACAGTGGCAAAATTTTGTAAGCAATGAGCTATAACATCTTTAGTTTTTTCTCCGGCATGAAGGGAGCCCATCTAAAATCCAGAAGAAGTATCAACTCTAACATGCAAATATTTTAATTTTCCAAATTCTGGCAAGTGTGTGACATCCATCTGCCAAATATGGTTAGGTATCAGTCCTCTAGGATTGACTCCAAGATTAACTTGTGGTAAAAAGGTCACACAATTTTGACATTGTTTTATTATTTGTCTAGCTTGTTCCTTAGTTATTTTAAAACGCTTTTGTAAAGTATTAGCATTGACATGGAACCTTTTATGAAAATTTATAGCTTCTTCTAGTATACAGAAAATATGTATGTCATGTGTAGTTTTATCTGCTAAATCATTGCCCAAACTAAGGGCTCCAGGCAATTCTGTATGTGCCCTGATATGTCCTATAAAGAATGGATCTTTTCTGTCCCAGATTAAACTTTGTATAGTGGAAAACAAAGAGAAAACAGTAGAAGAAGGTGAAATCCCACCAGCATCTTCAAGGGATACTATAGCATTAACTATATACTGACTATCAGAAAATAAATTAAATACTGAATCTTTAAACATCACAAAAGTTTGTAATACTGCATTAAGCTCTACCTTTTGAGCTGATTGTTTGGGTACTAAAAATGTAAAAGTTCGATCAGGTGTAACTATTGCTGCTGTACCATTATTTGACCCATCAGTGAGTATATTTGGAGCATTCATGATAGGTGTTTTTCTTGTCATTTTTGGAAAAATTACAGGATGCAATGACCAAAAAGACAATAAAGGATTAGATGGTAAGTGGTTATCAAATGAAACATTAGATTTGCACATGATTATTGCCCAAGTATTTAACTCATTAGCTAATTCATCAATTTGATTCATAGTATATGGAGTAATAATTTTATTAGGAGAAATTCCAAACACTGCCTTTGCTGTTTTTATTCCTTTGAGTATTAATTGTACTACAGCCTCAGGATACCTAGTAAGAATAGTGTTAGGAGAATAAGATAAATGTATCCATAATAATGGACCCTCTTGCCAAAATACTCCTGTAGGAATATTTTTTATTGATAGTACAATAAATAATAAAGGCAAACTTATATCAATTCTATCCAAATGCATATTTTCCATATATGTTTCAATGATTTTTAACGCCTTTCTTGCTTCAGGCGTCAACATTCAGGGTGAATTTGGATCTGATGGACCTTTTAGGATATCAAATAAAGGTCCCAATTCTCCTGTTGGAATACCTAGATAAGGCCTTATCCAATTTATGTCTCCTAATAACTTTTGAAAGTCATTAAGTGATTTGAGTTGATCTACTGGTATTTGAATTTTTGGTGGATGGACCATGGTTGAGGATAATAGAACTCCCAAATAATTAATTGGAAAATTTAATTGTACTTTAATTATTGCTATCTCTAGATTATAATTTTTTAATAAGTTTGTAAGTGTGACATAACATTCTAGCAATGTGTTTTTAGCTTTGTGTGCTAATAATATGTCATCCATATAGTGAAATATTTGTAGCTCAGGATTTTGATTTCTAAGTGGCTGGATTACTTTGTTAACATAAATTTGACACATAGTTGGGCTGTTAGCCATCCCTTGAGGGAGTACTTTCCATTCATATCTCTGATCAGGACCTTCATGCAGGGATAGTAAATACAAAACGTGGACTATCCTCAGGATGAAATGGAATTGAAAAAAAAAACAATCTTTAATATCTATAACTAAAACATACCAAGTTTTTGGCAAAGCAGACAACTGAGGAATCCCCGATTGAGCAGGTCCCATAATGACCATTTCATTATTAATAGCTCTTAAATCTTGCAATAATCTCCATTTACCAGATTTCTTTTTGATGACAAAAATGGGAGTATCATGGGGAGATACAGAAGGTTGTATATGTCCTTCCACTAATTGTTGTTTGACCAGATCATGGGCTACTTGTATCTTTTCTTTAGTCAAGGGCCACTGAGGAACCCATACTGGTCTTTCTGATTTCCAGGTAATTTTTATTGTCTCAGTGGCCCTTTGTGAAAATCCAACCCATGTCTGTCTGTTCCTTGATTTATTTGTATTGGTGCTGCTATACCTTGTTCTTGTTTTTCTAATCTTTTTCCTTTCCTAAAACCTTGTCTAGCCATAATAGTGGGTGCATTTTGATTGATATTATTTATTAATGTCAAACCTAATTGATCTAAGACATCTCGTCCCCATAAATTTACAGGAAGATGATCCAATACATATGGCTGTATAGTTCCTTCACATCCTTCAGGATCCTTCCAATCTAATACAATTGCACTTTTATCGGGATTATTCGCCACTCCTAGGCCTCGAAGCGTTTGAGTGGCCTGTTGTAATGGCCAATGTTTTGGCCATTCTTGACGAGAGATAATGCTAAGGTCTGCACCTGTATCCAGTAGCCCATTAAATTCATGTCCTTGAATATTTAGTTTTAGCATGGGGCGAGAATCTAAATTTAAAGAAAGCATAGCCCAATCTACACCTGTGGAGCCTAATCCCTTGGAACCTCTTTCTACAGCATGACTGGAAAATTTATCATGTAGGCTTGGTATTATTAGTAACTGTGCTATTCTATCTCCTGGTGAAATTACTGATATACCCTTTGGAGAACTGGCTATAATTTTTATTTCACCTTCATAATTGGGATCAATTACCCCAGGACTTATCAAAAGTCCTTTTAGAGTAGAAGAGCTGCGTCCCAATAATAAGCCTACTGTTCCTTTGGGAAGAGGTCCTTTCACCCCTGTGGGAATAATTTGAACTCCCATCTCTGGGAGTTAGTACTGATTTGGCAGAGGTGCAGATGTCCAACCCTGCGCTCCCTCTGGTTTGTCTGATGAGGGATCTGATGCCCTGGGCACTACCCTGATGGAGTTGCTGGGGTTGCTGGGTTCCTCCAGTGCTCCATATATTTGTGGTTTGGGGACCCGGAGCATTGGGGCCCCCTGTCCTTTTTTTGGCAATGGAGCCCAATGCCTTTGTCCACGATATTGTGGATAAACACCTTGTCCTTGTTCGTTTTTTGATAATGGAGTACCCTCTATGGTGGTTTGAGAACGGAATTCATTAGCCCAATATAATGGAGTACCCTCAATGGTGGTTTGAGAACGGCATTCATTAGCCCAATGTCTCCCTCTATGGCATCGTGGGCAAATACCCGGTATTCTACTCCTTTGATACCTAGTTTTGTTAAACCCTCCTCCTATGGGGCAATTCCTTTTAAAATGTCCTGTTTGTTCACAATTGTAGCATGTTCTTGGCCTGGAATCTAAAGCCTGTCTTACTGCAGCTGCCACAATTTGCCCTTGTTCATTAATGTCTCTGGCATCTAAAGCCTGTTTTACTGCACCTGCCACAATTTGCCCTTGTTCATAAATGTCTCTGGCATCTAAAGCCTGTTTTACTGCAGCTGCCATGACTTGCTCTTGTTCATTAATGTCTCTACATAATTTAATATATGTGTTTAAATCTTCCTGTTTCCATGGTCTAATGATATCTCTGCACCAACGATTTGCTTGGTCATAAGCCAGTTGTTTTATTAATGGCATTGCTTGTTCTGTATTCCCAAAAACTCGGGTAGCTGTTTGAATAAGCTATCTACAAATTCAGCATAAGGTTCATTAGTTCCTTGTATTATCTTAGATAATTGACCTTGTAAACCTCCATGTCCTTGTAAAGTCTTCCATGCCCTAATCGCCTTTACAGCAATTTGTGAGTATACGCCAGGATCATATGCAAGTTGTTGCTCCCGATCCTCATAAGGCCCCTTTCCTAACAACATATCTAGATTTCTCTGAGGGATAACCAGCTGCTGCATTTCGCCTAGCCGTCTCCTTGCAAAATTCCTCATTGGCAACCTTCCATAACAGGTATTGTCCTCCAGTTAAAACAGCTTTACAAATATTAGCCCAATCTGCTGGTGTCATGTTTAAGTTGGTAATGGATTCGACCAAGCTTACAGTGAAGGGTGCTTGAGGACCATAGGTTGTTACAGCCTCTTTTAGCCCCTTCACTGATTTGAAATTTAAACCCTGGTAAATTCGCTGCCCTCCTACCTCAAATACAGGGCATACTTGAGATCCTGTCTCAGGATCCCAACTATCAACTGCGGGGGTTGGGAGTCTCTTAGCATATGGAGGTGGTGCTGTTGATTGCACACTTATGCCCTCTGGTGATAGAATGCTGTTAGTAGCAGTCTCCTGTAGAGGTGGTGCTGTTGGTTGGAGACTTTCACTCTCTGATAGAAAGGTGTTATTAGCAGTCTCCTGTTGTAACTTTTCCCCTGATGGCTTTTTCTGCTCTAAACTTCCTTCCTCTGTCTCACCAGCTTGAAAGACCTTCTCTTGTACTTGAATCTTTTCCTCATTCTGACTAACTTGAGAGACCTCTTTTATTGAATCAATATGTCTTCTCCTTCCTCTACCTTTGTCTGATCTGAAGGCTTGGACTAAGCAAACTAGATACGTTCGTCCACAATGGCAATGTGCCAACTGGCAGAGTCCCTGGGTTGTTCTTTTCTATTCTTTTTAAATCCTCACCATGATGATTACATTATGATATATCTAACAACTCCTCCTTAAAAAGCCATGGGCTATATTTTTGTATTATATCAACGTATGCCCTGACTGCTCTTGATTTTATTGGGAAGCCTCCTTGCTCTAACAATTTACTTAACACTCTTTCGGTTTGTTTTTTACTAATTGCTGATCCCGTATTTCTACTATAATACAACCAGCAAGATAACACCAAATCAAACCGAGATAGAATGAAATAAAGTTGGAACAACACAAAATCATTATAGCCTTTCTATCTTCTTGACATGTCCATCCGTCCTTTCTCCCTGTCTGTTCCTCAGAAGCAAATAGTTTTTCCTCAGATGTGAGCGGTTTTTCTTCCATCTCACTCATCTCCAGGGACAGGCAACTTAAAACAAAAATGAAGCAAAACAAAAGAGGAATCTTAGAATGGCTACCCATCCTATCGCCCTGTCCTCAAGGGCGAGCAGTTTACTTACCATCAGTCGCTCCCCGTGTGAGCCAACAAATGCCGCAGTCTGGCTGGGCACAATTCAGGAGCCACTTGTCAAAAGAAACTAACTTTATTTTTAGAACTACAAACGCCAAGCAAAACAGCTCCTCAGGAAAAGAAACCCTCAGAACCCAACTGCCACCACCGGCTTCCACAAGCCTCTCTCCCACACCAACCTCTCCACCTCCCACAATCCTCCTGCTCTTGAGGCCAATAGGCTGGGTCGCGTGGGCGGAGCCAAAGAAGTCCCCCAATGAGCAGTTCCATAGTCTGAAGGGCAGAGAAACAGCCCAATGAACATCACAGCAGAGGAGCCAATCAGCTAGATGTTGCTGGGGCCGCTGTGAGCCAATCATCAGCTCCCAGTCTGAAGGGCAGGGAAACAGCCCAATGAACATCACCGCAGAGGAGCCAATCAGCTAGATGTTTCTGGGGCCACGGTGAGCCAATGATAAGCCGGCAGCTGGAAGTTTGCTGGGGCCTCTTTGGCTGTGGCTCTCAACATTAAACCGTTCGTTTGCAGTAACCATTTTCATTTTTACGTTTCACTCTGATTTCTCCTATATGAATAAATGTAGTTGGAACTCCAAAATCAAACACGGTTTGTGCTAGCTCTTGAAACTTGGCACAATAAAGTAGTTCCAAGTTCTATCTCAATGGTTTGTTTCATATTGATGTAGCCCCAAGCAGAAACTGATGAAAATCAATTTCATTGAAAGGGGTTGCGAAGCTTCCCCAAAACTACGAGTTTCCTGAAATCTCAGCAAACATTTTTTGACCCAATCTTGATGATACTTTCAGGTAATGATGAGTACACCAATCACACTTGGCTCACCAAATTTCGTTCTTCTAGGTTAATCCGTTCCTTTGCAGTAACCGTTTTCATTTTTACGTTTCACTCTGTTTTCTCCTATATGGATACATGTATTTGGAACTCTAAATCAAACACGGTTTGTGCTAGCTCTTTGAAACTTGGCACAATAAAGTAGTTCCACGTTCTATCTCTATGGTTTGTTTCCTATTGATGTAGCCCCAAGAAGAGACTGACGAAAATCACTTTCATTGAAAGGGGTTGCCAAGCTTCCCCAAAACTACGAGATTCGAGAAATCTCAGCAAACATTTTTTCACCCAATCTTGATAATACTTTCTGGTATTTATCAGTACAACAATCCCAATTATCTCACCAAATTTCATTCTTCTTGGTTAAACCGTTCGTTTGCAGGAAACATTTTCATTTTTACATTTCACTCTGTTTTCTCCTCTATGGATAAATGTAGTTGGAAGCCTAAATCAAACACGATTTGTGCTAGGTCTTTCAAACTTGGCACAATACAGTAGTTCGAAGTTCTATCTCTATGGTTTGTTTCCAATTGATGTAGCCCCAATCTGAGACTGATGAAAATCACTTTCATTGAAAGGGGTTGCCAAGCTTCCCTAAAACTATGAGTTTCTTGAAATCTCAGCAAACATTTTTACACCCAATCTTGATGATACTTTAGGGTAATGATCAGTACACCAATCCCACTTGTCTCACCAAATTTCTTTCTTCTAGGTTAATCCGTTCGTTTGCAGTAACCGTATTCATTTTTACGTTTCACTCTGTTTTCTTCTATATGGATACATATAGTTGGAACTCTAAATCAAACACGGTTTGTGCTAGCTCTTGAAACTTGGCACAGTAAAGTAGTTCCAAGTTCTATCTCGATGGTTTGTTTCCTATTGATGTAGCCCCAAGCAGAGACTGACGATAATCACTTTCATTGAAAGGGGTTCCCAAGCTTCCCCAAAACTACGAGTTTCCTGAAATCTCAGCAAACATTTTTTGACCCAATCTTGATGATACTTTGAGGTAATTATCAGTACACCAATCCCACATGTCTCAGCAAATTTTGTTCTTCTAGGTTAATCCGTTCCTTTGCAGTAACCGTTTTCATTTTTACGTTTCACTCTGTTTTCTCCTATATGGATACATGTATTCGGAACTCTAAATCAAACACGGTATGTGCTAGCTCTTTCAAACTTGGCACAATAAAGTAGTTCCACGTTCTATCTCTATGGTTTGTTTCCTATTGATGTACCTCCAAGCAGAGACTGACGAAAATCACTTTCATTGAAAGGGGTAGCCAGGATTTACCAAAACTAAGATATTCGAGAAATCTCAGCAAACATTTTTTCACCAAATCTTGATAATACTTTCAGGTATTCATGAGTACACCAATCCCAATATTCTCACCTAATTTCATTCTTCTAGGTTTAACCGTTCGTTTGCAGTAACCCTTTTCATTTTTACGTTTCACTCTGTTTTCTCCTTTATGGATAAATGTAGTTGGAAGCCTAAATCAAACATGATTTGTGCTAGCTCTTTGAAACGTGGCACAATAAAGTAGATCGAAGTTCTATCTCTATGTTTTGTTAACAATTGTTGTAGCCCCAAGCTGAGACTGTTGAAAATCACTTTCATTGAAAGCGGTTGCCAAGCTTCCCCAAAACTATGACTTTCCTCATATCTCAGCATACATTTTTGAATCCAATCTTGATGATACTTTCAGGTAATGATGAGTACACCAATCCCACTTGGCTCAACAAATTTTGTTCTTCTAGGTTAATCATTTCGTTTGCAATAACCGTTTTCATTTTTATGTTTCACTCTGTTTTCTCCTAGAGCTTACATGTATTTAGAACTCTAAATCAAACACGGTTTGTCTTAGCTCTTTCAAACTTGGAACAATTAAATAGTTCCTCCTTCTATCTCTATGGTTTGTTTCCTATTGATGTAGCCCCAAGCAGAGACTGACGAAAATCACTTTCATTAAAAGGTGTTGCCAAGCTTCCCCAAAACTACGAGATTCAAGAAATCTCAGAAATCATTTTTTCACCCAATCTTGATAATACTTTCAGGTATTTATCAGTACACAAATCCCACTTATCTCACCAAATTTCATTCTTCTAGGTTAATCCGCTCGTTTGCAGTAACAGTTTTCATTTTTACGTTTCACTCTGTTTTCTCCTCTATGGATAAATGTAGTCGGAAGCCTTAATCAAAGACGATTTGTGCTAGGTCTTTCAAACTTGGCACAATAAAGTAGTTCGAAGTTCTATCTCTATCGTTTGTTTCCATTTGATGTAGCCCCAAGCTGAGACTGATGAAAATCACTTTCATTGAAAGGGGTTGCCAAGCTTCCCCAAAACTACCAGTTTCCTGAAATCTCAGCAAACATTTTTTCACCCAATCTTCATAATACTTTCAGGTATTTATCAGTACACCAATCCCACTTATCTCACCAAATTTCATTCTTCCAGGTTAAACCGTTCGTTTGTAGTAACAGTTTTCATTTTTACGTTTCACTCTGTTTTCTCATGTATGGATAAATTAGTTGGAAGCCTAAATCAAACACGATTTGTACTAGCTCTTTGAAACTTGGCACAATAAAGTAGTTCCAAGTTCTATATCGATGTTTTGTTTCCTATTGATGTAGCCCGATGTGAGGATTGACGAAAATCACTTTCATTGAAAGGGGTTGCCAAGCATCCCTAAAACTACGAGTTTCCTGAAATCTCAGCAAACATTTTTTCACCCAATCTTGATGATACATTCGGGTAATGATCAGTACACCAATCCCACTTGTCTCACCCAATTTCGTTCTTCTAGGTCAATCCGTTCGTTTGCAGTAACAGTTTTCATTTTTACGTTTCACTCTGTTTTCTCCTATATGAATACACGTAGTTGGAACTCTAAATCAAACACGGTTTGTGCTAGCTCTTGAAACTTGGCACAATAAAGTAGTTCCAAGTTCTATCTCTATGGTTTGTTTCCTATTCATGTAGCCCCAAGCTGAGACTGATGAAAATCACTTTCATTGAAAGGGGTTGCCAAGCTTCCCCAAAACTACGAGTTTCCTGAAATCTCAGCAAACATTTTTTCACCCAATCTTGATAATACTTTCAGGTATTTATCAGTACACCAATCCCACTTATCTCACCAAATTTCATTCTTCCAGGTTAAACCGTTCGTTTGTAGTAACAGTTTTCATTTTTACGTTTCACTCTGTTTTCTCATGTATGGATAAATTAGTTGGAAGCCTAAATCAAACACGATTTGTACTAGCTCTTTGAAACTTGGCACAATAAAGTAGTTCCAAGTTCTATATCGATGTTTTGTTTCCTATTGATGTAGCCCGATGTGAGGATTGACGAAAATCACTTTCATTGAAAGGGGTTGCCAAGCATCCCTAAAACTACGAGTTTCCTGAAATCTCAGCAAACATTTTTTCACCCAATCTTGATGATACATTCGGGTAATGATCAGTACACCAATCCCACTTGTCTCACCCAATTTCGTTCTTCTAGGTCAATCCGTTCGTTTGCAGTAACAGTTTTCATTTTTACGTTTCACTCTGTTTTCTCCTATATGAATACACGTAGTTGGAACTCTAAATCAAACACGGTTTGTGCTAGCTCTTGAAACTTGGCACAATAAAGTAGTTCCAAGTTCTATCTCTATGGTTTATTTCCTATTCATGTAGCCCCAAGCAGAGACTGAAGAAAATCACTTTCATTGAAAGGTGTTGCCAAGCTTCCCCAAAACTACGAGGTTCGAGAAAACTCAGCAAACATTTTTTCACCCAATCTTGATAATACTTTCAGGTATTTATCAGTACACCAATCCCACTATTCTCACCTAATTTCATTCTTCTAGGTTTAACCGTTTATTTGCAGTAACCATTTTCATTTTTACGTTTCACTATGTTTTCTCCTTTTTGGATAAATGTAGTTGGAAGCCTAAATCAAACATGATTTGTGCTAGCTCTTTGAATCTTGGCACAATAAAGTAGTTCGAAGTTCTAACTCTATGTTTTGTTTCCAATTGATGTAGCCCCAAGCTGAGACTGTTGAAAATCACTTTCATTGAAAGGGGTTGCCAAGCTTCCATAAAACTTCGAGTTTCCTGAAATCTCAGCAAACATTTTTTCACCCAATCTTGACGATACTTTCATGTAATGATCAGTACACCAATACCTCTTGGCTCACCAAATTTCGTTCTAGGTTAATCCGTCATTTGCAGTAACCGTTTTCGTTTTTACGTTTCACTCTGTTTTCTCCTATATGGATACATGTATTTGGAACTCTAAATCAAACACGGAATGTGCTAGCTCTTTCAAACTTGGAACAATAAAGTATTTCCAAGTTACATCTCTATGGTTTGTTTCCTATTGATATAGCCCCAAGAAGAGACTGACGAAAAACACTTTCATTGAAAGGTGTTGCCAAGCTTCCCCAAAACTACGAGATTCGAGAAATCTCAGCAAACATTTTTTTCACCCAATCTTGATAATACTTTCAGGTATTTATCAGTACAACAATGCCAATTATCTCACCAAATTTCATTCTTCTTGGTTAAACCGTTCGTTTGCAGTAACCATTTTCATTTTTACGTTTCAGTCTGTTTTCTCCTCTATGGATAAATGTATTTGGAAGCCTAAATCAAACACGATTTGTGCTAGGTCTTTCAAACTTGGCACAATAAAGTAGTTCAAAGTTCTACCTCTATGGTTTGTTTCCAATTGATGTAGCCCCAATCTGAGACTGATGAAAATCACTTTCATTGAATGGGGTTGCCAAGCTTCCCTAAAACTTTGAGTTTCTTGAAATCTCAGCAAACATTTTTTCACCCAATCTTGATGACACTTTAGGGTAATGATCAGTACACCAATCCCACTTGTCTCACCAAATTTCGTTCTTCTAGCTTAATCCGTTAGTTTGCAGTAACCATATTCATTTTTATGGTTCACTCTGTTTTCTTCTATATGGATACATGCAGTTGCAAATCTAAATCAAACACGATTTGTGCTAGCTCTTGAAACTTGGCACAATAAAGTAGTTCCAAGTTCTATCTCGATGGTTTGTTTCCTATTGATGTAGCCCCAAGCAGAGACTGACGATAATCACTTTCATTGAAAGGGGTTCCCAAGCATCCCTAAAACTACGAGTTTCCTGAAATCTCAGCAAACATTTTTTCACCCAATCTTGATGATACTTTCAGGTAATGATCAGTACACCAATCCCACATGTCTCAGGAAATTTCGTTCTTCTAGGTTAATCCGTTCATTTGCAGAAACCGTTTTCATTTTTACATTTCACTCTTTGTTCTCCTATATGGATACATGTATTTGGAACTCTAAATCAAACACGGTATGGGCTAGCTCTTTCAAACGTGGCACACTAAAGTAGTTCCACGTTCTATCTCTATGGTTTGTTTCCTATTGATGTAGGTCCAAGCAGAGACTGACGAAAATCACTCTCATTGAAAGGGGTAGCCAAGCTTCCTGAAAACTACGATATTCGAGAAATCTCAGCAAACATTTTTTCACCAAATCTTGATAATACTTTCAGGTATTTATGAGTACACCAATCCCACGTATCTCACCAAATTTCATTCTTCTAAGTTAAACCGTTCGTTTGCAGTAACCATTTTCATTTTTACGTTTCACTCTGTTTTCTCCTTTATGGATAAATGTAGTTGGAAGCCTAAATCAAACATGATTTGTGCTAGCTCTTTGAAACTTGGCACAATAAAGTTGTTCGAAGTTCTATCTCTATGTTTTGTTTCCAATTCTTGTAGCCCCATGCTGAGAATGATGAAAATCACTTTCATTGAAAGGGCTTGCCAAGCTTCCCCAAAACTATGACTTTCCTCATATCTCAGCAAACATTTTTGAACCCAATCTTGATGATACTTTCGGTTAATGATCAGTACACCAATCCCAATGGCTCACCAAATTTCGTTCTTCTGGGTTAAACCGTTCGTTTGCAGTAACCGTTTTCATTTTTACGTTTCACTCTGTTTTGTTCTATATTGATACATGTAGTTGGAACTCTGAATCAAACACGGTTTGTGCTAGCTCTTGAAACTTGGCACAGTAAAGTAGTTCCAAGTTCTATCTCTATGGTTTGTTTCCTATTGATGTAGCCCCAAGCAGAGACTGACGAAAATCACTTTCATTGAAAGGGGTTGCCAAGCTTCCCCAAAACTACGAGATTCGTGAAACCTCAGCAAACATTTTTTGACCCAAACTCGATAATACTTTCAGGTATTCATCAGTACACCAATTCCACTTATCTCACCAAATTCCATTCTTCCAGGTTAAACCGTTCGTTTGCAGTAACAGTTTTCATTTTTACGTTTCACTCTGTTTTATCATGTATGGATAAATGTAGTTGGAAGCCTAAATCAAACACGATATGTACTAGCTTTTTTGAAACTTGGCACAAAAAGTAGTTCCAAGTTCTATATCGTTGGTTTGTTTCCTATTGATGTAGCCCCAAGCAGAGATTGACGAAAATCACTTTCATTGAAAGGGGTTGCCAAGCATCCCTAAAACTACGAGTTTCCTGAAATCTCAGCAAACATTTTTTCACCCAATCTTGATGATATTTTCGGGTAATGATCAGTACACCAATCCCACTTGTCTCACCCAATTTCGTTCTTCTAGGTCAATCCGTTCGTTTGCAGTAACCGTTTTCATTTTTACGTTTCACTCTTTTTTTCTTTTATATGGATACATGTAGTTGGAACTCTAAATCAAACACGGTTTGTGCTAGCTCTAGAAACTTGGCACAATAAAGTAGTTCCAAGTACTATCTCGATGGTTTGTTTCCTATTGATGTAGCGCCAAGCACAGACTGACGAAAATCACTTTCATTGAAAGGGGTTGCGAAGCTTCCCCAAAACTACGAGTTTCCTGAAATCTCAGCAAACATTTTTTCACCAATCTTGATGATACTTTCAGGTAATGATGAGCACACCAATCACACTTGACTCACCAAATTTCATTCTTCTAGGTTAAACAGTTCATTTGCAGTAACCGTTTTCATTTTTACATTTCACTCTGTTTTCTCCTATATGGACACATGTAGCTGGAAGTCTAAATCAAACATGGTTTATTCTAGGTCTTTGAAACTTGGCCTAAAAAAATAGTTTCAAGTTCTATCTCGATGGTTTGTTTCCTATTGATGTAGCTCCAAGCAGAGCTGACAAAAATCACTTTCATTGAAAGGGGTTGCCAAGCTTCCAAAAAACTACGAATTTCCTGAAATCTCAGCAAACATTTTTTCACCCAATCTTGATGATACTTTCAGGTAATGATGAGTACACCAATCCTACTTGGCTTACCAAATTTCGTTCTTCCAGGTTAAACCATTCGTTTGCAGTAATCATTTTCAATTTTAGGTTTCACTCTTTTTTCTCCTATATGGATACATGTAGTTGGAACTCTAAATCAAACACGGTTTGTGCTAGCTCCTTGAAGCATGGCACAAAAATGTTGCTCCAAGTTCTGTCTCTATGGTTTGTTTCCTATGGATGTAGCCCAAACAACAACTGAGGAAAATCTCTCATTGAAAAGGGTTGCCAAGCTTCCAAAATACTAGGAGTTTCCTGAAATCTCAGGAAACATTTTTTCAACCATTCTTGATGATACTTTTAGGTAATGATCAGTACAGTAATCCCACTTGGCTCACCAAATTTGATTATTCTAGGTAAAACCGTTCGTGTGCAGTAACCATTTTCATTTTTAGGTTTCACTCTGTTTTCTCCTATATGGATACATGTACTGAGAACCCTAAATCAAACACGGTTTGTGCAAACTCTTTGAAACGTGGCACAATAAAGAAGTTCCAAGTTCTCTCTCTATGGTTTGTTTCCGATTGATGTAGCCCCAAGCTGAGACTGACGAATATCACTTTCATTGACAGCTGTTGCCAAGCTTCCAAGAAACTACGAGTTTCCTGAAATTTCAGCAAACATTTTTTCACCCAATCTTGATGATACTTTCAGGTAATTATCAGTACACCAGTCCCACTTGGCTCACCATATTTCGTTCTTCTAGGTTCAACCATTCGTTTGCAGTAATCATTTTCATTTTTAGGTTTCACTCTGTTTTCTCCTATATGGATACATGTAGTTGGAACTATAAATCAAACACGGTTTGGGCTAGCTCTTTGAATCTTTGTACAATAAAGTAGTTTCAAGTTATATATCTATGGTTTGTTTCCTATTGATGTAGCCCTAAGCAGAGACTGGCTAAAATCACTTTCATTGAAAACGGTTGCCTAGCTTCCAAAAAACTACGAGTTTCCTGAAATTTCAGCAAACATTTTTTCACCCAATCTTGATGATACTGTCAGGTAATCATCAGTACACCATTCCCACTTCGCTCACCAAATTTAGTTCTTCTAGGTTAAACCGTTCATTTGCAGTAACCGTTTTCATTTTTAGTTTTCACTCTGTTCTCTCCTATATGGATACTTGTACTTGGATCTCTAAATCAAACACGGTTTGTGCTAGCTCTTTGAAACTTGGCACAATAAAGTAATTCTAAGTTATATCTCTATGGTTTGTTTCCTATTGATGTAGCCCTAAGCAGAGATTGGCGAAAATAACTTTATTGAAAGGGGTTGCGAAGCATCCAAAAAACTATGAGTTTCCTGAAATCTCAGCAAACTTTTTTTCACCCAATGTTGATGATACTTTCAGGTAATAATGAGTACACCAATCCCACTTGGCTCACCAAATTTCGTTCTTCTAGGTTAATCCGTTCTTTTGCAGTAACCGTTTTCATTTTTAGGTTTCACTCTGTTTTCTCCTATATGGATACATGTAGTTGGAACTCTAAATCAAAAACGATTGGTGCTAGCTCTATGAATCTTGGCACAATAAAGTTGTCTCTAGTTCTATCTCTATGGTTTGTTTCCTGTGGTGTAGCCCCAAGCAGAGACTGAGGAAAATCACTTTCTTTGAAAGGGGTTGCGAAGCTTCCCCAAAACTACGAGTTTCCTGAAATCTCAGCAAACATTATTTCACCCAATCTTGATGATACTTTCTCATAATGATGAGTACGCAAATCCTACTTGGCTCACCAAATTTCGTTCTTCTAGGTTAAACCATTCGTTTGCAGTAACCATTTTCAATTTTAGGTTTCACTCTGTTTTCTCCTATATGGATACTTGTAGTTGGAACTCTAAATCAAACACGGTTTGTGCTAGCTCTTTGAAACATGGCACAATATAGTTGTTCCAAGTTCTGTCTCTATGGTTTGCTTCCTATGGATGTAGCCCAAACAGAGACTGAGGAAAATCTCTTTCATTGAAAGGGGTTGCCCAGCTTCCAAAAAACTACGATTTTCCTGAAATCTCAGCAAACATTTTTTCAACCATTCTTGATGATACTTTCAGGTAATGATCAGTACCGTAATCCCACCTGGGTCACCAAATTTCATTCTTCTAGGTTAAACTGTTCGTTTGCAGTAACCATTTTGATTTTTAGGTTTCACTCTGTTTTCTCCTATATGGATACATGTAGTTGAACTCTAATTCTAGTGCCAGAATTAGGTCTAGGTTTAGGTCTATAAGTAAGGTTAGTCTTTTGGTTTTGTTTATGGTGATTGTTAGGGCTGGGTCAAGGTTGTTGTTCAAGTCTAGGGTTAGAGTTATGGCTTGATTTCGAATTAGGTTTAGGTCTAGGACTATTGTTAGGTTTAGGTTTAGATATAGGATTACCAATAGGGCTAAGGTTATGTTTCAGATTCTGGTAAGGGTCAGCTGAGACCTACAATAAGTGTTAGCGTCAGTATGAGTTAGGGTTAGGATCAGTTTTTGGGTTATATTAGAGCTAGAATGAGTGCTAGGGTAAGGAATAGGGATAGGGTTAGTGTTTGGGTTAGGCTATTAATTAGGGTTAGAACTAGATTTAGCATTAGGTTTAGGGTTTGGCTTAAAGTAGCAAATAGTTTAAGAGGTAAGTTTAGGACAAGGATTAGGGATTAGTGTATGGCTAGAGTTAGGGTTAGTGTTATAGCTATGATTAACACTCGGATTACTGCCAGTTTTGGGGTTAGGTTAGGGCTAGTTGTAGGGCTACAGCTTATGTATGAACTAGGTTTATTATTAGAGCTAGGTTTTCGGTTAGTGTTATGGCTAGGTCAAGTGTGAGCATTAGGGTTAGTGTTAGTGTGATGTTTAGAGCTAGGATTAGTGTTAGGGTCAGGGTCAGTGTTGAGATTTGAATAAGGGTTAGGGTTAAAGCCAGAATTATCAATAGGGTTAGGTCTAGGTGTAGGGTTAGTGTTTGGGTTAGTTAAGGTTTATTATTAGGGCTAGGGCTAGGTTTTTGTTTAGGTCTAGGGATAGAGATATGGCTAGATTTAGGATTAGGTTTAGGTCTAGGGCTAGTGTTAGGATTAGGTTTAAGTATAGGTTTATTTCTAGTGCTAGTGTTAGGGTTCAGTATAAAGTTAGAGTAAGGTTTAGACCTATGGATATCACTAGTTTCAGAGTAAATGTCAGGTTTCAGTAATGGTTAGAGCTAGAATGAGGTCTAAGGTTAGAACTGGTAATGGGGTTAAGGTTTGGGTTAGGCTAAGGATTAGGGTTAGGACTAGGGTTTGCATTAGGTTTAGGGTTGGCTTAGGGTAAGGAATAGGGCTAGACGTACGGTTAGGGCTACATTTAGGGTAGGATTAGGGCTAGTTTTGGAGTTAAAGCTAGGGTTAGTTCTTGGATTATGACTACGTTTTGGTTAATTTTAGTTCTAGGTTTAGAGTTATGGCCAATGTTTGCAGGAGGTTTACAATTTGGGCTAGTTATAAGATTAGGGTTAGGACTAGGTCTAGTGTTAGGGTTAGGTTTAACGTTAGGGTGATGTTTAGAACTGGGGTTAGTGTTAGGGTCAAAATCAAGATCAGGGACAGTTTTAGGGTTAGGGTTTGGACTCAAGTTAGGGCTAGGTGTAGGACTAGGTGTATGGTTAGTTTTGGTTTAGGTGAAGCTTTAAAGTTAGGGCAATGGCTTGGTTTTGTGTTAGGTCTAGGGCTATGGTTAGGGCTAGTTTCAAGATTAGAGTTAGGTTTAGGGCTAATGTTAGGCTTTGGTTTAGGCTTAGGTTTAGAGTTTGATTTAGAGTTAGGATTAGATCTAGGGTTAAGTCTTGGGATAAGGATATGGATAGAATTAGTTTCAGGTTTATATCTAGGATTAGGGTTATGGTAAGGATAAGGTTAGAAATATGGATATGTCTAGGGTGAGAGTGAGAGTTAGTCTTAGGGCCAGGCTTAGGGTTTGATTACTTATAAGGCTTAATTAGAGTTAGTCATAGGGCTAGTTTTATGTTTAAGTTTAGTTCTAGGATTAGTTTTAGGCTTAGGGTTAGATTTAGTGTAAATGATGGGGTTGGAGCTAGGTTTAGGGCTAGGACAAAGGTTAGAATTAGGGTTAGGGCTAGGGTTTTATTAGAGTTATGATTTAGGCTAGGTTAAGGGCTAGGATGAGGGGTAGGGTTTGTAATTTGGTTAGGGCTAGGATTAGTTTTAGGGTATATGCCAGGTCTAGAGTTATGTTTAGGGATAATTTTAGGATTAGGTTTATGGCTATGTTTAGTGTAAGGTTTAGGCTTATGGTAAGGGCAAAATTTAGAACTAGAGGTATTATTAGGGTCAGAGATATGGTTAGGAATAGTTTTAGGGTTAGGTTTATGGCTATGTTAGTGTAAGGGTTAGGTTTAGGTTAAAGGCCAAATTTAGAACTAGGGGTATTATTAGGGTCAGTTTAATGTTTAGGGTTTTGTTTAGGTTAGAGATTATGGTTAGGGCTCAAATTAGCATTAGGGTTTGGGTTAGGGTAATGATAGGTTTAGGTTTAGGGTTCAGGTTAGATTTACAATAATGGATAGGGTTATGGTTAAGGATAGGGTTAGATATAGGCCTAGGGTTAGTGTTAGAATTAGTGTTATGTTTAGAGTAATTGATAGGGTTATAGATAAGTTTAGGGCTAGGGTTATGGATAGGATTAGCACAAGGGTTAGAATTAGGGTTAGGGTTAGGTCTATTGTTTGTGTTAAGATTAGGGGTAGGATTAGAGCTAGGGAAAATGTCAGGTCTATGGTTACATTAGGGATAGTTTTAGGGTTAGGTTTATGGCTAGGTACAGTATAAGGGTTAGGTTTATGGGTAGGGTCAGGGTTAGAGCTAGGTACAGTTTTTTAAAAAAGAGAGAGAGACACAGAGAGAGAGACAGAGAGAGGGGGGGAGGGAGAGAATTTTTCAATATTTATTTTTTAGTTTTTGGTGAACACAACATCTTTATTTGTACGTGGGGCTGAGGATCAAACCCAGGGCCGTATGCATGCCAGGTGAGCACGCTACCTCTTGAGCCACATCCCCAGCCCAAGAGCTAGGTATATTTCTATGGGAAGGGTCAGAGTTAGAGTTTGGCTTAGGTTAAGGTTTAGGATTAGGGCTCAAATTAGCAGTAGGGTTAGGGTTAGGGTAGTGATAGGGTTAGGGTTATGGTTCACGTTAGGTGTAGGTTAATGAACAAGGTTAGGATTAGGTTTTAGTTTAGGGTTAGGCCTAGGGTTACCATTAAGGTTATGGTTATTATTAGGGTAATGCATAGGGTTAGAACTAGTGATAAGGCTAGGGTTATGGTTAGGATTCTGGATAGGGTTAGGGTAAGATTCAGGGTTAGGTTTTGAGTTAGGGTTAAGTTTAGTACTAGGTTTAAAGCTCAAATAAAGGCTAGGTTTGGGGTTTGGTTAGGGCTAGGGTTAGGGCTGTGGCTAATGCATGAACCAGAGTTACAATTAGTGATAGTTTTAGGGTTAGGGTTAGGGTGATGTTTAGGCAAGGGTTATTGTTTGGGTCAGTGTCAGGGTCAGAGTTAGTTTTAGTGTTAGGTGTAGGACTCAAATTAGAGCTAAAGTTGGTGCTAGGTGTAGGGTTATGTTTTGGTTTAGGTGACGTGTTATGGTTAGGGCTATGGCTCAGTTTTGAATTAGGGCCAAAGCTAGAGTTAAGGCTAGATTTTGGATTAGCGTCAGGGTTAGGGCTAGTGTTAGAGTGAAGTTTATGCTTAGGGTTAGGATTAGATATAGAGTTAGGGTTGATCTAGAGTTAGGGCTCGTTCTAGGGTTAGGGCTAGGGTTAGGGTTATTCTAAGGAATATGGTTAGAACTAGTAATATGTCTAGGGAGGGAATTAGTTATTCTTAGGAGTAGGCTTAGGGATAGGGTTAGGGTTACGGCTAAATTAGGGCTAGGATTAAGACTAGGATTAATGTTAGGGTTAAGCCTAGGGGATGGGCTAGGGTTAGCATTAGCACATGGGTTAGTGTTAAGTTTAGGGGAATGGGTGGGATTATAGTTAGGTTTAGGGCTAGGATGAAGGTTACAATTAGGATTAGGCCTAGGGTTATGGTTCAGTTTAGGATTAGAGCTAGGATTAGGGCTAGGAAGAGGGGTAGGTTTTCTGATAGGTTTAGGCCTAGACTCGGTCTAGGGCTAATATCAGGTCTAGAGTTATGGTTAAGGATAGTTTTAGGATTAGGTTATGATTAGGTCTAGTGATAGGGTTAGATTTATGTCAAAGGTCAGCTTTAGAGCTAGGGTTATCATTAGGGTCACCGTCATGGTCAGGGTTAGTGTTTGTTTTACATTAATGTTAAGGGGTTAGGCCTCAAATTAGCCTTAGGGTTAGGTTAAAAGTTAAGGTAATGGAAGGGTTTACTTTAGGTTTCAGTTAAGGTTTAGGGTAATGTATGGGTTAGGTTTAGCAATCGGTTTAGGGTTAGCATTAGGTTAGGGTTATGTTTAATATAATGGATAGTTTTAGAACTAGGGTTAGGGCTAGGTTATGGTTTGGATTAAGTCTAGGATTAGGATTAGATTTAGGGATAGGGCTAGGGTTTGGTTTAGGGTAAGTGTTAGGGTTAGGGTAAGTGTTAGTTTAAGGCTTGGGTAATGGTTAGATTAGGATAAGGGTTAGTGTTTGAGCTAGGGTTAGGGTTAGTGTGAGGGTTAGGTTTAGGTTCAGTTCTAAGTTTTAATTTATGGTTAGAGTTAGGTTTAAATGTTAGGAATAGGGTTTTAATTATGGTTAGGCTTAGGGTTAAGTTTAGGGTAATGTATATGGTTAGAGCTAAAATTTGAGCTAGGGCTAAGATTAGGATTATGGTTAGGGTTAGGATTAGGATTTAAGATAGGGCTAGGGTTATGTTTTGTGTAAGGGTTAGGCTTTGAGCTAGGGTTAGGTCTAAGGTGAGGTTAAGGGTTAGGGTTAGGGTAGGATTAGGGCTAGGCTTAAGTTTATGCTTAGAGCTAAGTTTAGGCCTAGGAATAGGGCTAGGTTTTGTGTTAGGTTTAGGGCTAGGGTAGGACTATGGGTAATGTAAAAGCTAGGGTTATGTTTAGGGCTAGTTTTAGGTTTAGGGTTTTGGCTAGGTCTAGTGTTAGGTCTATGTTTTGGGTTAGGGTCAGATTTAGAGGTATATTTATTGTTAGGATCAGGGTCAGTGTTCGGGATAGGGTTAGGGTTAGGGTTAGAGCAAGAACTACGACTAGGGTTTGGTCTATGGATAGGGTAAGTGTTTGGTTTTGGTTAAGTTAGGGTTAGGGCTAGAGTTAGGGTTATTGTTATTGTTAGGGCTAGTACTAGGTTTTTGTTTAGGTCTAGGGCTAGAGTTATAGTTATATTTAGGAGTAGCTTTGGTTCTATGTCTAGTGTTAGGCTTAGGTATAGGTATAGGGTTACTGGTAGGTCTGGTGTTAGGTTTGGTTTAGGTTTAGGGTCAGAATTATACCTAGGATTACTTTTTGGCCAGATGAGGGTCAGGGTTAGAGTTAGAGCTAGAATAAGGACTAGGGTAAAGACTAGTAATATGGTTAGAATTTAAGTTAGGCTAAAGATTAGGGTTAGGACAAGGGTTAGCATTTGTGTTAGGGTTTGGCTTAGAATAAGGGATAGATTTATATCTACGGTTAGGGCTAGAGTTAGGGCTAGGTTTAGGGTTAGGGTTAGGGCTAGGGTTGGGGTTAAGATTAGGGTTAAAACTAGGTTTAGGGCTCAGATCTGGGGTAGGATTTGTATTAGTGTTAATGCTAGGGTTAGGACAATAACTAATGTATGCACTAGGTTTACAATTAAGGGTAGTTGTAGGGTTACAGTTAAGGATAGGTCAAGTGTTAGGGTAAATTTAAGGTTAGGGTAATGATTAGAGCTAAGATTAGTGTTAGGGTCAGTGTCAGCATCAGGGTTAATTTTACAGTTAGGGTTAGGGCTAAGTGTAAGGTTAGGGTTTGGTTATGTTAATCGTTAGGTTTAGGGATATGACTTGGTTTTGTTTTATGGCTAGGCCCAGGGATAGGGCAAGTTTTAGGATTAGCAATATGGTTGGGGGGTGTGTTAAGGTTTGGTTTAGGCTTATGGTCACAGTTAAATTTAGAGTTAGGTTTAGATTTAGAGTTAGTTTTAGATCTAGAGTTAGGACTAGTGCTAAAGATAGAACTAGGGCTAGGGCTAGGGCTAGGGTCAGAGTTAGAGTTAGTATAGGGTTAGGGTAAGTGTTAAGATAGGATTAAATTAGGGCTAAGATTATTGCTAGGCTTAGTGTTAGTGTTAGGCCAAGGGCTAGGGCGAGGGTTATGGTTAGCTTTAGGGTTATAGTTAGGTTTAGGTTAAGGGATGGTGTTATAGGTGGGTTTACAGCTAGGGTGAGTGTTAAAATTAGGTTTAGGGCTCGGGTTATGATTCTGGTTAGGAATAAGGCTAGGTTTAGCCTTCGAATTATGGCTAGGGCTAATTTCAGGTCTATAGTTATGGCTAAAGATAGTTTTAGGATTAAGTTTATGGCTACATCTTGTGTAAGCTTTCGGTTTAGGGTTAGGGTCAGGTTTAGAGCTAAGGGTATTATTAGTGTCACGGTTGTGATTAGTGTTTTGGATAGGTTAAGGTTTAAAATTAGTTCTCAAAATAGTATAAGTGTAATGATAGAGTTAGGTTTAGGTTTCAGGTTAAATTTAAGGTAATGCATAGGGTGAAGATTAGGGATAGGTTTAGGTTTTGGCCTAGGGTTAGCTTTAGCGTTAGAATTATGGTTAGGGTAATGGATAGGGTTAGAGCTAGGGTTAGGGATTATGGTTAATATTAGTGATATGGTTAGGGTTAGGTTTAGGGTTAAAGCTAGTGTTCAGTCTCGGAATAGAGATAGGTTTTGGGTTAAGTTTGGGATAGGTTTAGGGTTATGGCTAATGTAAGCCCCAGGGTTATGATTAGGGCTAGTTTTATGTTTAGGTTTAGGACTAGCTCTAGTGTTAGGTTTAGGTTTAGGGTTAGGGTGTTGTTTAGAGCTACAGTTAGTGTTAAGGTCAGAGTCACCATCAGGGTTAGTTTTGGGGTTGGGCTTGAAATTTGAATTATGGCTAGGTTTAGAGCTAGGTGTAGGGTTATGGCTTGGTTTATGTTAAAGTTTAGGGTTAGGTCTATAGCTCGGTTTTGTTTTAGTGCTAGAGCTAGGGTTAAGGTCTGTTTTAGGATTACCCTTAGGGTTAGGGCTAGGGTTAGGTTAATGTTTAGGCTTATTATTAGGGTTAGATTTAGAGTTAGGTTTAGATCTAGGATTACAGATAGGGATATAAATGGGGCTAGGGTTAGACTTACGGTTCGGGCTAGGATTAGGCTTCCAGTAAAGTATAGGGTTAGAAGTAGGATTAGGACTAGAGTGAGAGTTAGAGTTCATCTTTGGGCTATGGTTAGGTTTAGGGTTAGAGATAGGGCTATATTATGGCTAAGATTAGGGCTAAGGTTGGTGTTAGGTTTAGGCCTAGTGTTAGGGTTAGGGTTATAATTAAGGCTAGATTTAGAGCTGGGATAAGGGCTAGGGTTTGTGTTAGGGTTAGGTCTAGGATTATGGCTAGGGCTAAATCAGGTCTAGAGTTAAGATTACGGATAGTTTTAGGGTTAGTTTTATGTCTAGGTCTAGTGAAGGGTTAGGTATATGCTAACAGACAGGTTTAGAGCTAGGGGAATTATAGGTCTCAGGGTCATAGTTGGGCTTTGGTTTAGGTTTGAGTTTAGGGTTAGGGCTCAAATAAGAATTATAGTTAGGGTTAGGGTACTGATAAAGTTAGGTTTAGAGTTCAAGTTAGATTTTGGTTAATTGACAGATTTAGGGATAGCTATAGGTTTAGATTAGGCCTAGGCCTAGCATTAGGGTAAGGGTAAAGTTTAAGGTAATGGATACAGTTAGAGTTAAGGGTAGGGCTATGGTTATGGTTAGGATTAGGTCTTGAGTTAGGGTTAGAGTGAGGGTTAGAACTAGGGTAAGGGTTATGTTTAGCATAAGGGTTAGTTTCTGATCTATGGATAGGGCTATGGTTTGAGTTAGGTTCAGGATTTGGTCAACGATGGGATTACCATAGGTTTTTGGTTAGAGTTAGGGATAGGGTTAGACCTAGGATTAGGTAGGGTCCATATATTGATCAGGGTTAGGGTTAGAATTTGGGATAGGGTTAGAGCTAGAATGAGAGCTATGGTTAGGGCTATTAATAGAGTTTGGGTTTTGGCTAGCCTAAGGATTATGGATATGTCTTGGGTTACCCTTAGGTTTAGGATTTTGCTTAGGGTAAGGGATGGATTTAGAGCTAAGGTTAGGGCTATGATTAGGGTTAGAGTTAGGGTTAAATTTAGGTTTAGGGATCTATTAGGGCTAGTTTTCGTGTTAGGGTTATGGATAGGATTAGGGCAATGGCTAATGAAAGAACTAAGGTTAAAATTAGGTTAGTTTGAGGGTTACAGTTAGTTTTAGTGTTAGAGCTATGTTTAAGTTTAGGGTGATATTTATAGCTAGGTTTTGTGTTAGGATAAGAGTCAGGTCAGGGTTTGTTTTAGGGTTAGGGATAAGACTCAAATAATGGCTAGGGTTATTCTAAAAGCATACCATTTAAGGTGAGGGCGGTATTTAGATCTAGGCTGAGTGTTTGGATATGAGTCAGGGTCAGTGTTAGTTTTAAAGTCAGGGTAAGAAATTGAATTAGGGTTAAGCGTAGGTCTAGGTTTAGTGTTGGGGTTTGGTTTAAGTTAATGTTTAGGGTTAGGGCTATTGCTTGCATTTGGCTTAGTCCTAGGGTTAGGTTTAGGGCTAGTGTAAGTGTTAAGCTTAAGCTTAGGGTTAGGGTTAGATTTGTAGTTAGGTTTAGATCCAGGATTAGGGCTGGGACAAAGAATAGGGCAAGGGATAGGGATAGGGTATGGTTACAGTAAGGGATAGGGTTAGAAATAGGTAGTTATAGGGTGAGAGTTAGAGTTAGTCTTAGGGCTAGGTTAGTGTTAAGTTTAGAGGTAGGGCAAATTTAGTGCTAGGATTAGGGCTAGGTTTATTGTTTGGATTAAGCCTAGGGTTACTGTTAGGGTTAGGGTTAAGTTTAGGTAAGAGATGACATTATAGCTAGGTATATAGGTAGGGTGAGGATTAGAATTAGGGTTAGGGATATGGTTAGGGTTAGAGTTATGAGTAAGGCTAAAATTAGGGCTAGAATGAGGGCTAGGGTTTGTTTTAGATTTAGGACTATGATTATGGCAACGGCTAATTTTAGGTCCAGAATTATGTTAAAAGATAGTTTTAGGGTTAGGATTATGGCTACTTCTAAGGTAAGAATTAGGTATAGTGTTATGTTCAAGTTTAGAGCTAGGGGTTTTATTGAAAGGGTAATAAAATAGGTACTTCTCACTCCGTTTCTCTATATGCTTAACAAAACACTGTTGAAATCTTAAGAACTGTTTGCTAATCTTGTTCTCAGAATGTGCTGTCCCTAATTGTGGACTGTCTGCTAATCTTGTTCCCACAATGAGCTGTCCCCAACTGCCAAACTACAAAATGTAACTTCTCTCGCTGCCCTCTCCAGGGAAAGTATATAAGCTCTGCTCAAGTTGTTCTCAGGGCTCTATCTCTCTTTGCTATAGAGAGAGCCCTAGCATGTTGGTCTCCAAATAAACCCACCCTTCAGCTTTTGCATAAGACAGTCTCTTGCGGTCTCTTACTCCCACGTTTCGCCGGACCCTTACATTTGGTGCATTGGCCGGGAACTGCGCATCGCCGGACAGGGAGACCTCAACAAGACTCCTTTAGTGGAGGGGGGAAGTAAGGCGCCTTATCTTCTTCTTCTTCTTCTTCTCCTCCTCCTTCTTCTCCTCTTGTTTTTCCTTTGCGATCCCTCAGAGTCTGGTTTGGGGCTGGAGAGCGTGAGCTCTCAGAGCCTTCTGGTTTTGGGCTGGAGAACGTGAGCTCTTAGAGCCTTCTGGTTTGGGGCTGGAGAGCGTGAGCTCTCAGAGCCTTCTGGTTTTGGGCTAGAGAGCGTGAGCTCTCAGAGCCTTCTGGTTGAATTCACTGTCTGTTTTAATCTTTGCCTCTAAACTTGTGTTACACATTTACTGTTCACTGTGTGTCTGTGTTTGTGTCACGTTTGTATTGCCCCTGTCCTTGTTCAAGTAACTTTCATTATGGGACAGAGTCATTCCACGCTTCTGTCCCTGACCCTTGATCACTGGGCTGAAGTCCCATAAGGACTCAGAATCTTTCTTTTTCAGTAAAACGCCGGACCTGGCAGACTCTCGGTGCCACAGAATGGCCAGCCTTTGGAGTTGGATGGCCTCCAGAAGGATCTTTCTACTCCCCATTGATTCAAAAAGTCAGAAATATTGTTCTTCAGCCAGGGCCACATAGCCATCCAGATCAACAGCCGTATATCTTAACTTGGCAGGACCTTTGTGAATCTACTCCTCCTTGGGTAAAGGCTTTTCTTGTCCCTGTTCCTGCTCCTACCCCTCCCCCTACGATTCTATCTCTCAAACCTCCTCCTCCACCCTTTGTTCTCCCTGAGTCTCAAGATTTGACTCTGCTGGACTCTCCTCCCTTTCCTTATCCCCTGCCTCCGTTCCCCAACCCCCAACACCCTCTAAGTGATTCCCCTGCTGCTGACTCAGCTTCTCCACCATTGAAGGAGGTTAAGCAAGCCAAGCACTCTTCAGATGACTTCCTCGAGGCACACATAGCCCCTCCTCCCCTGGAGGAAGCTGGCCCGGCTAAAGGAACTCGCCAGCAGCGAATGATTAAAAACCCTGAAGCCCCCATGATACTTCCCCTCCGTCCTCATGGGCCAATGATAGAGGATGGCCATGGTGGAGAAATGTAAATCTACCAGTATTGGCCTTTTTCCTCTTCAGATCTATATAACTGGAAAAAATAACAATCCCCCTTTTTCCGAGGACCCCACCCGGCTCACAGGTCTGATCGAGTCATTGATGTTTTCACATCAGCCTACTTGGGATGACTGCCAACAACTCTTAGGCACTCTCTTCACGACAGAGGAACGAGAGAGAATCCTCCTGGAAGCAATAAAAAATATCCTCGGACCAGATGGGCAACCGACACAACTTCCCAACATAATCGAAGCTGACTTCCCCTTGAACTGACCTAACTGGGACCCCAACACCTTTGAAGGTAGGGAGCATCTGTCCACTTACCGCCGGGCTCTAATAGCGGGTCTCCGAGCAGCCGCTAGACAGCCAACTAACTTGACCAAGGTAAGAGAGATTATTCAGGGGCCTAACGAATCACCCTCTATGTTTCTGGAGAAAATTATGGAGACATATAGGAGATATACTCCTTTTGATCCTCAGAGGATCAAAAGGCATCTGTCACGATGGCCTGTATTGGGCAAGCTGCCCTGGATATTAAAAGAAAGTTACAACGCTTAGATGGATTACAAGATATGACTTTGAGAGATTTAGTCAGAGAAGCTGAGAAGGTATACTATAAGAGAGAAACTGAGGAAAAGAAGGAACAAAGGAGGGAGAAAGAAAGGGAGCAAAGGAAGAAAGAAAGGGAGCAAAGGGAGGATGAAAGAAGCAAAAGACAGACTGAGGCATTGACTAAGATCCTGGTCACAACAACAAATAGGCCAGAAGTTAGGAGACAGGGAGACAGAAAGGGATACCTGGGCCCACGCCAAAAGCCACATTTGGCCTCAGATCAATGTGCCTACTGTAGAGAAAAAGGACACTGGGTCAAAGAGTGCTCTAGAAAGAAACAGCCATGCCAACCAGCCATTCTAACTCTGGAGGATGACGAGGAAAGTCGGGGCTCGGATCCCCTCCCCGAGCTCAGGGTAACTTTTGAAGTGGAGGAAACCCCAGTAAACTTTGAAGTGGATACAGGGGCAATATACTCAGCCCTTAAGGCCCCATTGGGCCCTCTATCAACTAAAAGGTCTCTAGTTCAAGGGGCTAACAGCAGTAAATATCGGGCTAGGACAACTAAGAGGACCATGGACCTGGGGAAAGGAAAAATCCATCACTCCTTCCTAGTGATCCCAGAATGCCCAGCCCCATTGATGGGCAAAGATCTGCTCACCAAACTCCTGGCCAGAATAACTTTTAATCCTGAAGGCCCCCAAATGGAATTTCTAAATCCTTCAGTAAAAACTCCTATAGTCATGGCTTTCACTATGTCAGTAGAAGATGAACATCAACTCTTCACACCCCCCAAGACTGATCAAACAGGCAAGCTATCCCAGAAATGGATAACAGATTACCCCAGATGCCTGGGCAAAAACTGCTAAATTAGGCAAAGCCATAAAACAACCTCCAATAATGGTGGAGTTAAAAACCTCAGCCTCCCCAATTAATATTAAACAACATCCTCTGAGCAAAGAAGCTAAAGATGGGATAAGGCACCATATTCAGAAATATCTGGCCTTAGGGGTCCTAAGGCCCTGTCAATCGGCCTGGAACACTCCCCTGCTACCAGTAAAAAAGCCAGGAACCGGGGACTATCGCCCTGTTCAAGACCTAAGAGAGATCAACAACAGAGTGGAGGACATTCACCCCACAGTACCTAATCCGTACAATCTGCTTAGCACTCTTAACCCCGAGCGAAAATGGTATACTGTCCTGGACTTAAAAGATGCTTTCTTTTGCTTGCCTCTGCATAAAGATAGTCAATTGCTGTTTGCTTTTGAGTGGGTAAACCCAGAAACCGGAACATCTGGTCAACTAACTTGGACCAGACTTCCACAGGGGTTCAAGAACTCCCCCACTCTTTTTGATGAAGCCCTCCACAGAGATCTCAATAACTTCAGAACCATGCACCCTGAAGTCACCCTACTCCAATATGTGGATGACCTGCTACTGGTAGCAGACACCAAGGAAAACTGTGAGTCTGGGACCCAAACACTACTATCTGAGCTTGCTCAACTCGGGTATAGAGCTTCTGTCAAAAAGTCCCAAATTTGCCAGCAAGAAGTAATCTTCCTGGGCTATTCCCTTAGGGGCGGTAAACGATGGCTCACTGAGCCCAGAAAACAAACTGTTGTGCAGATACCAACCCCATCTAATAAGAGGCAACTCAGAGAGTTTCTTGGGACTGCTGGCTTTTGCAGGTTATGGATACCTGGGTTTGCAACCTTAGCTGCTCCTTTATACCTGTGGTTAAAGGGAAATGCCCAATTCCAATGGAACCCCGAACACCAACAAGCTTTTGATAACATCAAAAGGGCGCTGCTATCTGCTCCAGCCTTAGCACTCCTGGATGTAGAAAAACCCTTTACTCTCTACATTGAGGAAAAGAAAGGAATAGCACGAGGAGTGCTTACTCAATCTTTAGGACCTTGGAAAAGGCCTATAGCCTACTTATCTAAAAAGCTGGACCCAGTGGCTAGTGGATGGCCTCATTGCCTAAAAGCTATAGCAGCGGCGGCCCTACTAATCAAAGATGCTGATAAGTTAACGCTGTGGCAGAAGCTAACCATTATAACCCCCCATGCCCTAGAGAGCATCATCCACCAGCCACCAGACAGATGGCTATCAAACTCTAGAATAACACACTATCAGAGCCTGTTGCTTGACAAGGACAAAATAATATTGGGACCCCCTGCCCCTCTTAACCCGGCTACACTACTACCTGAACAATCATCAGAACCTGTCACTCATGACTGTCAACATATACTGGCAGAAGAAACCAGTATACGACGGGATTTAAAGGATCAGCCACTGCCCCACTCTGAGATCATATGGTTCACTGATGGCAGCAGTTTTCTCCAGGACGGTAAGCGGTGGGCTGGGGCAACAATTGTTAGCAGAACTAAAGTCATCTGGTCCTCTAGCCTCCCAGAGGGAACATCGGCTCAAAAGGCAGAGCTGATCGCCCTCACGAAGGCATTAGAGCTGGCAGCAGGCAAAAAGGCCACCATATACACAGATAGCCGCTATGCCTTCGCTACCGCTCATGTACATGGGGCTATCTACCAGCAAAGGGGACTATTAACCTCGGCGGGAAAAGAAATAAGGAACAAAGATGAGATCCTCCGCCTCCTCTCAGCAATACAAAGCCCTAAAGAACTAGCTATAGTGCATTCTCCAGGACACCAGAAAGGAAAGGATCCCGTAGCGGTTGGAAACAGGAGGGCAGATAAAGAGGCTAAATTGGCAGCTCTAAACAGAGTAACCATGTTAACACTTTCCATAAGGGGGAAATATGAGTCAGGAGATTTAACTACATCGGAGCACCCTGACAACTTAACATCTGAGGACACTGACACTGAACTCCTTGACAACACTGAACCCAACTTGCAATTTCAGAAAGCCCTACACTACGTTAAGAATGTACATCAACTCACTCACCTTGGTTCAAAGAAACTGCAGGCATTCCTAAAAGATCAAGAACAGAGTTTTCCACTAACCAGCTCACAGCGAAAAAAATTAGCTGAACGAGTAACAAAAGCCTGTCGGGTCTTCAATTGGTTAATGCTTGCCCCTCCAAGCTTCCTATAGGAAGGCACTTTCGAGGAACCAGACCAGGACAATTCTGGGAAGTGGACTTTACTGAAATTAAGCCAGCAATGTATGGACTTAAATATCTCCTAATCTTTGTAGATACATTTTCAGGAGGGATTGAAGCCTTCCCCGCAAAAAAAGAAACAGCGCAAATGTTGGTCAAGAAGATCCTGGAATATATTTTTCCAAGATACGGCCTGCCTAAGGTAATAAGGTCCGATAATGGACCGGCGTTCGTGGCCCAGGTAAGTCAGGGGTTAGCCAGGACCCTGGGGATTAATTGGAAGTTACATTGCACTTATAGACCCCAGAGCTCAGGACAGGTAGAAAGAATGAATAGAACCATTAAAGAGACCTTGACGAAATTAAGCTTAGAGACCGGCATAAAAGATTGGACTATGCTCCTGCCTTATGCACTGTTTCGTGCAAGAAATACTCCCTATGTTTCTTTGTGTAACCTCACCCCCTATGAAATTCTCTATGGTGCCCCTCCTCCAATAAGGGACCTGACCCCAACTCTAAGACCTAACGATTCCTTTCACACCCCCTTGCTTGACAGACTAAAAGCTCTTGAAAGAACCCAGCGATACCTGTGGAAACAGCTGGCCACTGCCTACCAACCTGGGGACGAAGGGACTCCACACCGATATCAAGTAGGAGACTTCGTCTATGTAAGAAGACATCAGGTGTCATCCCTAGAACCTCGCTGGAAAAGACCATACCAGGTGCTACTTATAACACCTACAGCAGTAAAGGTAGATGGAATCACTTCCTGGATCCATGCCTCTCATCTCAAGCCTGCTCCTTGTCCAGATTCTGGCTGGAAACTGGAAAAGACTGATAACCCTCTCAAATTGCGTATTCGCCATGTGGATAGGGCTATGGATCCTCCCCTTGACCATCAGTAGTCCTAATCCTCATCAGCCCGTTCAGCAGCGATGGCTGATCATAAATCCTACTGGACAGGAAGTATGGTCTGTCTCGCACACAGCCCCCTTAGGGACCTAGTGGCCATCTCTCCACCCGGATATTTGTCAGCAGGCTATAGGTCTTTCCTATTGGGATATCCCTGATGAAAAAGATCCCACTAAAATTCCATTAAATCCCCTCCATATCATAGATAATGGAAACAAACATTATGGATGTAGGGACATACAAGCTAGATGTAGGTTGGCTAGCCTGGATTATTATGTTTGCCCGGCGGACAATCGAAGCCGCGAACAGTCACGGCTGTGTGAGGGAAAAGCCGACTTCTTCTGTAAGTCATGGGGATGTGAGCATACAGGGGCTGTCTGGTGGAACCCAGACTCCACTGACAGTCTGATTCGGGTAAGAAGAAATAATACTAAATTAAATCCCAAAAAATGCCTCCCATTTAAACGGAGCCCCCAAGCGGAAAATTCTGGACTAGTTGGCCCTACTCCATGTAACACAAATAGCCTATGCAACCCCCTAAATATAACCTTCACCTCCAAAGGAAGAAACCAAAATGTCTGGGCATGGCTTTCAGGAAAAACCTATGGAATGCGATTTTACACCACAGGATATGATTTTGACCTTTGGTTCACTGTCAGGTTGGAGAGAAAAGAAATTCCCTTGGCCATAGGACCCAATCCCATCAAGCCAGAAATTGGGCCTCAAAGACCACCCGAACCTAAACCTACTAGGGACCTTTCACTTTCCCATACTCCTCAAGTTTCACCTTCATTTACTTCCCCAATTCAGAGTGAAGTCAACCCCTTCCCCTGGAGGCTAATTGAAGGAGCCTTTGCTGTGCTGAATTTCACACAACCAGATCTCACTCAGTCTTGTTGGCTCTGTCTCTCCTCTGTTCCTCCTTATTATAAATGGATAGCAATTGATGGGACTTATGCAGTAAAAGCGCAGAGTTCCTCCTGTAACTGAGGTGAAAATCCTAAGTTAACCCTCCCAGAAGTATAACCAGGGCAAGCTTATATATAGGGTCTCCACCTAAAAGTAAACAACACTTATGTATCCAGACAAAAAAATATTGGCATCACACAGGGTTTCCTTACTCCTGATAATGGAACTTTGTGGGCATGTGACACAGGATTGACTCCTTGCATTTCAGCCCAGATATTTAACAACTCTGTAAATTATTGTGTAATGGTGCAGATGTTTCCCAGAGTGCTCTATCATAACACAGATTCATTTGAAGATCAAATAGAGGAACATACAACCCGGTTTCACTGAGAACCTGTATCCCTCACTTTAGCCATCTTATTAGGAATGGGAATTGCTGCAGGGGTGGGCACAGGGACTACTGCCCTGGTCCGTGGGACACAACAAATGACCCAATTAGAAACAGCAATGGACCAAAATTAAAGATATTAGAAACCTCCATCACAGCTTTACAGGAATCTTTAACCTCTCTCTCTGAAGTTGTTTTACAGAACAGTCGAGGGTTGGACCTCCTCTTCTTGAGAGAAGAGGGCCTTTGTGCTGCATTAAGGGAAGAATGTTGTTTTTATGCCGAACATACTGGAGTTGTAAAAGAATCAATGAGTAAACTAAGAAGACGCCTTGAAGAGCGTCAAAAAGAGAGAGAGACCCAAAAAGGGTGGTATGAGTCTTGGTTCACATAGTCCCCCTGGTTAACTACACTTTTATCAGCCTTGGCCGGTCCTCTAATAATTCTTATATTGTTGCTAACATTAGGACCCTGTTTGCTCAACCGTGTAGTTTCCTTTCTCCAGGCCCAAATTGGACAAATCAAACTTATGGTAATCAGACAACAATACACCCCACTAGCAGACATGGAATGTAACACCCCCCAATGATCACTTTTATGATTAAAAGTAGCCAGAAGAAGAAGTGAAAAATGAAAGGTTAATAAAATAGGTACTTCTCACTCCTTTTCTCTATATGCTTAACAAAACACTGTTGAAATCTTAAGAACTGTTTGCTAATCTTGTTCTCAGAATGTGCTGTCCCTAATTGTGGACTGTCTGCTAATCTTGTTCCCACAATGAGCTGTCCCCAACTGCCAAACTACAAAATGTAACTTCTCTTGCTGCCCTCTCCAGGGAAAGTATACAAGCTCTGCTCAAGCTGTTCTCAGGGCTCTATCTCTCTTTGCTATAGAGAGAGCCTTAGCATGCTGGTCTCCAAATAAACCCACCCTTCTGCTTTTGCATAAGACAGTCTCTTGCGGTCTCTTACTCCGATGTTTCGCCGGACCCTTACATATTAGAGTCAAGATCAGGGTTAGGGTTTGGGATAGGTTAAGGTTTAATGTTAGGGTTCAAAAAATGTTAGTGTTAGGGTTAGGATAATGATAGAGTTAGGTTCAGGGTTCAGGTTAGGATCAGGGTAATGGATTGGGTTAAGATTAGGGATAGGTTTAGGTTCATTTCTTGGGTTAGCATTAGGGTTATGGTTATGGTTATGGTAATGGATAGAGTTAGATATCAATTTAGGGTTAGGTTTAAGGTTATGAATAGGGCTATAATTAAAGCTAGGATTAGGGCTAGGTTTTGGGTTATATTAGGGATAGAGTTAAGATTATGGCTAATGTAAGTACTAGGGTGATGTTTAAGGTTAGTTCTAATGTTTTAAGGCTAGGGTTAGTGTTAGGGTTAGATTTAGGTTTAGGATGATGTTTAGAGCTAGTAGTGTTAAGGTCAGTGTTAGGTTCAGGGTTAGTTTAAGCATGTGACTTACAACTCAAATTAAGGTTAGAGTTAGGGCTAGGTTTAAGATTAGGGTTTGGTTTAGGTTAAGGGTTATAGCTATAGCTATATCTAGGTTTTGTTTTAGGGCTACAGCTAGTGTTAGGGCTAGTTTTAGGATTAGTGTTATGGATTGGGCTAGTGTTAGAGTTTGGCTTAGTCTTCAGGTTAGGGCTTGATATAGAGTTAGGTTTTTTCTAAGGTTAGTGCTAGGACTAAGGATAGGGCAAGGGTTAGGATTTGCCTTAGGGCTAGTGTTAGCGTTATGGTACTGGATATGGTTAGAATGAGTGATAGATCTAATGTGAGAGTTACTGTTAGTCTTAGGACTAGGGTTAGGGATAGGGTTAGGGATAGGGCTAAATTAGGAATATGTTTAGGGCTAGGGTTAGTGTTAGGGTTAGGCCTAGAGTTTGGTTTAGGGTTTTAATTAAGGCCATGTTTAGGGCTAAAATAAGGTCTAAGGTTTGTATTAGTGATAGGTCTAGGATTATGGCTAGGGCTAATGTCAGGTCTAGGGTTACAGTCAGGGATAGTTTTAGGGTATGTTTTATGAGTAGGTCTATTGTAATGGTTAGGTATAGGGTAAGAGTCAGTTTAGAGCTAGGGAAATTATTAGGGTCAGGGTCCGTGTTAGGGTTTGGTTTATGTTTGAGTTTAGGTTTAGGGCTTGAATAAAAGTTAAGGTTACTCTTAGGGTAAATATAGAGTTAGGTTTTGGGATCAGGTTAGGTTTAGTGTAATTAATAGTTTTGGGGATAGTGATAGGGTTAGGCTTAGACCTAGGGTTCACATTAGGATAAGGGTTATGTTTAGGGTAATGGATACAATTAGAAATAAGTTTGAGGCTAGGGTTATGGTTAGAATTAACTCTTGAGTTCGGGTTAGGGTGAGGTTTAGGATTAAGGCTAGGTTTATGGCTTGGATGAAGGTTTGTGATAGGGAAAGGCGTAGGATTAGGGCTAGGGCTAATGTCAGATCTAGCATTAAGGTTAAGGGTAGTTTTAAGGTTTGATTATGGATAGGTCTACTGTAAGGGTTAGGTTTAGGGAAAAGATCAGGTTTAGAGCTAGGTGTATTATTACGGTCAGGATCAGGGTTAGGGATTGGTTTTTGTTAAGGTTTCGGATTAAGGCTCGAATTAGTATTAGGTTTAGGGTAATGGATATGGTTAGGTTTAGGGTTCAGGTTAGGTTTAGGGTTTTGAATAGCATTAGGAATAGCTATAGAGTTAGGTTTACTCCTATTTTTAGCATTTGGGTTAGGCTTATGTTTAGGATAAAGGATAGGATTATAGCTAGATTTAGGCCTAGGTTTATGGTTAGGATTAGGTCTAGTGTTAGGGTAAGGGTCAGGGTTATGGTTAGGCCTAGGGTTATGGTTAGGTTAAATGTTATGGTTTGAGGTAGATTGAGGGCTAGTGTGAGGGTTAGGTTTAGAGCAGGTTTAGGGAAAAGTTAGGGTTAGGGCTATGTTTAGCATTAGGGTTAGGGCTACATTTAGCATTAGGGTTAGGTTTAGATTTATCATAATTTATTTAATTAGAGCTAGGGTTTGTACAATGGTTACAGTTAAAATTATGGTTAAATTTAGGGTTAGGGACAGGGCTAGGTTAATGTTTAGGGTCAGGATTAGGGCTAAGTTTAGTGGTAGAGTTACTTTATTCAAATTTCTTTGATACAATTCAAGATTTATCTTTAACTAACCTTACTCTGTTTTCCAGATTTAGGCCTTTTGGTTAAACTGTTTGGTGTCACAAACAGTTAGTATTTTCATTTTACTTTGTTTTGAACTATATAAGTAAATTGAAATAGACATGAAAATCAAACAGGGTTTATGCTAGTTGCTTGAAACAGTACACACACCCTCAATTCTTTGTGGGGATACTCTGGTATGTTCCTTGTGAGTGTAGGCATAAGCTGAAGCATGCAAAAACAACTTTATATGAGAACCCTTTAGGAGAAAGCAGGGAATATGCATATACTGAAATTCCTCCCATGATTATTTGGTCAGATTTGTTTGATATTTCATATGATTCATCTTTTTGTTTGCCCCACAAAGCTCTCCAAGTGTGGGACTTCTAGGATCAATGGTTCTCTAATTAGGTTAGAGTTAGTGTTAGGTTTAGGTTTAGGGATAGTGTTAAATGTAGTGTTAGTGTGAGAGTTAATTTTTTTCAAATTTTTTTGATACTTTGAAGGAGTCCTCTTTTACCTAGCCTTAATATGCTCCCCAGGATTGGACCTTCTCATTTCAATGGTTCGCTATCAGGGAAACTCTGTATTTTAAGGTTTCACTTCATATTGACCTATACAGTTAAATAAAAATGAAGGTTGAGATCAAACAGGGTTTTTTCTAGCTGCTTAAAACTTCAAACATTGAATCAGTTCTCTGTTGGAACTCTCTGATTTGTTTCTTGTGAAAGTAGCCCTAAGATGAAGATGGCAAAAACAACTTTATACAGAGCCCTTTAGCAGAAAACAGAGAAATACACATGAACTGAAATACTACCCCAATGATTTGGTGTTATTTTTTTTTTTTGATATAGCATAGGATTCATCTGATAGCTTAGCTCACTAGGCTTCCCAAGTGTAGGACTTCTAGGATCAACAGTTTTTCAAACATGTTAGGGTTTATGTTAAGGTTAGTGTTAGGGCTAGTGTTACAGCTAGTATTAGGGTTAGAGTTAGTTTTGTTCAAATTTCCTTGATACTGAGCAGGATTCATTTTTCTCCTATCCTTACTATACTCCACATGTTTTGGCCCCCTAGGTTCAATGGTTCACTGTAAGGAACAGTTTGTATTTTAAAGTTTCATTTTATTTTGTCCTATTCAGGTAAATGGAAATGGAGCTGGAAATCAAACAGCATTGGTGCTAGCTGCTTGAAACTTCACACTCCATAAATTCTCTGTGGCCAATCTCTGCTTTGTTCTTGTGACAGTAGGCCTAAGATGATGCAGGTAAAAACAATTATATCCAATAGTCCTTTAGGAGATAACAGGGAATTATGCAGGTATTGATATACTCCATCAACTATTTGGTCAGATGTCTTTGATACTGCACAGAATTCATCCCTTAGCTTTCCCCACTAGGCTGCCAAATTTTAAACTTCTACAATCAAAGGTTCCATAAAATAGTTAGGGTTAGGGAAAGAGCTAGTGTTAGAGCTAGTGTTAGGGTTAGAGTTAGTTTTATTAAAAATTCTTTGATGCTTGGCAGGATTTATCTTTTAGCTAGATTTGCTCTGTTCCACAGGTTTAGGCCTTCTCCGTTCACAGGTTTGCTGTCAGGAACATTTTGTGTTTTAAGATTTCACTTCATTTTTACTTATACAGGAAAGTTAATGGAGCTGAAAATCAAACAGGGTTTGTGCTAGCTGCTTGAAACTTCACACACTCAGTCAGTTCTCTGTGGGGACTCTGGTATGTTCCTTGTGAAAGTAGACTTAAGCTTAAGCATGCAAAAACAACTTTATCTAAGAGCCACTTAGGAGCAAAAAGGAAAATATGCATGTACTGAAATACCTTCCATAATTATTTTGTCATAATTGTTTGATGTTGCGTAGGATTCATCACTTAGCTTGCCCCACAATGATCCCCAAGTGTGGAAATTCTAGGATCACTAGTTCTCTAATCACATTAGGGTTAGTGTTAGGTTTAGGATTAGGGCTAGGGCTAGGGTTAGAGGTAATGTTAGTGTGAGAGTTAGTTTTTTTTTAAATCTTTGACATTAGGCCGGAGTCATCATTAATCTAGACTTAGTATTCTCCCAAGGTATGCTCTTCTTAATTCAATAATTCACTATAATGAACACTTTGCATTTTAAGGTTTCTCTTCCTTTTGACACCTATGGATAAAAGGAAATGGAGATGGAAATCAAACAGGCATCCTTTTTCCCAAAACTAATCCTAAACCTAACCATAGACTTAGCCCTAATTCTAGGCCTAAGCCTAACACTAACCCTAGACCTATTCATATCCCTAATTTATCCCTAACCCTAACCCTAAACCTAGCCCCAAAACTAACTCTAACTCTTGCCCTAGCCCTATTTCTAGTTCTAACCCTCTCATTTACAATAACCGAAACACTAGCCTTAACCTTAGCTCTAACCCTAGCCATATCCCTAACTCTAGAACTAATCATAACTCTAAATCTTGCCCTAAGCGTAAACTCACCCTATCACTAGCAATAAAACTAATGCTAATCATAAAACTACCCTTAACTTTAGCCTTAGCCCTAAAACAAAACTTAGTCAAGAACTAACCTTAATCCTTAACCTAAACCAAATCCCAACCCTATATCTTGCACAAACCTACCCCTAATTCAAGTCCTATCCCTAACACTAAAATGAACTCTGACCCTGACTCTGACCCTAACACTCACCCTAGTTCAAAACATCAACCTAAACCTTATTTTAAAACTAGACTTAGCACTAAATGTAACCATAAAACTAGGCCTAATTGTAACCCTAGTTCTTACATTAGCTGTATCTCAAAAGAGAGCCCTAACATAACACAAAACCTAGCCCTAATCTGAGACCCAACCATACCTATAACCCTAATTCTAATCCTAAACCTAGCCCTAACCCACACCCTAAACCTAACCCTAACTTGACTCTTTGCACTAACCCTAAACCTAACCCTAACCCTAACCAAAATCATAACCTTAACCCTAGCCCTAACCTTAGCTCTAATTCTGTCCATTACCCTAACCCTAACCCTAAACCTAATGCTAAACCTCAGCCTGTACCAAGCACTATCCCTAACCCTCACTTTTCCATACCCTAAAACTAACCTGAACCCTAACCCTAAATATACAATTACCCTAACTCTAACATTAAACCTAATGCTAATTTGAGTCCCAATCCTAAACCTTAACCTAACACAAACCCTAACGCTGACCCTGACTGTAATGCTACCCCTCTCTCTAAACCTGACCCTAACCCTCATCCTAACCCTTATACTATACCTAGGCATAAAACTTTCCCCAAAACTATCCCTAACTATAAACCTATACCTGACATTAGCCCTAGCCCTAATGCTAGCCTAAACCTATCACAATCCCTAGCCCTAATCCTAGGCCTAACACTAGCTTTAATGCTAACCCTACACTTAACCCTAGCCCTAACCCTAATGTTGCCCTCACCCTATCCCTAAACATAGCTTTAACATCATTCCTTACCCTAACCTTAAACCTACCCCTAACACTAGCTCTAACAAATCCCTAACTGTAAGCAAAACCCTAACCCTAATGGTAACCCTAGACCTATCCCTAATCCTTAGGCTAATCAAAACCCTAACCCTATAAATACTGCTACCTAGCCCTCATTCTAGCTCTAACCCTATCCCACACCGTACGCTATCCCGTACACTTATTGTGACCATAACACTAACCCTAGGTCTAAACTTGACCCTAACCCAAGACCAAAACCTAAGACCAGTAACCTTATACCTAAACATGGCCCTACCACTAACACTAGACCTAAACCTAATCCTAAATCTAGCCTTACCTCTAACCCTAGACCTAAACAAAAACCTGATTCTAACCTGAAGCCTCAACCTAGCCTTAACACTTACTCAATCCTTGACCCTTACCCTTAACCTAATCCCAGATCAAATCTGAACCCTAACACAAAACCTAACCCTAGCCTTAATTCTAAACTTAACCCTAACCTTAACCCTAGCTCTAACCCCACCCATTACCATAACCCTAACTATAAACCTCATGATAACCCTAGCCCTAACCCTAAACCTACTCTAACCCTAACTGTATACCTAAATCTACACCGAAATATAAACCTAACTCTTAAAGTATTTCTAGCCCTAGCTCAAATCCTAACAGTTATGCTAAACCTAACAGTAACCCTGGTCCTAAACCTAACCTTAACCCTAACCCTAACCTGACATCTAACCCTGTCCACTACCTTTACTCTAATGATAACCGTAGCCTTAACCCTAATACTAACCCTAATTCTAGACCTAATCCTAAACCTAACCCAAGCCTTAGCACTAACCCTAGCTTAAACCCTAATTCATACTCTAAACCTAACCCTAGCCTAAACCCTAACACTAACCCTAACTCTAGCCCTAATCCTAAACATAACCCTAGACCTAACCCTAGCTCTAAATCTATCCTTTACACTAATGATAACCATAAAACTAATGCTAACCCTAGGCCTAACTCTAAAACCTATTCATTAACCTAAACCTAAACTTAACCGTAAAACTAACCTGAAGCTTAAACCTAACCCTATATATTACCCTAACCCTAACTCTAAACCTAATGCTAATTTGAGCCCGAACCCTAAACCTCAACCTAACCCAAACCCAAAACATGATGGTGACCATTATAATACCCCAGGTCTAAACCTGAACCTTACCATAAACCTAACTCTGACACTAGACCTAGCCATAAACTTTACTCTACAACTATCCCTAAGTATAACCCTAGACCTGATATTAGCCCTAGCCCTAATTATTGACATAATCCTATCACAAATGCAAGTCCTCATCCTACCCTAACCCTAGCCTGATCTTAAACCAAAAGCTAACTTTAACCCTATCCCAAATTTTATCGCTTGCTCTACTTCTGAACCTTGCTATTACCCCATACCTTCCCCTAAATCTAACCCTAACTCTAACCCTAGACTTAATACTTACACTAATCCTAGACCTGATCCTAGCCCTAATTTAGCCTTAACCCTAACCCTAACTCTAGCACTAAGACTAAATCTAACTGTCACTCTAGCCCTATTCCTAGATCTAAACCTATCCCTTACCATAAACCTATGTGATAGAGTGCCAGGGATCCCAACAGTCTGCAGCAAGGCCCCGGAGATCCAGGCCAACTGATTCGTGTGGCCTGCCCTGCGGCTACAGAAGGCGTGGCGCCTCAGTGAAGACATTAATTAGCAAGCAGGGAGGTTAGGGACTGCCATTAGGTGGAATCCTGCCAGCCAAGCCCACACGGACCCTTGGGCCGAGCATGGGATCTCAGAAGGGGAAGGAAGCGGTACAGTCCCATCCCCCACAGCGGACACTCCACCGAGGCAGTCAGCGGCCACCATTCGGGAAAGCTGAAGGATACACCGCCACTCTCCTTCAGAGTGCAACATCAAAACAGGTCGGTGTCATTCAGCTCACCCCCCAGACAGCGGGAATTCGCATAAAATCTCTCCTAGGCTTGCAGGGAGAGGGAGTATCAAGCTGAGCCTCCATAAAGACTAGGGGGAAACTAGAGACATCTGACCTCCAACCCCTCCTCCCAGTAGCAGCCAAAAGGAAACCTGGCTAGCCAGCGCTGGGGGAGGGGCAAGCAGAAAAAATCAAAGTGATAGAGTGCCAGGGATCGCAAGAGCCTGCAGCAGGGCCCTGGAGATCCAGGCCAACTGATTCGGGTGGCCTGCCCTGCGGCTACAGAAGGCGTGGCGCCTCAGTGAAGACATTAATTAGCAAGCAGGGAGGTTAGGGACTGCCATTAGGTGGAATCCCGCCAGCCAAGCCCACACGGACCCTTGGGCCGAGCACGGGATCTCAGAAGGGGAAGGAAGCGGTACAGTCCCATCCCCCACAGCGGACACTCCACCGAGGCAGTCAGCGGCCACCATCCGGGAAAGCTGAAGGATACACCGCCACTCTCCTTCAGAGTGCAACATCAAAACAGCGTACACTCCATCCAGGCAGTCAGCGGCCACCATCCGGGAAAGCTGAAGGATACACCACCACTCTCCAACAGCTTGCAACATCAAAACAGCCAGCAGCAGGACCCCGGAGATCCAGGCCAACTGATTCGCGCCGCCTGCCCCGCAGCTACAGAAGGCGTGGCGCCTCAGAGAAGCCATTAATTAGCAAGCAGGGAGGTTAGGGACTGCCATTAGGCGGAATCCCGCCAGCCAAGCCCAACGCCCACGCCCGGAACAGGCCCAGCAACCTGCCAGCATGGTAGTCACGACACCCCAATTGGAATAGGGACAGAGCAGAGCCGCCTTCCACTCCCGGAACAGGCCCAGAGAGCCGCCAGCATGGTAGACACGTCACCCCAATTGGAATAGGGGCACAGCCGCCGCCCGCACCTGCAAGGGAGACTTTTCAAGTATACAAGAGCAACATAAATAAATAGGGGGTAAATTTCAAAACACAACAGTTGCACCAAGCAGAAAGAAACGCGAGCAGTATGAAAAGACAAGGTAAGAAAGGACCACAAGCAATGCAGGTCAACTCAACTTTAGAAGAGGTAATAGCTGCAACAGATGGAATATCAGATAAAGAGTTCAGGATATATATGCTTCAGATGATCTGGAGTCTCAAGGAAGACATGAGACAGCAAAATCAGACAATGAAAGATCACATTGACAAACAAATCCAGGAAGTAAAAGATCAATTTCACAGGGAGATAGAGGTAATAAAAAACAAACAAATAGAAATTCTAGAAATGCAGGAAACAATAAACCAACTTAAAACTCAATTGAGAACACTACCAGCAGAGTAGATCACTTAGAAGAGAGAACATCAGACAATGAAGACAAAGTATTTCAACTGGAAAAGAACATAGACAGCTCAGCAAGTCTGCTAAGAAACCATGAGCAGAACATCCAAGAATTATGGGACAATATCAAAAGACCAAATTTAAGAGTCATTGGGATACAGGAAGGCACAGAGCTCCATTCCAAAGGAATAAACAGTCTATTCAGTGAAATAATACGAGAAAACTTCCCAGAATTGAAGATTGAGACAGAATCCCAAATCCTAGAAGCCTACAGGACGCCGAATGTGCAAAATCATAAGAGATCCACACCTAGACACATTATAATGAAGATGTCCAACATACAGAATAAGGAGAGAATTTTAAAAGCTGCAAGAGAAAGAAAGCAGATTACATTTAGGGGTAAACCAATCAGGATAACAGCTGATCTCTCAACACAGACTCTGAAAGCTAGAAGATCCTGGAATAACATATTTCAAACACTGAAAGACAATGGGCTCCAACCAAGAATCGTATATCCGGCGAAATTAAGCTTCAGGTTAGAAGATGAAATTAAAACCTTCCACAATAAACAAAAGTTAAAAGAATTCGCAGCTAGAAAACCATCTCTTCAAAAAATCCTTGGCAAAACATTACAGGAAGAGGAAATGGAAAATAACATTGAAAACCAACAATGGGAGGTAGGACAGTAAAGGGGGGAAAGTAGTCAAAGAGGATAACAAATCAGGTTTAGTAACATCAATAAACAAATATGGATAGAAGAACAAACCATATCTCAATAATAACCCTAAATGTTAATGGCTTAAACTCACCAATTAAGAGACACAGGCTAGTAGAATGGATCAAAAAACAAGACCCAACAATATGCTGTCTACAGGAGACGCATTTGATAGGAAAGGATATACATAGACTGAAGGTGAAAGGTTGGGAAAAATCATACCACTCATATGGACCGCGGAAACAAGCAGGAGTGTCCATACTCATATCTAATAAAATAGATTTCAAGCCAAAGCTAATCAAAAGGGATATAGAATGACACTTCATACTGCTCAAGGGAACCATACACCAACAAGACATAACAATCATACATATATATGCCCCAAATAATGGTGCAGCTGTGTTCATCAAGCAAACTCTTCTCAAGTTCAAGAGTCTAATAGACCAACATACAATAATCATGGGAGACTTCAACACACCTCTCTCACCACTGGACAGATCTTCCAAACAAAAGTTAAATAAGGAAACTATAGAACTCAATAACACAATTAAGAACCTAGACTTAATTGACATATATAGACTATACCACCCAACATCAAGTAGCTACACTTTTTTCTCAGCAGCACATGGAACCTTCTCAAAAATAGACCATATACTATGTCACAGGGCAACTCTTAGACAATACAAAGGGGTAGAGATAATACCATGCATCTTATCTGATCATAATGGAATGAAACTGAAAATCAATGATAAAAGAAGAAAGGAAAAATCAAGCATCACCTGGAGAATGAACAATAGGTTGCTGAGTGATCAATGGGTTTTAGAAGACATCAAGGAGGAAATTAAAAAATTCCTAGAGTTAAATGAAAACACAGACACAACATATCGGAATCTATGGGACACATTGAAAGCAGTTCTAAGAGGAAAATTCATTGCTTGGAGTTCATTCCTCAAAAAAAGAAAAAACCAACAAATAAATGATCTCATACTTCATCTCAAAATCCTAGAAAAAGAAGAGCAAAACAACAGCAAAAGAAGTAGAAGGCAAGAAATAATTAAAATCAGAGCTGAAATTAATGAAATTGAGACAAAAGAAACAATTGAAAAAATTGACAAAACTAAAAGCTGGTTCTTTGAAAAAATAATTAAAATTGACAGACCCTTAGCCATGCTAACGAAGAGAAGAAGAGAGAGAACCCAAATTACTAGCATACGGGATGAAAAAGGCAATATCACTACAGACACTTCAGAAATACAGAAGATAATCAGAAATTAATTTGAATCCTTATACTCCAATAAAATAGAAGATAGTGAAGGCATAGATAAATTCCTTGAGTCCTATGATCTGCCCAGATTGAGCCAGGAGGATATAGACAACCTAAACAGACCAATAACAATAGAGGAAATAGAAGAAACCATCAAAAGACTACCAACTAAGAAAAGCCCAGGACCGGATGGGTATACAGCAGAGTTTTACAAAACCTTTAAAGAGGAACTAACACCAATACTTTTCAAGCTATTTCAGGAAATAGAAAAAGAGGGAGAACTTCCAAATTCATTCTACGAGGCTAACATCACCCTGATTCCGAAACCAGACAAAGACACTTCAAAGAAGGAAAACTACAGACCAATATCTCTAATGAACCTTGACGCAAAAATCCTCAATAAAATTCTGGCGAATCGGATTCAAATACATATCAAAAAAATTATACATCATGATCAAGTAGGATTCATCCCTGGGATGCAAAGCTGGTTTAATATACGGAAATCAATAAATGTTATTCACCACATCAATAGACTTAAAAATAAGAACCATATGATCATCTCAATAGATGCAGAAAAAGCATTCGACAAAGTACAGCATCCCTTTATGTTCAAAACGCTAGAAAAATTAGGGATAACAGGATCATACCTCAACATTGTAAAAGCAATCTATGATAAGCCACAGGCTAGCATCATTCTGAATGGAGAAAAATTGAAGGCATTCCCTCTAAGATCTGGTACAAGACAGGGATGCCCTCTCTCACTACTTCTGTTCAACATAGTCCTCGAAACACTGGCCAGAGCAATTAGACAGTCAAAAGAAATTAAAGGCATAAAAATAGGAAAAGAAGAACTTAAATTATCACTATTTGCAGATGATATAATTCTATACCTAGCAGACCCAAAAGGGTCTACAAAGAAGCTATTAGAACTAATAAATGAATTCAGCAAAGTGGCAGGATATAAGATCAACATGCATAAATCAAAGGCATTCCTGCATATCAGCGACAAATCCTCTGAAACGGAAATGAGGACAACTACTCCATTCACAATATCCCCCCAAAAAATAAAATACTTGGGAATCAACCTAACAAAAGAGGTGAAAGATTTATACAATGAAAACTACAGAACCCTAAAGAAAGACATAGAAGAAGACCTTAGAAGACGGAAAAACATACCCTGCTCATGGATAGGCAGAACTAACATCATCAAAATGGCGATATTACCAAAAGTTCTCTATAAGTTCAATGCAATGCCAATCAAAATCCCAACAGCATATCTTGTAGAAATAGATAAAAGAATCATGAAATTCATATGGAATAATAAAAGACCCAGAATAGCAAAAACAATACTAAGCAGGAAGTGTGAATCAGGCGGTATAGCGATACCAGACTTCAAACTATACTACAGAGCAATAGTAACAAAAACAGCATGGTACTGGTACCAAAACAGGCGGGTGGACCAATGGTACAGAATAGAGGACACAGTAACCAATCCACAAAACTACAACTATCTTATATTTGATAAAGGGCCTAAAAGCATGCAATGGAGGAAGGATAGCATCTTCAACAAATGGTGCTGGGAAAACTGGAAATCCATTTGCACCAAAATGAATCTGAATCCCTATCTCTCGCCATGCACAAAAGTTAACTCAAAATGGATCAAGGAGCTTGATATTAAATCAGAGACACGGCATCTGATAGAAGAAAAAGTTGGTTATGATCTACACGCTGTGGGATCGGGCTCCAAATTCCTCAATAGGACACCCATAGCGCTAGAGTTAACAAATAGAATCAACAAATGGGACTTACTCAAACTAAAAAGTTTTTTCTCAGCAAGAGAAACAATAAGAGAGATAAACAGGGAGCCTACATCCTGGGAACAAATCTTTACTCCACACACTTCAGATAGAGCCCTAATAACCAGAATATACAAAGAACTCAAAAAATTAGACAATAAGATAAGAAATAACCCAATCAATAAATGGGCCAAGACCTGAACAGACACTTCTCAGAGGAGGACATACAATCAATCAACAAGTACATGAAAAAATGCTCACCATTGCTAGCAGTCAGAGAAATGCAAATCAAAACTACCCTAAGATACCATCTCACTCCAGTAAGACTGGCAGCCATTAGGAAGTCAAACAACAATAAGTGCTGGAGAGGATGCGGGGAAAAGGGCACTCTTGTTCATTGCTGGTGGGACTGCAAATTGGTGCAGCCAATTTGGAAAGCAGTATGGAGATTTCTCGGAAAGCTGGGAATGGAACCACCATTTGACCCAGCTATTCCCCTTCTCGGTCTATTCCCTAAAGCCCTAACAAGAGCATGCTACAGGGACACTGCTACATCGATGTTCATAGCAGCGCAATTCACGATAGCAAGACTGTGGAACCAGCCTAGATGCCCTTCAATAGATGAATGGATAAAAAAAATGTGGCATTTATACACTATGGAGTATTACTCTGCATTAAAAAATGACAAAATCATAGAATTTGGAGGGAAATGGATGGCATTAGAGCAGATTATGCTAAGTGAAGCTAGTCAATCTTTAAAAAACAAATACCAAATGACTCCTTTGATATAAGGGGTGTAAACAAGGACAGGGTAGGGAAGAAGAGCTTGAGAAGAATATTTACATTAAACAGGGATGAGAGGTGGGAGGGAAAGGGAGTGAGAAGGGAAATTGCATGGAAATGGAAGGCGATCCTCAGGGTTATACAAAATGTCATAAGAGGAAAGGAGGGGTAAGACAAGAGAATACAAATGGAAGAAATGATTTACAGTAGAAGGGGTAGAGAGAGAAAAGGGGAGGGGAGGGGAGGGGAGGGGAGGGGGGATAGTAGACAATAGGACAGACAGCAGAATACATCAGACACTAGAAAGGCAATATGTCAATCAATGGAAGGGTAACTGATATGATACAGCAATCTGTATACGGGGTGAAAGTGGGAGTTCATAATCCACTTGAATCAAACCGTGTAATATGATGTATTAAAAACTATGTAATGTTATGAACGACCAATAAAAAAAAAAAACTATCACTTGCCCTAACCTTAGCCCTAACACAAGACCTAGCTCTAACTTTGGTCAAACCATAACTCTAAATCCAACCCTAACCCTAAGCCTAAACCTCACACTAACACTAGCCCTAAAACTAACGCTAATCCTAAAACTAGCTCTAACCTTGGCCTAGCCCTAAAAAAATAAAATAAAATAAAATAAAATCCGCCATAGCCCTAACCCAAACCTTTAACCTAAACTAAAACCTAACTTTCCACCTAGCCAAATTTTAGCCCTAATTCCAGTCCTACCCTAACGCTAAATATAACCTTGACCCTGACTCTGACACTAACACTAACCCTAGCTCTAACATCACCCTAAAAGTATACCTAACCATAAAACTAGACATATCCCTAACAGTAACTCTAAAACTGACCCTAATCATAACTCTAGTTCTTACATTAGCCTTAGCCCTAATCCAAGCACTAATCTACACCAAAACCTATCCTTAAACTGAGCCCTACACCTTGTTTTAATTCTAAAATTATCCATAGCCCTAACCATTACCCTAAACTTAACACTAATCCTAAAACTTGCCCTAACCCTAAACTCAACCCTAGCTTTAATCCTAAGCATAACTCGAGCCCTAACCCTACCTCTAACCCTATCCATTACCCTAATCATAACCATAACCCAAATGCTAACCCAAGGATAACCCTAACCCTATCTCTAACCCTAACTTTATCCATTATCCTAAACCTTACCTGAATCCTAAACTTAACCATAAACATTACCTTCACCTTAACCCTAACACTCACGTTAATGAAAACCCTGACCCTAATGTTAACCTTACCCGAACCTTAACCTGAATGTGACCCTAATAATAACCCTATCTCTAATTCTGACCCTAACCCTCAACCTAAGCCTTACACTAGAACCAGCCATAAACCTAAACCAAACCTAAGCCTAATCAAAAACCTACACCTGACATTACCCCAACCCCTAATCCTAGTCCTAAACCTAGGCTTAATCCTCATCCTAATTCTAACCCTAGCCCTAACCCTATATTGACCCTCGCCCTAAACCTACCTATAATACCATAACTTACACTAATCTAAACCTAAACCTAGCCATAAACCTAGGCCTAGCCCTAACACTAACCCTAGCACTAATCCTAGAACTAATTTAACCCTAACCCTACCCCTAACTCTAACCCTAGTTCTAAACCTATCCCTTATCATAGCCCAAACCCTAGCCCTAAATCTAGCCCCAACACTAGCCCAAAGTTCAACCTAGCTATAAACCTAGACCTAACCCTATCTCTAAAGCAAACTCTAAACCTAAGCCTAAACCTCACCCTAACACTAAACTAACGCTAACGCTAATTGGAAAACTAGACTTAACCCTATCCCTAGCACTCAAATAAAACCAAGTCATAGGCTTAACCCTAAGCCTTAACCTAAACCAAATCCTAAGCTTATACCTAGCCCTAACCTAGCCCTAATTCGATTTTTAACCCTAACTCTAGAACTTACCCTGATGCTGAATCACACTCTATCACTAACCCTAGCTCTAAACATCACCCTAATACTAAACCTAAACTGAACACTAGACCTAGCCCTAACTCTAACCCTAAAACTAGCCCTAGTCATAATGTCAGTTCTTACATTAGTCATAGCTCTGTAATAACAGAAAACCTAGCCCAATCCGAGACCTAAGCCTAGCTTAAACCTAACCCTAACCTTAAACCTAGTTCTATCCCTAACCCTAACACTAGCCCTAAGTCTAGCTCAAAACTTATCCCTTTCTGTAAGCCAAACCTTCAACCTAATGCTATCCTAGTCCTAACACTAAACTAATCTTTATCCTACCCCAAATCATAACTCTAATACTAATCCTAACCCTAGCCCTCATTCTAGCTCTAACCCTAACCCAAAACCTAACCCTATCTCTGACCCTTATTCTGACCCTAACACTAGTGCTAGGTTAAAACTTGACACTATCCCTAAACCTAACCCTAACACTAGCCCTACAGGTATCCCTATACCTAAACCTAACCTTAACACTTGACCTAGACAAAAGCATAATCCTAAATCTACCTATGTCTATAGCACTAGCCCCAAACAAACACCTAGCCCTAGCCCTAACAATAACCCTTAAACTAACCCAAACACTAACCCTAGACCTAGACCTAACACTAGCTCTAATTGTGGCCCCAACAATAAATCTAACCTGTACAAAAAAGACCCTTCTCCTAACAAAACCTTAGCTCCTAAAATTATGCTAACCCCAAATCTAGCCATAGCCCTAATACTAGACCTAACAGTAACCCTAACCCTAACTCTTACATTACCTATAGCCTTAATGCTATCCCTAAACCTCACACAAAAATTAACCCTAATTCTAGCCCTGACCCTAGCCCTAAGTGTAACCCTATCCCTAACCCTAGACCTAACCTTGACCCTAACTCTCGCCTTAGCCCTAACCCTAGCTCAAACACTAACCCTTACCATAAAGATAACCCTAGCCCTAATGCTAACCCTAATCCTAGCCCTAATCCTAACCATAACCAAGGCCAAACACTACCTCTAACTCTATCCATTACTCTAAACATAACCCTAACCCTAATGCTGAACCTAGCTCTAAATACTAATCCTAAACCTATACCTGACACTAAACCTAACACTTGCCCTAGCCCTAACCATAGCTAAAACCCTAACACGTACCCTAAACCTAACCCTAACACTAACCCTAGGTCTAATCTTAATCCTAACGGTAACCCCTCCCATAATCTTAACCATACACCTAGCCCTAAACCTATCCATTAACCTAAACATAAACCTAACCCAAATGCTAACCCTAGGCCTAACTCTAAACCTATTGTTAACACAAACCCTATCCATTACCTAAACCTAACCTGAACACTAAACCTAAACCTATCAATTACTCTAACCCTAAACCTAACCCTAATATTAATTTGAGCCCTAAGCCTAAACCATAACCTAAACCAAACTCTAAACAACATATTGATTATAATAATACACCTAGCTCTAAACCTGACCCTAACCCTAAATCTAACCCTTATACTAAACCAAACTCTAAATAAGACACTGACTCTAATAATACACCTAGCTCTAAACCTGACCCTAACCCTAAACCTAACACTTACACTAAACATAGCCATAAAACTATCCCTAAGAGTATCCCTAACCTAACCCTTGACCCGACATTAGTCCTCTACCTAATTCTTTTCTAAACCTAACACAAACCCTAGCCCTCACCCTACCCCTAAACCTAGCCTTAATCCTAATCTGAATTCTAACCCTAGCCCAATCCCTAACTTCAACCCTCACCTCAGTTGTGAACCTAGGTATAACCACATCCCTTTCCCTAACCCTAACCTCAACCCTAACCCTAACACTGGCACTAACCTTAAACCAAGCCCTAACCCTAGGTGTAACACTAACACTAACCCTAGCTCTAATCCTAGCCCTAATTTATCGCTAAATGTAACCCTAACTTTAACCCCAGTCCTAAGACTAATTCTAACTCTCACCCTCGACCTATTTCTAGTACTAACCTTATCTGTTACCATAATCCTAACACTAGCCCTAACCTTAGCCCTAAACCTAGATCTAACCATAACTCTAAATCTAACCCTAACCGTAAGCCTAGACCTCACCATACCACTAGCTCAAACATTATCACTAATCCTAAAACTTGCCCTAACCCAAGCCCTAGACCTAAAACAAAACCGAGCCATAGCCCTAATGCTAATCCTAACCTAACCATAACCCTGTACCTGACATCAGCCCTAGTCCTAATTCTTGCCCTAACCTTAACACAAAACCTAACCATACACCTAGCCTCAACTCTATCTCTAATTCAAGGGTTATTCCTAACACTAAAACTAACACTGACCCTGACTCTGATCCTAATAATTACTCCATCTCAAATCATCACCCTAAAGTTTAAACGAACACTAATACTAGACCTAGCCCTAACCCTAGTCATAAAACTAGCCCTAATCATGACCCTAGTTCTTACATTAGCCATGGCCCTCATCCTAGCCCTAAGCTAAAATAAAACTTAACCCTAATCTGAGCCTAACCCTAGCTTTAACCTAACACTAAACATAATCATAACCCTAGCCTTAATCCTAACCATAACCATAACCCTAACTCTGTGTCTAATCCTATCCATTAGTTTAACCCTAACTCTATCCCTAATGGTAACTCTAGGATAACCTTAGCCCTATCCATTACCTTAAATCTAACCTGAACCCTATACCTAACCATATCCATTATTCTAACCCTAAATCTAACCCTAAAACTAATTTGAGCCCTAACCCTAAACCTCAACCTAAATAAAGCCAGACCCTGACTCTGACCCTAATAATACCCCTAGCTCTAAAACTGACCGTATACATCAAACTAACCCTTTTACTATACCTAGCCATAAACCTAACCCTAAAACTATCCCTAACCATAACTCTAGACCTGACATTAGCTCTAGCCCTAATGCTAGCCCTATCCCTAACAAAACCATAGCCCTAATCCTGGCCATAAACCTAGCCTTAACCCTATTTCTAATATTAGAACCTAACTCTAAATTTAGCCCATGTCCTAGGCCTAAACCTGGATATAATATCATAGCATATCACAACCGTAATCCTAACCCTAGCCCTAAACCAAGGCCTAGCCCTAATGCTAACCCTAACTCTAATCCTAGCCCTAATTTAACCCTAACCCTAAACCTAATCATATTCCTAGTCCTAAGACTAACTCTCGCCCCAGCCCTATCACTAGTTCTAACCTTTTCCCTTAGCATAATACAAAGCCTTGACCTAACCCTGTCCCAAACCTAGCCCTAAACCTAGTCTTACCTCTAAACCTAGATCTAACCCTAATGCAAAATCTAACCCTAACCCTAAACCTAAACCTCACCCTAACACTAGCCCTAACACTAATGCTAATTTGAAAACTAGCCCTAACCCTAGCCACAGGCCTCAAACAAAACTGAGCTATAACCTGAATCCTAATTCTTAACCTAAACCAAATCCTAATGCTACAGATTGTCCTAACCCTATCCCTACAACTAATACTGACCCTGACTCTGACCCTAAAATTCACCCTAGCTCTAAACATCATCTAAACATAAATGTAACACAAACACTAGACATAGCCCTAACCCTAACCATAAAACTAGCCTGAATTGTAAAGCCAGTTCTTACATTAGCCATAGCCCGAACCTTAACACAAAACCTAACCCTAATCTGAAGCCTAAACCTAGCTTTAACCAAAACCCTAAATCTAACTCTAGCCCTAACCCTAAACCTAGCTCCAACCTTATCCCTTACCCTAAGCAAAACCCTCACCCTAATGCTACCCTAGTTCTAACCCTAATCCTTAGGATACCCCAAACCCTAACTTTATTACTAGTCCTAACCCTAGCGTAAACCTAACAGTAACCCTAACACTAACTCTAAAACTAACTCATACCCTTACCCAAACACAAATCTGAAACTTAACCCTAACCGTAACACTAACACTAAGCCTATCATTAACCATAAGTGTAAGACTAACACAAAGCCTAAACCTAACCCTAACCCTAACCCTTAAACTAATGCTAAACCTAAACCTAACCTTAACCCTAACTCTAACCATAATCCAGCCATTACATGAACCCTAATCCTAACCCTACCTGTAACCCTAAACCTAAATCTAAACCTAATCCTATCCCTAACAATTACCCTAACACTAACCCTAACCCTAACACTAACACTGACCCTAACCCTAACACTAACCCTAAACCTGACCCTAACCAATCACTAACCCTAAACCTAACACTAAACTTAAAACTAATGCTAACCCTAAACCTAAATCTAACCCTAATACTAACTATACCCAAATCCTAAACTTAAACCTAGCCCTTATCTAAGCATAATGGTAACCCTAATCCTAACAATAACCCTTACCCTAACCTTAACCTAACCCTAAACAAAACCCTAACACAAATTCTAACCCTAAACCTAACATGAACCCGAACCCTAACCCTAACACTAACCCTAATATTAACCCTAAAACTAAACTTAACTCTGACACTAAACCTAACCCTAACCCTAACACTAAACCTAACCCTAACCTAACCCTAACCCTAACACTAACACTAACCCTAAAATTAAACTTAACTATGACAATAAACCTAACCCTAACCCTAATACTAAACCTAACCCTAACCCTAAGCCTGACAGTAACACTAACCCTAACCATAAAACTAACCTAAACCTAACACTAACCCTAACCTAACACTAACTGTATTACCAACCGTAAGCATAAAACTAACCCTAAACCTGACACTAACCCTAACACTAACCCTAACACTGACTCTAACACTAAACCTAATCCTAACCCTAACACAAACCCTGCCCTAAACTTAACCCTAACAATAACCCTAAACCTATCACTAATAGTAACCCTAATACTAACCATAAAGATAAACCTAACAGTAACCTTAACCCTAACATAAACCATAATCCTAACCCTAACCCTAACATAAACCATAACCCAAATCCTAAAATGAACCCTAACACTAAACCAAAACCTAACCCTAAACCTAAATTTAACCCTAAAACTAACACTAACAGTAAGCCTAACCCTAAACCTAACCAAATCCTAACACTTAATCTAACACTAATCCAAATCATAACCATAACTCTAACCATAACACTAACCCTAAACCTAACACTAACCTTAACCATAACCCTAACTCTAAACCTAACACTCACCATAACCCAAACCCTAACAGTAATACTAAATGTAATCATAACCCTAACGCTAACCATAAACCTTACCTTAACTCCAATCAAACACTAACACTAACCCTAACCCTAACACTAACACTAAACTTAACCCTAAACCTAATGCTAAGCCTAACCCTAACCCTAACAGTAACACTAAGCCTAATCCTAGACGTAAATTTAAATCTAACACTAATCTTAAACCTAACCCTAACACAAACCACAACTTTAACCCTAGCCCTAAGTAAACTTAACCCTAACCCTATCCCAAACATGAAACCTAACCCCAACTCTTACCCAAACACTAACACTAACCCTAACACTAACCCTAACACTAACTTAACCCTGACCCAAAAACTAACCATAACCCTTTCCCTAATAATAACACTGACTCTAACCATAACACTAACCATAAATCTAACACTAATTTAAACCTAACACTCACCCTAACACTAACCCTAACAGTAACACTAACTCTAATCATAAACTAACCCTAAACTTACACCTTACCTTAACCCTAAATGTAACAGTAACACTAATCCTTACTATAACACTAACACATCCACTAACCCTACCCATAACCCTAACCTAAACCTAAACGTAACACAAACCCTATCCCAAACCATAGCCCTAACCCCAAACTTATCCTAACCCTAACTCTAACACTAACCATAATCCTAACCTTAACGCTAACTCTAACCATAAACCTCACCCTAAAACTAACCCAAATACTCACTCTAACCATAACACTAACACTAACCCTAACCCTAAAACTTACACTTAACCAAACCCTAACCCTAACAAGAACTCTAACGTTAACCCTAACAGTAACCCTAAACCTTACACTACACCTAACCCTAACCCTAAACCTAAACCTAATAGTAACCATAAGAGTAACCCTAAATCAAAACCTATCATTAACCGTAATTCTAACCCTAACCTAACCTTAATCCTAACCATAACACTAACACCAGCTTTAACCAAACCCTTACCTAAGCCTAAGAATAAATCTAACCCCAACAATAACAATAAATTTAACCCTAACCCTAACCCTAAACCTAACCACAATGCTAACCCTAACCCAAACACTAACCCTTACATTAAAACTAAACCTAACATTAAACTAAATGTTACATAAAACTCTAAACTTAACTTTTAACACTAACCCTAACTTTAACTCTAACCCTAAAACTTACACTAACCCTAACCATAACACTAACATGAACTCTAACTTTAACCCTTACAGTAACCCAAAATCTAACCCTACACCTAAACCTAACCCTAAACCTAAACCTAACACTAATCCTAATTATAACGTAACCCTAAACATAACACTAACCCTAAAGCTAACACTAAACTTGACTCTAACCGTAACTCTAAACTTAACACTCACCCTAACCCAAACTCTAACAGTAATACTAACTGTAATCATAACCCTAACCCTAACCCTCGACCTTACCTAAACCCTAATGAAAGACTAACACTAACCTTAACCGTAACCCTAACACTAACCCTAACCCTAAACCTAACCGTAACCTTAACCCTAACTCTAACAGTAAACCTAAATCTAAATTTAACACTAACCTTAACCCTAACCCTAAAACAAACCATAACCATAACCCTAAGTAAATCTAACCCTAATGCTACCCCTAACACTAAACCTAACAAAAACCTAACCCTAACCCTAACACTAATCCTAACACTAACCCTAACTATTACTTAACCCTAAACCTAAAACTAACTCTAAGCCTTATCCTAATCATAACACTAACCCTAACCATAACACTAACCCCAAACCTAACATTAACCTTAACCCTAACCCTAAACCTTATCCTAACACTCACCCTAATCCTAAACCTAAGAGTAACAATAACTCTAATGATAACCTAACCCTAACCCTAAACTTTACCTTAACACTAACCCTAACCCTAACCCTACCATTAAACCTAACCTAATCCTAACCGTAACACAAATCCTATCCCTAACCCTAATCCTAACCCTAAACTAACCCTAACCCTAACCTAACACTAACCATAATCCTAACACTAACCCTACCTCTAACCATAAACTTAACCCTAAAACTAAGCAAAAAACTAACTCTAACACTAACACTAACCCTAACCCTAAGCCTAAAATTTACACTTAACCTAACAGTAACCCTAACACAAACTCTAATGACATCCCTAACAGAAACCCTAAACCTTACTCTACACCTAACCCTAACCGTAAACCTAACGCTAAACCTAAACCTAACAGTAACCCTAATCATAACCCTAACCCAAAATCTATCACTAACTGTAATTCTAACCCTTATCCTAACCCTAATCCTAACCATAACACTAACCCTAACCTAAACCCGACCCTTACCTAAACTTTACAGTAACCTAAACCCTTACCTAAACTTTAGAGTAACCCTAACCCTAACAAAAACCTTAACCCAAACCCTAACCCTAACCTGAACCCTAACCATAACCCTAACACTAACCCAGAACCTAACCCTAACCCTAAACCCAAATCCTAAACCTAACCCTAACACTAACCCAAACCATAACACTAACCCTAACCTGAAACCTAAACCTTATGTGAAAATTAAACCTAAGTGTAAACCTGAAACTAACCCAAATCCTAACCTTAACAGTAACCCTAAACCTAATTATAGCACTAAAACAAAGACTAATGCTAACCCTAAACCTAATCTTAATACTAACCCTAACACTAACCCTAAACCAAAACTTTACACTAACCCTAACCAGAACCCAAATCCTAAAACAAACACTAACTTTATCTTAAACCTAACTCTAACCATATCCTTAGCTCAAACCCTAAACAAAAACCTAACCCAACCCTAACAATAACCCTAACCCTAACCCTAACCTAACACTAACCCTAACACTCACCCTAACCCCAACCCTAACACTCACCCTAACCTTATCCCTGACACTAACACTAACTCTATTTATAACTCTAAATATAAACCTTAACCTAATGCTGACCCTAATCCTAACACTAACCCTAACCACAAACCTAAAACTATCCCTAACCCTAAAAATAACCCTAATCCTAACCACAACCCTAACATTAATCCCAAACCTGTACACTAACTGTAACATAATCCCTAACATTAACAATAATGCTAACCCAAAGTAACCCTAGTCCTAAACCTAAATTTACCCTAACCATAACCCTACCCCTAATACTAAACCTAAACTTAACTCAAACACCAACAGTAACCATAACACTAACCAAAACTCTAATCCTAACTTTAACGCTAACCCTAACTTTAACACCAACCCTAAATCTTATACTAACGCTGACCCTAGCCCTAACACAAACTCTATCCCTAACCCTAACAGTAACCATAAAACTTTACCCTACACATAACCCTAACCCTAAACCTAACCCTAAACATACTCCTAACCCTATCCCTAACCCAAAACCTAACACTAACTGTAATCCTCAAACTAAACCTAACCCTAATTCTATGCATAACACTAACCCTAACCTTAACTGTAACCCTTACGTAAAGCTAACAGTAAACCTAACCCTAAAAATATCAATAACCTTAACCTTAACCTTAAACCAAAACCTAACCCGAACCGTAACCCTAACCCTAATACTAACCAAACCCTAAACCTAAGCCTATCCCTAAACCTTACATTAAAACTAAACCTAACTCTAAACCTGAAACTAACCCTAATCCTAACCCTAACAGTAACCTAATTATAACACTAAACCAAACACTAATGCTAACCCTACCCATAATCCTAACACTAACGCTACCATTAAACCTAAACCTAAACCTAACACTAACCCTAACCTGAACTCTTACAGGAACCCTAAGACAAACAGTAACCTTATCCTTAACCTAACCCTAACCCTGTCCTTAACACGATCTCTAATCCCAAACCTAGCCCTAACCCTAACACTAACCCTAACCCTAAATCTAAGCCTGACCTAACCGTAAACCTAACACTAACCCTAACACTCACCCTAACCCTAACCCTAACACTAACTCTAATTATAAACATAAATGTATACCTAAACCTTACCCTAAAGCTGATCAAAACCCTAACACTATCCCTAACCTATAACTAATCCTAATCTTAACCGGAACCCTAATTCTAATTTTAACCCTAACACTAACCATAACATAAACACTACACCTAGTCGTAACCCTATGCCTACAACTAATTTTGACCCTGACTCTGAACCCAAAAGTACCTCTAAACATCACGCTAACCCTAAACTTAACCCAAACACTAGACCTAGCCCTAATCCTGACCCTAAAACTATCCCCAATCATAAAGTACTTCATATGTAGCCCTAACCATAACACAAAACCTAGCCCTAATCTGAGCCTTAATACTAGCTTGAACCCTAACCCTAACCCTAACCCTAACACTAACCCTAACCCTAACTCTGAACCTATTCCTTACCCTAAGCCAAACTCTTACCCCAATGTTACCCTAGTTCTAACACTAATTGTTAGATTACCCCAAAACCTAACTCTATTGCTAGTCCTAACTCTAGACCTCATTCTGTCTCTAACCCTAACCCAAAGCCTAAGCCTAACACTTACCCTTATTCTGACCCTAACACTAACCCTAGATCAAAACCTGACCTTAACACTATACCAAACACTAACACTAGCCCTACCAGTAAACCTATACCTAAACTTAACCATAACACTAGCACTAGCCCTAAACTTAATCCTAAATATAGCCATAACTCTAGTCCTAGTCCTAAACAAAAACCTAGCCCTAGCCCTAAAATACCCATTAACCTAATGCAAAGACTAACCCTACCCCTAGACCTAACCCTAGTTCTAATTCAGGCCCTAACCATAAACCCAATGCTATCTTGAACTCTGGCGCTTACCCTATCACAAACCCTATCTCTAAACCTTATCCTAACGCAAAAGTTAAACCTAACACTAGACGTATCTATAACCCTAACCCAAAAAACTAGCCGTAAACATAACCCTAGATATTACATTACTCATAGCCCTAACACTAGCCATAAACCTCACACAAAACCTAGCCCTAATACAAGCCTTAAACCTATACCTAAGCATAACGTTAACCATAATACTAGCCCAATCCCTAAACCTAATGTTAGCCCTAGCCAAAACCCTAGCTCAAACTGAAACCCTTACTGTGAACATAACCCTAGCTCCAACCCTAACCCTAACACTAGCCCTAATTCTAACTGTAACCATAGCCCAAATCCTAGCTCAAATTTATCGATAACCTTAAACATAACCCAGCACTAATGTTAACCCTAGCCCTAACCCTAACCCTAACCCTAACCATAACCCTAACCCTAACCGTAGCACTGATTCTAATCCTAACCCTCGCCCTACCCCTAACCCTAGCTCAAACCCTAACACTTACACTAAACCTAAACCTAACACAAACCCAAAGAGTAACCCAAACCCTAGCCCTAATCTTAACCTTAACCTAAACCCTAACACTAGCACTAAACCTATCCATTACTCTAAACATAAGCCGAAACCAAATGCTAACCCTAGGCCTAACCCTAACCGTATCCCTAATACTAACCCTATACATAACTCTAAACCTAACCTGAACTGTAAACCTAACTCTATCCATTACTCTAACCCTAACCCTAACCCAATGATAAATTGAGCCCTAACCTTAAACCTTAACCCAAACCAAACCCTAACCCAGACTCTAACCCTAATAATTACCTAGCTCTATACCTGACCCCTACCCTAAACCTAACCCTTACAGTAGACCTAGACATTAAACTATCACTAAAACTATCCCTAACCAAAAACCTAGACCTGACATTAGCCCTAACCCTAATCCTAGCCCTAAACCTTACACTAACCCTAGCCCTCATCCTAGCCCTAAACCTAGACTTAATCCTAACCCTCACACTCACCATAGCCCTATCCCTAACTATAAACCTTGCCCTAGCACTGAACCTAGCTATATAACCCCATTTCTTCCCCCAAAACTAACCCTAACTTAGCCCTAAACATAGGCCTAAAGCTAACACTAATTATAGCACTAATACTAGCCCTATTTGAACCCGAAACTTAACCCAACTCATAACCCTAGCCCTAAGACTAACTTTAACTAACATCCTTGCCCTATCTCTATTTATAACCCTATTCATTAGCATAACCCTCACAATAGCCCTAATCAAAACCGTAACCCTAGCCATAGCCCTAAACCTAGGTCTAACCACAACTCTAAATCTAACCCTAATCTTAAGCCTAAACCTCATTCTACCACTAGCTCTAACACTATTGCTAGTCCAAAAACTAGCCCTAATCCAAGCCCTATCCCTAAAACAAACCTGAGCCATTGCTCTAACCCTAAACCTTAACCTAAACAAAAACCTAACCCATAACTAGTCATAACCCAAGCTCTAATTCAAGTCTTACATCTAAGACTAACCCTCATCCTGACGCATATCCAAACACAAACCCAGCTCTAAATATCACCTGAACCCTAAAACTAATGCTAACACTAGACCTAGCCGAAACTCTAACCCTAAAACTAACTCTAATAGTAACGCTAGTTCTTTCATTGGCCTTAGCCAAACCCTAGCCCTTACTCTACCATAAAAATAGCCCTAATCTGAGCCCTAACACTAGATTTAACCCTAGTCCTAAACCTAAAATAAGCCCAAAACCTAACTCTAATCCTAGCCCTAACCCTACCTCTAATCCTATCCTTTACTCTAAGCCAAACCCTATTAAAAATGCTAATTCAAGTCCTAATCCTAATCCTTAGCCAAACTCAAACAAAAACCCTATTACTTAGTCCTAACACTAGCCCTCATTCTAGATCTAACCCTAATCAAAAACCTCACCCTAACCTTCACCCTTATTCTGACCCTAACACTGATTATAGGTCTAAACCTGACCCTAAACCTAATCCAAAACCTAAAACTAGCTCTACCTGAAAACTTATATTTAAACCTAACCCTAACACTAGCCCTATACCTAAACCTAATCATAAATCTAGCTATAACTCTAGCCTTTGACCTAAACAAAAACTTAGTCCTAGCCCTAAATATAACCCTTAACCTAAATCAAACACTAACGCTACCACTAGACCTAACCCGAGTCCTATTTTGGCTTTCACCCGAACCCTAACTTTGACCTGAACACTGGCCCTGACACTAACATTAAACCTAGCTCTAAACCTGACCCTAACCCCAAACCTAAACCTAACACTAGACCTAGCTATAACCCTAACCCTAAAACTTAGCTCTAATCAGAACCCTAGATCTTACATTACATGTAGCACTAACCCTAGGCCTAAACCTAACACAACACTTAACCCTAATGGAGGCCTAAACCTACCCTAAGCATAATCCTTAACCTAACTCTAACCCTAGTCCTAACCCCAACACTAACCCTTACCTTAGTCCTAACCCTAGCTCAAAGCCTAACCCTTAGCCTAAAATTAACACTAGCACTATCCCTAACCATAACCCTAACCATAGCCCTAATCCTAAACTTTACCCTTGAACTAAAACTATCTCTAACCCTAGCTATTACCCAAACTCTATCCCTAACCTAATGAAAACCCTATCCCTAACCCTAACTGAAACCTAACCCAAACTATAAACTAACCCTAGACCTAACCCTAAACTTAAACCTTGCTATAGCCTTAACACTAACTGATACCCTAACCATTACCCTAAACCCAACAATAAAACTAGCCCTAAAATTAAACTTATATCTAAACCTATTCTTAACCATAAAGCTTACCTTACATCTAACCCAATCTATTACCATAAACCTAATCCTAACCCTAATGAAAATCCTAGCATTTACCCTAAACATAACCCTGACCAAAACACTAAACTGAACCCTCGGCCTAGACCTAATCCTAGTCTTTATCCTAAATCTAACCCTAACCCTACTCTAAGCTAGGGTTAATAGCAATAACCCCAAACTGAACCTAACTCTATCCCTAATCCTACCCTAATCCTAGCCCTGATAATAGCTCTAACCCTATATATTATCCTTATGATAACCCTAATCTTAATGCTAACCCTAGGCATAACCCTAACCCTTTGGCTAACCCAAAGCTCTCCATTGTCCTAAACCTACCCTGAAACCTAAACTTAACCAAATTATTTACCAAAACCCTAACTCTAATCCTAATGCTCATTTGAGCCCTACCCTAAACCTTAATGTAAAACCAACCCTAACTCTGATCCAGACCCTAAAAATACACCTAGCTCTAAACCTGACCCTTACCTGAAACCTAACACAATATCTAGACACAAACCTAACCCTAAATATATTCTAAACTGTAACACTAGACCTGACATTATCCCTAGCCCTAATTCTATACCTAAGCCTACAACACACCCTAGCGCTCATCCTAGGCCTAAACCTAGCCTTAATCATAATCCTAACCCGAACCCTAGCCCTAACCCTAATTCTAACCCTCACCCTACCTCTAAAGCTAGCTATCAAAAGATACCTTACCATAAAATTAAATATAACCCTATCCCTAACACTAGTCCTAAGCTGAACACTAACCCTAGCCCTAAGCCTAGTTTTTAGCCCTATCCCTAAAACTAACTGAAACCCTAGGTCTAAGACTAAATCTAACTCTCACACTATCCCTAACCCTAGTTCTAACCCTATCTGTTACCACAACCATTACCCTAGCCCAAACACTTGCCCTATAGTTAGACATAGCCCTAATCCTAAGTCTAATGCTGAATCCAAATCTAACCATAACCCAAAGCCTAAGCCTAAAAATAACACTAGCCCTAACCCTAATTCTAATATTATAACTAGCCCAAACACTAAACCTAGGACTAAAACAAAACTGAGAAACAGCCCTAACCCTAAATCTTAACTTAAACCAAACCCTAACACTACACCTGGACATAATCATTGCCCTAATCTGAGCCCTAAACCTAACCTTAAACCTTACCCTTACCCTGACTCATATTCTAACACTGAAGCTATCTATCTCTGAAGATCACCTTAAACTTAAACAAAATCCTTACAGTAACCCTAGCCGTTATTCAAGCCATAACCCTAACCTTAAATATATCCCTGACCCTGAGTGATATTCTAACAGTCATCCTAGCTCTAAACACAGCCCTCATCTTAAACCAAACACTAACAGTAACCCTAGCCCTTTTTGAGTTCTAACACTAACCATAAAACTATTCCTGATGCTGACTCATAGCCTAACAATAACCCTAGCTCTAAATATTACCCTAACCTTAAACCTAAACACAACACTAGACCTACTCCTAACCCTAACCCTAAAACTATACCTAATTATAACCCTAGCTCTTACATTAGCCAATGCCAAAATCTAGCCCTAACCCTAACACAAAATCTAGCCCTAATTTGAGCTCTAAACGTATATTTAACCCTAAACTTAACCCAAACTCCAGAATTAACACTAGCTCTAAGGCTATCCCTTAACCTATGAAAAACCCTAATCCTAATGGTAACCCTAGACTTATCTCTAATTCTTAGGCTGACCTAAACCCTAACCTATTAGTTAGTAGTCCTATCCCTAGACCTAATTCTAGCTCTAACCCTATCCCAAATCCTAACACTAACCCTTAACTTTATACTGCCCCTAACACTAACCCCAGGTCTAAAACTGACCCTAACCCTAGAACAAACCCTAACACTGGCCCTAGACCTAAACCAAATTCTAAATCTAGCCTTAACTCTCTCTAGTTCTAGACCTAAATATAAACCTAGCCTTAGCCCTAACAATAATCCTTAACCTAACTCAAACACTAACCCTATCCCTAGACCTAAATCTAGTCCCAATTCTGTTTGTAACCCTAACTCTAACTCTAAACCAAACACTGACCCTGCCTTTAGAGTAAACCTATCTCTAAATATGACCATATCTGAAAATCTAACCTAACACTAGACCTAGTCATAACCCTGACCATACAACTAGCCCTCAAAATAACTCTAGCTCTAACATTACCCATAGCCCTAATCTTAGGCCTAAACCTAATACAAAATCCTAGGCTTAAATCAAGCCTTAAGCATAACCCTAACCCTAACCCTAGCCCTAACCCTAACTTAACCCTCGCCTTAGTCCTAATCCTAGCTCAAAGCCTAAATATTATTCTAAACATAAACCTACACCTATCCCTCAATTTAATCCTAACTCTAGCCATAACCCTAACCTTAACCCTAGCCCTAAACCTAGCTCTAAATCTACCCATTATTCTAAAACCAAACCTAACCTTATTGATAATACTAGGCTTAATGCCAAAACTAAACCTAAATGGAAAACTAACCTTAGACCTAATCTTAAACCTCACACTTGCCATACACCTAACCTTATCTCAAACCCTAACCCTTAATATAAACCTAAACATAACTATAGCCCTAACTCTAAGCCTAAACCACAATCTAATGCTAAACATAGCCCTATATCTACATCTAATCAAATACATTACCCTAACCCTAACCCTATTCCTAATGATGTCCCTAGCACTAATCCTAACCCTGACCCTATGATAACTATCATCTTATCCCTGGAAGTAACCCTAAACCTAACCCTCATCCAACCCTAAACCTAGCTCAAAACCTAACCCTAAAGCTAAACATAAACCTAAGCCTAACCCTAGTTTTATCCCTAACCCTAACCCTAATTCAAGACATATTTCTAACCATAAACCTAGCCCTAAACGTAGTACTAATCCTATCCATTATGCTAACCATAACGCTTACCCTAATGCGAACCCTAGGCCTAACCTTAACCCTATTGCTTACCCTAACCCTATCAATGTAAACCTAATGAAAACTCTAAACAAAACACTATCATTAAACTAACCCACACCCTAATGCTAATTCAAGCTCTATCCCTAAACCCTAACCTCAACCAAACTCTAATACTGACCCTGACCCTAATAAATCTCCTAGCTCTAAAGCTGACTTTTACAATAAACCTAACTCTTACACTAGACCTAGCCATAACACTAATCCTAAAACTATCCCCAACCATAAGCTTAGACCTGCCATTAGCCAGAGCCCTAAACCTAGCCCTAATCCTAACAAAAACCCCAGCCCTTATCCTAGCCCTAAACCTAGCCTTAATCCCAACTCTAATCCTAACTAAACCTAACCCCAAAACTAACCCTAGCCCTAATCTTAGCCCTAATTTAGTCCTATTCCTAACCTAGCCCTAACCCTTACCCTATGACTAAATCTAACTCTCACTCTAGCCCCATCTCTAGTTCTAACCCTATCCCTTACCAGTACCCTAATCCTAGCCCTAACCCTAGCCCTTACCCTAACCCTAACCCTAGGCCTATCATTAGATATAGCCCTAGATTAGATCTAATTTTAAATATAAATGAAACCCTAACACTAAGCTTAATCCTAACACTAACCATAACTCTAAATCTAACTTTAATCCTTGTCCTAAAACAAAGTGGAGCCATAGCCCTATCCCTAACCCTTGACCTAAACCAAACCCTAACCCTAACCCTAACTTTAGCTCTAATTCTAGTTTTAAGCTGAAAACTAGAACTAACACTGACCCTGACTCTGACCATAATACTTACCGTAGTCTAAACATCACAATAACACTTAGCCTAAAGCCAAATACTAACCCTTCCCCTAGATTTAACCCTAGTTCTAATTCTGGCTTTTACATTAACCATAACCCTAAACTGAATACTGACCCTGACACTAACACTAACCCTAGATCTAAACAGCACCCTAACCTTAAACCTAACCTTAAACTATACTTAGCTCTAACATTAACCCTAAAACTAGCCCTAATCATAACAAAGTTCTTATATTTTTCATAGCCCTAACCTATTTCAAAACCTAGCCCTAAACCGAAGCCCTACCCTAGATTTAACCCTAAAGCTAAACATAACCCTAACCTTATCCCTAACCCTAAGCCTAACCCTAGACCTAATCCTAAGCATAACACTAGACCTATCACTAGCTTTAACCATATCCATTACCCTAATGATAACCCTAACACTTCTGCTAAACCTAGGCCGAACCCTAATCCTATCCCTAACCCTAACCCTATTCATTACCCTACACCTAACCTGAACTCTAAACCTAAAAATGTCATTAACCTATCCCTAACAGTAATAACTCTAGCCTTAACTGTAAACCTTAATCTAATAAAAACTGTAACCCTATCTATGACCCTAATAATATCCATAGCTCTAAACCTGACACTAACAAGAAACCTTACCCTTACAATAGACCTACCTATAAACCTAACCCTAAAACTCTCTCTAACTATAACCCTAAACCTGACATTATCCCTATCTCTAATTCTAGCCCTAATCCTAACACAAACCTTAGTCCACATCCTAGCCATAAACCTCACCTTAATCATAAACCTAACCAAAACATAACCTTAATTCTAATCCTCACCTACTCCTAAAAGTAGCTATAATCCTAGCCCTATCCTTACTCCTAGCTCAAAGAATAGATCTAAACTTAACACTAAATCTAATCCTAAACCTAAGCTGAAACCTCAAACTAACACTAGCCCTAATTCTAACATTAATCCTAAAACTAGCCCTAACTCTACTCCTAGCCCTAAAACAAAACCTAATCATAAGCCTAACTCTAACACTTAACCCAAACCAAACCCTAACCCTACGCATAGTCCTAGTTCTATCTCTAATTTTAGTCCTAACACTAACCTGAAAACTAATCCGGACCCTGACTCTTACCCTAACATTAAACCTAGCTGTAAACATCATTGTAACCATAAACCTAACCCTAACACTAGACGTAGCCCTAACTCTGACCCTATCACTAGTTCTAATCATAATACACTTCATACATTAGCTGTAGCCTTAATCTTAGCCCTAACTTAAAACAATACCTAGCCTTAATCCAAGTCCTAAACCTAGTTTTTTTTTTAATATTTATGTTGTAGTTTTCGGTGGACACATTATCTTTATTTTATTGGTATGTGGTGCTGAGGATTGAACACAGTGCCCCATGCATGCCAGGAGAGCAAGCTTCTTCTTGTGCCAAATCCCCAGCCCCTAAACCTAGCTTTAACACTAAATGTAAACCTAACCCTAAACCAAACTAAAGTCCTAATCCTATACATAAACCGACCCCTAATCTTAAATCTAACCCTATCCATAACCCTAATGATAACCCAACCCTTATGCTAACCCTGGGCCTAACCCTAACCTTATCCATTACACTAAACCCCACCTAAACCCTAAACCTAACCCTTTCATTACCTTAACCCTAAACCAAATGATAATTCAAGCCCTAAATCTAAACCATAACCTAACCCAAACCCTCACCTTGATCCTGACCCTAATAATAACCCTAGCTCTAAAAATGACCCTTAGTATAAACCTAACCCCTACACTGGACCAAGCCATAAACTTAACACTCAATATGTCCCTAACTCCAACCCTAGCCCTGACATTAGCCCTAGCCCTAATACCAGCCCTAACCCTAACACAAACATTAGCCCTCATCCTAGCCCTACACCTAGCTTTAGTCATAACCCTAAACTTTACCTTAGCCCTAACTCTAATACTAACTCTTGCCCTAGCCCTCAACCTAGCTATAACCCAATACCTTACACTAAATGTAACCGTAACTCTAACCCTAACCCAAGGCCTAAACCTAACACAACCACTAGCCTTAATTTAGCCCTATCCTTACCCCTAACCCTAACCCTAGTTCTAAGACTAACTCTAACTCTCATACTAGCCCTATCACTAGTTCTATCCCTATTCCTTACAATACCCCTAAACCTAACCCAAACCCTATTCCTAACACGTCCCCTATCCTTAGCCCTTGCCCTAACCATAGATCAAAACATAACTCTAAATCAAACCCTAACCCAAAGCCTAAGCCTAACCATTATAAATACATTTATATTTAGACTCTGTGTCTACAGATGTTGGCTCCAATTATTATTTAGAATATAGTCATTAGTTTCATAAAAGTCATACCATATCTGGTGGGGTATAGAGAATTCAGGGTCACGGGTAGTAATCTATGTTTAGAGGGAAAAGAATGAGGGTATGTGATTAATCTAACATAGCAACTTTGGAGGAGAACTCTAATGAATAGACAGGGGGAATTTATGGAAGAGGTATGAATTCAAACTCCTTATCTGTATTCATAAAATTACCCTATGTATAAATAGTAAAAGTTAGGATGCTGAAAGTGGGATAGAGGGAGAAAGAAAGAAGAAAATAACAAGGAAAGAAAGAAAATAAGAGCAAATAAATGGGTGGAGAGCGGGGGACTATGCAATTCCTCTATATTATACTATTCTAGTGATTCAGTTCTTAAAGTCCAATTTCATGGAAAGTCCTTGGTTTCACATATGTTGTGGTTGTGAAGACCAAAGGGGGAAGGGTAGAGGAGAATGGGATGAGAAGAGCAATAAAAGAAAAGTAAGATAGAAAAAAAAAATTCTCTCGGAACTCTGTTTTCTTTTCTTGCAGTAGGTGGACTTGTCTATTCCTAGCTTGAGTCTCTGTGCTCAGGGTGGTGGATGCAGCCAGGCTGAGAGAGCTTGAATTTCTTCCTGGAGCCTCGCTACTCTTAGTCTCTGAATTGGAAACCAGGTGCCTATACAGTTGCTGTTTCACATTGATAGCTACACTCCCATCCCCCAAAAGCTTGTGAGAAAAATCTTGAGTTTTCACACCTGGAGGTAGGGGAGTTGGAAACTGGTTACCTGATAAGCTGCAGAACCCATCTGGTAGCCACTCCCTCTGATAGATGGCAAGTGATGTTTTGCAAGATGGATTCCATGTATTACCCATGTATGGTGTTTGGTGAAGTGGGTGGTTCTGGAGTGAACTTGTGCTGCGTCCAGAGCTCCGTCTTGTGACTCTCAAGCAAGCCTCTGTGTTCTGTGCTGCCTCCCATCTGGGCAGAGAGAGCCCATGTGGCTGAGACTGCTGTCTGTGCCCAGAGAAACTGCACAGCCGAGCCTTACATCAGAGCTGAGAGCACCCATGTGGCCCTAGTTTTCTTCAAATTTCTATGATACTGGGCAGAATTTACCTTTTACTAAGCCTTACTAGGCTCCACAGGTTTGGGCCTTGTCAGTTCAATGGTTCGCTGTCAGTAACAGTTTGTATTTTAAGGTTTCCCTTCATTATGGTTCATTGATGTAAAAGACAATTGGGCTGGAAATCAACAGGGTTGACAGGAGGAGCTTGAAACTTCACACAATCGTTTCTCAGTGGATACTCTCTGGTTTCTTTCTTTTGAAGGTAGGCCAAAGATTAAACATGCAAAAGCAACAGTATCTGAGAGCCCTTAAGGAGAAAACAGAGAAACATGTATGTACTGAAATAAGTCTCTCAACAATTTGATCAGATTTCTTTGATACTTGCAGTATTAATCTTTTAGCTTGCTCCTGTAGACTCCCCAAGGTTGGCACTTCTAGGATCAATGGTTCTCTAAACAGGTAAGTTTTAGTGTTATGGTTAGGGCTAGATTTAGAGCTAGTGTTAGGAATAGAGTTTGTTTTGTTCAAATTTCTTTGATACTGGGAAGATTTTTCTTTTACCTAGCCTTACTATGTGCCCCAGTTTTGGGCCTTTTCAGTTCAATGGTTCTCAGTTGGTAATAGTTTGTTTTTAATGTCTCACTTCATCTTAATCTATGTGGGTAAATGAAAATGGAGCTGGAAATCAGAGGGTGGGTGCTAGCTGGTTGAAACTTCACATGCTCTATCAGTTGTCTGTGGGCACTCTCTGTTTTCTTACTTGTCAAAGTAACCATAAGCTGAATCATGCCAAACAAGTTTATCCAAGAGAACTTTAGGAGAAAACAGAGCAATATGAATGCACTGAAATACCTCCCACAATTATTTGGTCAGATTTCTTTGATACTGTGCAGGATTATTCTGTAAGCTTCCCCCACTAATTTCCCCAAGTTTAAGACTTTTATGATCAAAAGTTCTATTAACAGGTTAGGCTTAGGATTAAGTTAGAGTTAGGGCAACTGTTAGAACTAGTGTTAGGTTTAGAGTTAGTTTTTTTCAAATTTTTGGATACTGGACAGGATTTATCTTTTGCCTATTCTTAATATTCTCCCAATGTTTGGGCCTCCTAGGTAAAAGGGTTTGCTCTCAGGAACAGTTTAATGTCATGTTTCACTTCATTTTGACCTATAGGGGTGAATGGAAATAGAGATGGAACTCAAACAGGGTTTTATGCTAGCTGCTTGAAACTACACAAACTCAATCAGTTCTCAGTGCACATTCTCTCATTTGTTTCTTGTGGTAGTAGCCCCAAGCTGAATTAGAAAGAAACAGCTTTATCTGTGAGCACTTTAACAGCAAGGTTCAATTTTTTGCATGGATTAATTTGATATTGTAAAGGATATATCATTTCCTAGTCTTAGTAGGATCCATAAGTTTGGGTTTTCTAAGTTTGTAAGTTCACTCTAAGGAACAGTTTAAATTTTTAGGTTTCACTTTATTATGGCCTATAGATGTGAAGGAAAACGGAGCTGGAAAACAATCAGAGTTATTACTAGCTGCTAGAAAGTTCACACACTCAATCAGCTCTTTGTGGGCTCTCTCTGGTTTTTCCTTTTGAAAGTACCTTAAACTGTAGCAAGGAAAAATAATTTATCCAATAGCAATTAGAAGAAAACAGAAAAATATGCATGTACTGCATTTTCTCCCCCAATTATTTGTTCAGATTTCTTTGATACTGCACAGGATTTATCTGTTAGCTTGCCCCACTGGGCTCCTTTAGTTGGGGACTACTATGATCCATGGTTCTCTAAACAGGCTAGGTTAGATTTAGTATTAGGTTAGGGCTAGGTTTACAGATAGTGATTTGTTAGATTTAGTTTTGTTTAAATTTCTTTGATACTTGCAAGGATTCAACTTCTACATAATCTTACTATATTTTCTAGGTTTGGGCCTCTTGGGTCAAGGGTTTGCTCTCCTGAACAGTTTGTATTTTAAGTTTTCATTTCATTTTGACCTATGCGTGTAAATGGAAATGGAGCTTGAAATTCAACAGGGGTGGTGTTAGCTACTTCAAACCTCACACAGTCAATAAGTTTTTATGGTCATTCTCTGGTTTATTCCTTGTACAATTAGCCCTAATCTGAAGCTTGCAAAGCAACTTATTGTAAGAGCACTTTAGGATAAATCAGGAAAATATGCATGTACTGAACTACCTCCCCAATTATTTGGTCAGATTTCTTTGATATTGTGAAAGATTCATCTGTTTGCCTACCCAACTTAGCTCCCCAAGTGTGGGACTTTTAGAATCAAAGGGACTCTAAACAGGTTAAGGTTAGTGTTAGGGTTAGTGTTAGGCCTAGGATTAGACCTAGTGTTAAGGTAAAAGTTAGTTTTGTTTTCAAATTTCTATGATACTGTGCAGGATTCATCTTTTTCCTATTTTGATTATATTCCAAATGTTTCAGCCTCCTACATAAAGTGTTTGCTTTCAGGAACAGTTTCAATTTTAATGTTTCTCTTCTTTTTGCCATATAGGGGTGAATGAAAATGAAGCTGGAAATTGAACAGGGTCTGGGCTAGCTGCTTGAAACTTCACACACTCCATCAATTTTCTGGTGTTTGCCATGGAAGTACCCATAAGATGAAGTAGAAACAAACAGTTTTATCCCTGAGTTCTTTAGGAGCAGGCAGAATACATATGTATTGAAAGAGCTTCAAATGGTTTTGCTTAGAATAATTTGATACTGTACAGGATTCATCCTTGACCTACCTTAGTAGGCTCCCCAAATTTGGGACTTCAAGGTTCAATGGTTCAGTGTCAGGAACAGTTTGAATTTTTAGGTTTCACTTCATTATGGCCTATAGGAGCTGGAAATCAAACAGGGTTGGTGCTAGCTGCATGAACTTTCACACACTGTGAAGCAGTCTGTGGGCGCCCTTTGTTTTTTCTTTGTGAAAGTGCCTTAAGCTGAAGCATGAAAAACAATTTATCCATTAAAGAGCACTTAAAGAAAAAAAAACAGGGAAATATGAATGTACTTAAATACCTTCCCAAATTTTTAATCAAATTTCATTGATACTGCACAAGATTCATCTTTTAAGCTGCACCGCTAGACTCTCCAAATTTGTTACTTCTATGATCATAGGTACTCTAAACAAGTTAGAATTAGGTTAGGGTTTGGTTAGGTCTAGTGTAGAGTTAGAATGAGTTATGTTCATATTCATTTGATACTTGCCATAATTCGTCTTTTACCTAGCCTTACTATTTTCCCCAGGTTTGGGCCTTATCCCTTCAATGGTTTGCTGTCAGAAACAGTTTATATTTTAAGGTTTCCTTCATTTTTACCTATATGGGTAAAAGAAAATGAAACTTGAAATCAAATATGGTTGGTGCTCGCTGCTTAAAACTGCACACACTCAATCAGTTCTATGTGGGCACTCTCTGGTTTCTTCTTTGTGAAATTTTCCCAAAGATGAAGCATGCAAAAACATCTTCACCTGAAAGTATTTTAGCAGACAACAGGGAAATATACATGTACTGAACTACCTCCCAAAATTATTTGTTCAGATTTCTTTGATACTGCACAAAATTCATCTGTTAGATTGCTGTACTAGGCTCCCTTAATTTGGGACTTCTATGATAAAAGTTTCTCTAAACAGATTAGGGTTAGGTTTATGGTTAGGGTAAGGGCTAGGTTTAAACCTAGTGTTAGGGTTAAAGTCAGTTTTGTTTAAGCATCTTTGATACTGGGCAGGATTCATGTTTTACCTAGCCTCACAATGTTACCTGGTTTTGGCCTTCTCGGTTCAATGGTTCGCTGTCAGGAACAGTTTGTATTTTAAAATTTCACTTTATTTTGAAATATTTTGTTGAAGAGAAATGGAGCACAAAATCAAACAGGGTTGGTGCTACCTGCTTGAAACTACACACACTCAATCAGTTCTCTGTGGGCACTCTCTGATTTGTTCCTTGTGAATGTTGCCCTCAGGTGAAACATGTAAAGCAACTTTATCCCAGAGCACATTTGGGGAAATCAAGGAAATATGCATGTACTGAAACACTTCCCCAAAATATTTGCTCAGATTTCTTTGATACTGTGCAGGATTCATCTATTAGCTTTCCCCACTAGGCTCCCTTATTTTAGGACTTCTATGATCAAAGGTTATCCAAACAGGCTAGAATGAGCTGTAGGTTTAGGATTAAGGATAGATCTAGTGTTAGGTTTTCAGCAGGTTTTTTTGTTTTTGTTTTTCAAATTTCTTTGATACTAGGCACAATTTATCTTTTACCTAGCCTTACTATGTTTCCCAGGATTGGGCCTTCTAGGTTCACTGGTTTGCTGTCACTATTTCAGTTTTTATTTAAGGTTTCACTTCATTTTTACCTATATGGGTAAATGGAAATTAAGCTGGAAATCAAACAAGGTTTCTGCTAGCTGCTTAAAACTTCAGACACTCAATCATTTCTCTGTGAGGACGCTCTGGTTTTATCCTTGTGAAAGCATCTCAAAGATGAAGCAGGCAAAAACAAAACTATGCGAGAGCATTTTAGGAGACAACAGGAAAATATGTATGCACTGAACTACCTCCCCAAATCATTTGGTCAGATTTCTTTGATACTGGGGAGGATTCATCTTTTATCTTTCCCCACTAGGCTCCTCAACTTTGAGACTTCTATGATCAAAGGTTGTCTAAACAGGTTAGGGTTAGATTTATAAGTAGTGTTAGATATAGTGTTAGGGTTAGAATTTGTATTGTTCAAATATCTTTTATACTGGGCAGGATACATTTTTACCTAGCCTTACTATGTTTCCCAGGTTTCCACCTTCTCAGTTCAATTCTTTGCTGACAGAAACAATTTATATTTTTCAGATCCACTACATTTTGACCTACATGGGTAAATGAACATGGAGCTGGAAATAAAACAAGGTTGGTTGAAACTGCTTTAAACTTCACACACTCAATCAGTTCTCTGTGGGCACTCTCTGGTTTGTTCCTTGTGAATTTAGAAACAAGGTGAAGCATGCAATACAAATTTATCTGAGAACACTTTAGTAGAAAACAGGTAAATATGCATGTACTGAAATAGCTCCCCCAATTATTTTGTCAGATTTCTTTGAAACTGCCCATGATTCATCTGTAAGCATACCCCACTAGACTTCCCAATTTTGAAACTTCTATGATCAAAGGCTCTCTAAACAGATTAGGTTTAGGGTTAGACTTAGTGTTAGGACTAGGTTTAGACCTAGTATTAGGGTTAGAGTTACTTTTTTTTTTTTAGAGTTAGGTTTAGGGATAAGGCTATTTCTATGATATTGGGCAGGATTCACCTTTTTTCCTATTTTGACTATACTACCAATGTTTGGGCCTCCTACGTAAAAGGGTTTTCTCTCAGAAAAAGAAAAAGATTTTCATGTTTCTTTTCTTTTTGCCCTATATGGGTGGATGGAAATGAAGCTGGAAATGAAACAGGGTTCGTGCTATCTTCTTGAAACTTCACACACTCAATCAGTTCTCAGTGAGCATTCTCTGGTTTATTTTCTGTGAAGTATTCCTAAGCTGAAGTAGAAAAAAACAGCTTTATCTCTGAGTACTTTAGGAGCAAGTAAAATACACATATACTGAAAGAGCTTCAATTATTTTTTTTTCAGATTACTTTGATACTGTACTGGATTCATCTTTGACCAACCTTAGTAGGCTCCCCAATTTGGGGCCTTCAAGGTTCAGTGGTTCAGTGTCAGGAGCAGTTTGAATTTTTCGTTTTCACTACATTATGGCCTATAGTTGTGAGTGGAAATGAAGCTGGAAATCAAACAGGGCTGGTGTTAGCTGCAAGAAACTTCACACAGTCAATAACTTCACTCTGGGCATGCTTTGGTTTGTTCCTTATGAATGTACCTTAAGCTGAATCATGAAAAAACAATTTATCCAAGAGCACTTTTAGGATAAAACAGGGGAAATAGGCATGTACTGAAAAATCTCCTCCAATTATTTGTCAGATTTTTTGATCCTGGGTAGGATTCATCTGTTACATTTCCCTACAAGGCACCCCAAGTTTGGGAGATTTATGATCAAACTCTATATACAGGAAAGGCTTAGTTTTAGAATTAGTGTTAGGGCTAGGTTTAGAACTAATGTTTGGGTTAGAGTTAGTTTTGTTCAAATTAATTTGATACCGGTCAGGATTCATCTTTTACCTAGAATTACCATGTTTCCCAGGTTGGACCTTCTCAGTTCAAGTTTTGCTGTCAGGAACAGTTTGTTTTTTAAGGTTTCACTTCATGTTGACTTCTATGGGTTAGAGTTAGGGTTAGGGCTATGGCTTGGTTTTGTTTTGGGTCTGGGGCTAGGGTTAGGGCTAGATTTTTAATTAGTGTTAGGATTAGGGCTAGTGTTAGGATGAGGTTTAGGCTTAGGTTTACGGTTAAATTTAGAGTTAGGGTTAGATCCAGGGTTAGTGTTAGGGCTAAGGTTAATGTTACAATAAGGAATAGGGTTAGAAGTAGGGAAATGGCTAGGATGAGGGTCAGATTTAGATTTATGACTAGGCTTAGGTTAGTGTTATGTTTTCCGCTAGGGTTAGGGCTATGATGATGTTTAAGTTTTTGGTTTAGGCTTAGGTTTAGGGTTAGGGTTAAGGGTAAATTAAGGCTAGGATTAGGGCTAGGGTTAGTGTTATGTATAGGCCTAGGGATAGGGCTAAGTTTAGGATTGGCTTTAAGGTTAGGAACAAGTTTAGGGGAATGGGTAGGGTTATAACTAGCTTTATAACTAGGTTGAGCATTAGAAATAGGATCAGGGCTAGGGTTAGTGTTTAGGTTAGGATTAAGGCTTGGTTTACGGTTAGAGTTTCTGTTAGGTTCAGGGCTAGAATTAGGGCTAGGGCTATGTTTAGGGTAAGGGCAGGTTTAGAGTTGGGGTATTATTAGGGTTATGGTCATGGTTAGCATTTTGTTTAGGTCAAAGTTTAGGGTTAGGGCTTAAATAGTATTAGGTTTAGGCTTAGGGTCAGGGTAATGGATAAGGTTAGTTTTAGGTTTCAGTTAAGGTTGAGAGTAATGGATGGGTTAGCGTTAGCAATAGGGTTAAGGTTAGCATTTGGTTAGGATTTTGTTTAGTATAATGGATAGATTTAGAGGTAGGGTTAGGGCTAGATTATGGTTTGGATTAAGTCTAAAATTAGAGTTAGGTTTAGGGATAGGGCTAGGGTTTGATTTATGGTAAGTGTTAGGTTTAGGCCTAGGGTTATGGTTAAGTTAGGGTAAGGGTTAGTGTTTGAGCTAGGGTTAGGGCTAGCGTGAGAGTTAGGTTTGAGTTTAGGTCTAGGGATACGTTAATGGTTAGGGTTTGCTTTAGGGTTCAGGTTATGGCTAGAGTTTTCATTACAGTTAGGGTTAGGTTTAGGGTAATGAATAATGTTAGATTTAGGGTTAGGGTTCAGGTTAGGTTTAGGGTATGGATTAGGCCTAGTCTTATGATTAGATTTAGTGTAAGGCTTAATGTTTCTGCTAGGGTTAGGGCTATGGTGATGTTTAGGTTTATGTTTAGGTCTTGGGATACGTTTATGGTTAGGGTTAGATTTATTGTTAGGGATAGGGTTATAATTAGGGTTAGGGTTAGGGTTAGGGTAATTGACAGGCTTAGAACTAAAGTTTGAGCTGTTATTAAGGTTAGGATAAGAGCTAGGGTTAGCGTTATGGTTTTGGATAGGGCTAGGGTAATGTTTAGTGTAATGGTTTGGCTTTCAGCTTGGTTTAGGACTAAGGCAAGGATTAGTGTCAAGGTTAATATTAGCACTAGGGTTAGGGTTGAGGTTATGCTTAAAACAAAGTTTAGGCCTAGGATTATGGCTAGGTTTTGTGTTAGGTTTAGGGCTATGATTAGAACTATGGTTAGGGTTAGGGCTACTGTTAGGGTTAAGATTAGGGTTAAAATAGGGTTAGGGCTAGGGTTGTTTAGGGCTACTATTACGGTTATGGATAGGTCTAGTGTTAGGATTAGATTTTGGGTTAGGGTCAGATTTAGAGATTAGTTAATGTTAGGGTCATTGTCAGTGTTCCAGATAGAATTAGGATTATGGTTAGAGCAAGAATTAGAACTAGTGTTAGATCTATAGGTAGGGTAAGTGTTTAGTTTAGGTTAAGGGTTATTGTTTGGGCTAGAACTAGTATTTTGTTTAGGTCTAGGGCTAGAATTATAGCTATATTTAGGTTTAGTTTTGCATCTAGATCTAGTATTAGGGTTAAGTATAGGTATAGGGTTACCTGTAGGGCTAGTTTTAGGGTTTGATTTAGGGTTAGGGTCAGGTTTAGACCTAGGGTTACTGTTAGGATCAGAATAAGGTTCAGGGTTAGGGTTAGAACTAAAATGAGGGCTAGGGTTAGGTCTAGTAATACTGTTAGTGTTTATGTTAGGCTAAAAATTAGGGTTAGGACTAGGGTTAGCATTTGGTTTAGGGTTTGGCTTAGGGTAACTGATAGCATTAGAGCTAGTGTTAGGGCTATGGTTAGATTTAGGGTGAGAGCTAGTGTTAGGGTTAGGATTGGGGTTTAAGCTTGGGTTAGGACTAGAATTAGGAGTAGGATTTGTGTTAGTGTTAGGGCTAGGGTTATGACAATGACTAATGTATGAACTAGGGTAACGATTAGGGCTAGTTTTAGAGTTAGGGTAAAGGCTAGGTTTAGTTTTAGGTGTAATTTAAGTTTAGGATGATGTTTAGAGCTAGGATTAGTGTTAGGATCAGTATCAGCATCAGGGTTATTTTTAGAGTTAGGGTTAGGGCTAGGTGTAGGTTTATGGTTTGGGTTAGGTTAAGGGTTAGGGTTAGAGATATGGCCTGGTTTTGTTTTAAAGCTAGGGCTAGGGGTAAGGAAAGTTTTAGGATTAGCATTATTTTAGAGCTAGTGTTAGAGTTTGGATTAGGATTATGGTTATGGTTGAATTTAGAGTAAGGTTTAAATTTAGAGTTAGCCCCAGGGTTGGGCTAGGGTTAAGGATAGAACTAGGGCTAGGGCTAGGGCAAGAGGTACCGTTAGTCTTAAGTCTAGGTTTAGGATTAGGATAGGACTAAATTAGGATTAGTGCTAAACTTAGTGTTAGGGCTAGGCCTAAGGTTAAGACAAGGGTTATAGTTAGGTTTTAGATTATGGTTAGGTTTTGGGTTATGGTTAGGTTTAGGGTAAGGGATGGACTTATAACTAGGTTTATGTCTAGGGCGAGGGTTAGAATTAGGGTTATGGTTCTGTTTAGGATTAAGACTAGGTTTAGGGGTAGGATAAGGGCTAGGTCTAATTTCAGGTCCAGATTTACAGTTAAAGATAGTTTTAGTCTTAGGTTAGATATAGTGTAAGGGTTAAGTTTATGGTTAGAATCAGTTTTAGAGCTAAGGGTATTATTTAGGTCAGGGTGGTAATTAGTGTTTGGGATAGGTTAAGGTTTAAATTTAAGGCTCGAATTAGCATAGGGTTAGGATTAGGGAGATGATATAGTTAACATTTAGGTTTCAAGATTGGTTTAGGGTAATGGATAGGGTTAGGATTAGGGATATGGTAAGGTTTAGGCCTAGGGTTAGCATTAGGGTTAGTATTGTGGTTAGGGCAATGGATAGGGTTAGAGCTAAGGTTATGGTTATTATTAGTGCTAGGTTTAGGTTACGGTTAGGGTTGGGGTTAAAGCTTGGTTTAGGGCTCAGATTAGGTTAGGTTTTGGGTTAAATTATGGCTAGAGTTAGAGTTATTGCTAATGTAAGTACTAGGGTTACAGTTAGGGCTAGTTTTAGGGTTAGGGTTAGGGCTAGGTCTAGTGTTATGTTTAGGGTTATATTTAGGGTGATATTTAAAGCTAGGGTTAGTGTTAGCATCAAAATCAGGGTTATGGTTAGTTTTAGAGTTCTGTTTAAAACTCAAATTAGGACCAGGGTTAGGACTAGGTGTAGGGTTAGGGTTTGGTTTAGGTTAAGGGTTAGTGTTAAGGCTATGGCTCGGTTTTATACTAGGGCTAGGGATAGAGTTATGGCTAGTTTTAGGAGTAGTGTTAGGGTTAGGGTTAGGGTTAGCGTTAGGTTTAGACTTAGGCTTTGCTCTAGGGTTAGATTTAGAGTTAAGGTTAGATCTAGGGTTAGGGCTAGGGCTAAGGAAATGAATAGTGTTAGTCCTAGGGTTAGGGATAGGTTTAGAGTTTCAGTAATTGATTGGGTTAGAACTAGTTTGAGGGCTAGGGATAGAGTTAGACTTAGTTTTAGGGCTAGGGTTAGGATTAAGTTTAGAATTAGGGATAGGGCTAAGTTAGGTCTCATTTAGGGATAGGGTTGCTTTTAAGTTAGGGCTAGTTTAAAGTTTAGGGTTATGATTAAGGTTATATTTAGGGTTAATATGGGCTAGGGTTTGTGTTCGGGTTAGGGCTAGGATTATATCTTGGGCTAATGTCAGGTCTAGGGTTATGGTTATGGATAGTTTTAGGGTTAGGTTTTGACTAGGTCTAATGTAAGGATTAGGTTTGGGTAAGGGTTAGGTTAGAGCTAGGGAAATTATTAGGGACAGGGTCAGGGTTATGGTTTCTTTTAGGTTTGAGTTTTGGGTTAGGGCTCAAATTAGCAATAGTGTTATGGTTGGGGTAATGATAGGGTTAGATTTAGGGTTCAGGTTAGATTTATGGTAATTGATAGGGTTGGGGTTAGTGATAGTTTTAGGGTTAGGCCTAGGGTTGGCATTAGGGAAAGGGTTATGTTTAGGGTAATGGATACATTTAGAGTTAAAGTTAGAGCTAGGGTTATGGTTAGGATTATGTCTTGAGATAGTGTTTGGCCTAGAGTTAGCTTTAGGTTATGGGTTATTATTAGGGTAATGGATACAGTTAGAGCTAAGGTTATAGCTAGACTTATGGTTAGGATTAGGTCTTGAGTTAGAGTTAGGGTATGAGTTAGAAATAGGATTATGGTTAGTATTATGTTTAGTGTAAGAGTTAGGTTCTTAGCTATGATTAGGGTTAGAGCAAGGGTTAGATTTAGGGTTATGTTTAGGGATAGGATTAGGGTAGTTTTAGTGTTATGGTAAGGGTAAGGAAAATGGTTATAATTAAGTTCAGGGTTAAGGTTAGGGTTGTAAATATGGTTAGTTGTAGGTTTATGGTTGGGGACAAGGTTAGATTTAAGTTTAGGATTAGGTATATGGTTATATTTAGGTTTATGGTTAAGTTTAGGGTTTGATCTATGTTGAGGGCTATAGTGAGTATTAGTTTAGGGTTAGGTCTAGGGTTTGTTTTCTGTGTAGGTTTAGGATTATGGTTAGGTTAAGGCTAGGGTTATAATTATGGTTAGGGTTAGGGTTAGGGAAATGGGTAGGTTTAGAGATAAGGTTAGGGCTAGGGTTAAGGTTAGGATTAGAACTAGGTTTAGGTTTAGATTTAGAAATAGTTCCAGTTTTATTTTTATAGTAAGGGTTGGGATTTGAGCTAGGGTTAGGACTAAGGCAAATGTTAGGTTTGGATAAGGACTAGGGTTAGGGTTAGGATTATTCTTAGGGCTCGGTTAAGGCCTAGGATTAGCTCTAGGTTTTGTGTTAGGTTTAGGCCTAGGGTTAAAGCTCTGGGTAATGAAAGAACTAGGATTATGATTAGGGCTAGTTTTATGGTTAGTTTTATGTCAAGGTCTAGTGTTAAGTTTAGAATTTCCGTTAGGATCAGGTTTAGAACTAGGTTTACTGTTATAGGCAGAGTCAGTGTTTGGGTTAGAGTTCAAGTTAGGGTTACAGCCAGAATTAGGACTAGGTTTATGTCTAGGGGTAAGGTTAGTGTTTGTGTTAGGATAAGGCTTATTGTTAGGCCTAGAACTAGGTTTTTGTTTAGGTCTAGGGCTAGAGTTAAGGCAAGTTTTAGGATTAGGTTTAGGTCCAGGGATAGTGTTAAGTTTTAGTCTAGTGTGAGGATCAGGTGTAGAACTAGGGTTTGTGTTAGGGTCAGGATAAGAGTCAGGGTTAGCGTTCATGTTTGGGATAGGATTAGAGCTATAATGAGGGCTAGGGTCAGGACTATTAATGAGGTTAGGATTTTAGTTAGCCTAAGGATTAGGCATAGGTCTAGGGCTACCCTTAGGGTTAGGGTTATTCATAGGGTAAGGGATAGCCTTGGAGCTAGGGTTAGGGCTAGAGTTAGGGTTAGGATTAATTCTAGGTTTAGGGCTTGTATTAGGGCAAATTTTGTGTTAGGCTTAGAGCTAATGTTAGGGCTCTGGCTAATGTAAGTAGTAGGGTTACAATTACAATTAGTTTTAGGGTTAGGATTAGGGGTAGGTCTAGTATTAAGGTTAGGTTTAAGGTTAGGATGATATTTAGAGATAGGCTTAGTGTTAAGATATGAGTCATGGCCAGGGTTAGGTTTAAGACTCAAATTAGAAATAGGTTAACTTTTAGCTTTCAGTTTAAGGTTAGGAGGGTGTTTATAGCTAGGGTGAGTGTTAGGATATGAATCAGGGTCAGGGTTAGATTTAAGTTTAGGGTTAGGACTCAAATAAAGGCTATTGTTAGGTCTAGGAGTAATATTAGGGTTTGGTTTAAGTTAAGGTTTATGGTTAGGGCTATTTCTCAGTTTGCTTTACTACTAAGGTTAGGGTTAGGGCTAGTTTTAGGATTAGCATTAGGGTTAGGGCTAGATTTAGTGTTATGCTTAGGCTTAGGGTTAGGGTTAGATTTCGAATTAGGGTTAGATTTTGGGTTAGGGCTAGGACTAAGGATAAGGCAAGAGTTAGGGCTAGGGTTAGGGTTATGGTAATGGATAGGCTTAAAACTAGGCATATGGATACTGTGAGGGTTAGAGTTAGTCTTAGGTTTAGGGTTAGGGTTAGATTTATGTATAAGTTAGTTTTTTGGCCAGTGTTAGGGGGCTCCTCTAGGTTGAGGATCAGTTTTAGACCTAGGGTTTTTGTTAGGGTTAGAATAAGGGTTATCGTTAGTGTAAGAGTTTGGGATAGGATTAGAGCTAGAATGAAGGCTAGGATCAGGACTATTAATAGGGTTGGGATTTTGGTTAGCCTAAGAATTAGGGATAAGTCTAGGTTTACCATTAGGGTTAGGGTTTCACTTAGAGTAAGGGAGAGAATTAGAGCTAAGTTTAGGGCTAGAGTTAGGGTAGGGTTAGTGTTAAGTTAGGTTTAGAGTTCAGATTAGGGCTACTTTTATGTTAGGCTTAGGACTAGGGTTAGAGTAATTGCTAATAAAATAACTAGAGTTACAATTAGGGTTAGTTTTAGGGTTAGGGTTGGGGTAGGGGTAGTTCTAATATTTGGATTAAGTTTAATGTTAGGGTGGTATTTAGAGGTAGGGTTAGTTTTAGGATATGATTCAAGGTCATGTTTAGTGTCAGGACTCAAATAAGGGCTAGAGTTACTGTTATTTTTTGGTTTAAGTTTAGAATGGTGTTTCAAGCTAGGGTGAATTTAGCATATGAGTCAATGTCAGGCATACTATTAAGGTTAGGATAAGGACTTGAATTAAGACTGATTAGGTCTAGGTGTAGTGTTGGGGTTTGTTTTAAGTTAGGTTTATGTTTAGGGCTAATGCTCGGTTTTGTTTTACTGCTAGTTGTAGGGTTAGGTCTAGTTTTATGATTAGTGTTAGGGTTAGGTTCAGTGTTAGTGTGAGGGTTAGGCTTAGGATTAGGGCTATGACTAAGGATTGGGCAATGGTTAGGGCTAGGGTTAGGGTTATGGTAAGAGCTAGGATTAGAACTAGTGATAGGCTAGGTTGAGAATTATTGTTATTCTTAGGGCTAAGGTTAGGGTTAGGGTTAGAGTTAGGGCTAAATTAGGGCTAGGATTAGGTCTATGCTTATTGTTCAGGTTAAGCATAGAATTAGGGTAAGATTTAGGATTTATTTTCAGGTAAGGGATGGTGTTAGAGCTAGTTTTAAAGGTAGGGTGACGTTTAGCATAATGATTAGATTAATGATTAGGTTTAGGGTTATGATTAAGGCTAGGTTTATTTTGTAACGTTTTGAATAACAAATAAAAAAATAGAATTTCCCCCCAATAAATAAATAAATAAATTAATTAATTAAATTAAATCTTTTTCATTTTCCTTTGGGGAAAAAATAGACTAGGTTTAGGGCTAGGATGAGGGCTAGGGTTTGTTTCAGGGTTAGAGCTAGGATTACGAGTATGGCTAATTTCAATTCTAGAATAATGTTTAAAGATAGCTTTAGGGTTAGGGTTATGGGTACGTCTAGTATAAGGTTTATGTTAGGGTTAGGGTCAGGTTTAGGGCTAGGGGTATTGTTAAGGTGATGGTCTAATTTAGGGTTTCGAATAGGTTAAGGCTTAAATTTAGAGATTGAATTAACATTAGGGTAAGTGTTTGGGTAATGATAGACTTAGAATTAGGGTTCATGTTAGGTTTAGGGAAATGGAGAGGGATAGGTTTAGAGATGGGGTTAGGTTTAGGCCTAGGGTTAGGGTTATTGTTATGGTAATGTATAGGGTTAGCACTAGGATTATGGTTATAATTAGGGCTAGGGCTAGGATTAGGGTTAAGGTTAGGGTTAAAGCTTGGGTTAGGGCTCGGATTAGGGCTAGGATTTAGGTTAAGTTAGTGCTAGGGTTAGGATTATGACTAATGTAAGCACAAGGGTTACGATTAGGGCTAATTTTAAGGTTAAGATTAAGGCTAGGTTTAGTATTAGGTTTAGTGTTAGGACTAGGGTGATGTTTAGAGGTAGCATTAGTGTTAGTGTCAGAGTCAATGTCAGGTAAGTTCCAGGGTTCATCTTAAAAATCGAATAAGGGCTAATTTTAGGGTTAGGTGTATGGTTATGGTTTGGTTTTGTTCAAGGGTTAGGGATAGAGCTTATGGCTCGGTTTTGTTTTAAGGCTAGGACTAGGATTAGGGCTAGTTTTAGAATTAGTGTTAGGGTTAGGGCTAGTGTTAGGATTAGGCTTAGTTTTCGTTTGGGATTAGATTAACAGATAGATTATTATCTAAGGTTAGATGGGCTATGGATAGGGCAAGGGTTAGAACTAAGTTTAGGGCTAGGATTAGGGTTATGGAAATGGATAGGGTTAGAACTAGTGATAGTGGTAGTGTGAGAGTTAGATTTTTCTTAGGTCTAGTGTTATGGTTAGGTTGAGGGATAGGGTGTAATTAGGGCTAATATTAGGGCTAGGGTTATTATTGTGGTGAGAGCTAGGATTAGGCTTATGGTTAGGATTAATCTAGGTTCAGGGCTAGGATAAGGGCTGGGGTTTTTGTTAGGGTTAGGGATAGGATTAGGACTAGGGCTAATGTCAGTTGTGGGGTTACGGTTGAGGAGAGGACAGTTTAAATATTAGGTTTATGGCTAGGTCTAGTGTAAGGGTTAGGTTTGGGTTAAGTGTCAGGTTTATTGCTAGGGGAATTATTAGGGTCACTGTAAAGTTAGAGTTTGGTTGAGATTAGGCTTTAGGGTTAGGGCTCAAATAAGCTTTAAGGTCAGGTTTAGGGTAATGATAGGTTTTTGTTTAGGGTTCAGGTTAGGTTTACGGTAATTGATAGGGTTAGGTTTATCCATAGGGTTAGTGTTAGGCCTAGGATTAGCTTTATGGTAAGGGTAATGGTTAGGATAATGAATAGGGTTAGAGCTAACTTTAGGGCTAGGGTTATGGTCAGGAATAAGTCTTGAGTTAAAGTTGGGGTTAGGGTTAGAACTAGGGTTATTTTTAGGATTATGTTTAGCATAAGGGTGAGGTTTCGAACTAGGGTTAAGGCTAGGGTGAGGATTAGGTATACAGTTAGGTCTAGGGATAAGATTAGAGTATGGTTAAGGTTAGGGTTGGATTAGGGCTAGCATAATTATTAGGGGTAGGGGTAGGGTTAGAGTAATGGACATGGTTAGATTCAGGAATAGGGTTATTGTTAGAGTTAGATCGAGGTTTAAGTTTAAGGTTAGGACTATATGTTTAGGTTGGTGGTAAGGGTCAGGGTTTGAGCTAGAGTTAGCTCTATGGTGAGTGTGAGGTTTACGGTTAGGTCTAGAGTTTGGTTTAGGGCTGGAATGAGGGCTAGGGTTTGGACTAGTAATAGGGTTATTGTTTGATTTAGGCTAAGGATTACAATTAAGACTAGGTTTAGCATTATGGATAGGGTTTGTCTTAAGATAAGGGATAGGGTTAGAGCTAGACTTAGTGCTAGCATTAGGGTTAAGTTTAGGGCTAGGTTTATGGTTAGGGTTAGGATTAAATCTAGTTTTAGGGGTCAGATTAGGGCTATTTTTGTTTTGGGGTTAGGGCTAGGGTTAGAACTATGGCTAATGTAAGAACTAGTGTTATTATTAGGGTTAGTTTTAGGGTTAGAGTTTGGGCTAGGAATGGTGTTAGCATTTGCTTTATGGTTAAGGTGATATATAGAGCTAGGGTTAGTGTTTGGATATGAGTCAGGGTAATTTAGTTTTAGTGCTAGGACTCAAATTTGATTTAGAGTTATGGATAGTTGTAGGGTTAGGTTTAGTTTTGGTTTAGGTTAGGTTTAAGATTAGGGTAATGGCTCAGTTTTTTTTTTGGGGGGGGGACTAAGGCTAGTGTTAGGTTTAGTTTTATGATTAGCGACAGTGTTCAGCTAGTGGTAGGGTGAGGTTAGGCTGAAGGTTAGTGTTAGATTTAGAGTTATGGTTAGATCTATGTTTAGGGCTAAGATTAGGTCTAGTGTTAAGGTTACGATAATGGACAGGTTTAGAAATAGAAATAAGGCTAGTGCGAGAGATAGAGTTATTCTTACAGCTAGAGTTAGGAGTTTTCTTAGGGTTAGGTCTAAATTAGGGGTAGATTAGCACTAGGTTTAGTGTTAGGGTTAGGCCCATGGTTAGGGCTAGAATTAGGGTGTGTGTGCAGTTTAGGGCTAGTGTTAGGCTTATGTTTAATTTTAGGGGAAGGGATGAGGTTACGGCTAGGTTCAGGGCTAGGGCGAATGTTAAAATTAGGTATTGGAATAGGATGAGTGTTCGGATTAGGATTAAGGCTAGGTTTAGGGATAGAATAAGGGCTAGGGTTTGTGTTAGGGTTAGAGCTAGCAGTAGGGTTAGGACTAATGTCAGGTCTAGGGTTATGGTTAGAAATAGTGTTAACTTTAGGTTTCTGGCTAGGTCTAGTGAAAATTTAAGTTTAGGCTAATGGTAAGGATTAGATCTATGTGTATTATTATGGTCAGAGTCTGGTTTAGGGTTTGGTTTAGGAAAAGGTTTGGAGTTAGGGCTCAAATTAGCATTAGGGTTACCATTAAAGTAAAGGATATTGTTAGGTTTAGGGTTCATATTAGGTTTAGAGTAATAGATAGGGTTAGTGTTAGTGATAGGATTAGGGTTAGGCCAAGGGTTAGCATTTGGTTAAGGTTTATGTTTAGGGTAAAGGATAGGGTTAGTACTAGTGTTAGAACTTGTGTTAACTTTAGGATTTTGGCTACGTTTAGATAGGCCTAGGGTTAGTGTTAGTGTTAGCTTTAGCAGAAGTGTTAGGGTTTTAGATAGGGTTACAGCTATGGGGAAGGTTAGGGTTAGAGTCAGGGCTATGGTAAGGTTTAAGGTTAGGGTTGTGGCTTGGGTTAGCTTTAGGATTAAGGTTATGGTTAAGGTAATGGATAGAGTTTGTGCTAGGATATTTGTTATGGTTACAGTTAGGATTAGGGCTAGGTTTAGGGTTAGGTTGAGGGTTAGGGCTATTGTTAGGTTTAGCGTAAAGAGGAGAGTTTGACTTGGGTTAGGGCCAGGGCCAGTGTTAGGGTTAAGGTTAGTGCTAGGGATAGGGTTAGTGTTATGCTTAGGTCTGGGTTTAGGGCTAGGATTAGGGCTAGGTGTGTGTGAGGTTTAGGGCTAGTGTTAGATGTATGGGTATTGTGAGAACTAGGATTATGGTTATGGGTAGTTTTAGGATTTTTTTAAGGGTTAGTTTTTCGGTTAGGATAAGTTTTAGAGCTAGGGCTTGTGTTAGGGTAAGTGTCTAGGGTTAAGTCTAGGATTATTGTTAGGGGTAGATTTAGGGTTGTGTTTATGGTTAGGTCTAGTGTAAGGGTTAGATTTAGGGTAAGGGTCAAGTTTCAAGCTAGATGTATTATTAAGGTCAGGATATGGTTTACAGTTTAGCTTAGGTTAATGTTTAGGCTTAGGGTTTAATTAGCATTAGGGTTAGATTTAGGGTTAGGGTAATGAATAGGCTTAGGATTAGGGTACAGGTTAGTTTTAGGGTAATAGATAGGTTTAGGGATTGTGATAGGGTTAGAGTTAAGCCTCGGGTTAGCATTAGGGTTAGGATTTAGATTAGGGTAATGGATAGGTTTAGAGCTAGGTTTAGGGCTAGGTTTATGGTTAGGATTAGGGCTAGGTTTATGGTAGTGTATAGAATTAGAGCTATGGTTAGGGCTATGGTTAAAGTTAGGATTAGGGCTAGGGTTAGGTTAGGGTTTGGGATAGGGATAGGGTTATATTTAGGGTAAAGTTTAGACTTTGAACTACGTTAGGTCTAAGGGGAGGGTGAGCGTTAAAGTTAGGGCAAGGGTTAATTTAGGGTTAAACTTAGGGCTAGTTTTAGTCCTAGAATTATGGCTAGGTTTTGTGTTAGTTTAGGCCTAGGTTTAGAGCCATGGGTTGTTAAGAGCTAGGGTTATGATTAGGGCTAGTTTTAGTGTTAGGTTTATGGCTAGGTATAGTGTTATGTTTGGGTTTTGATTTAGGTTGAGCTTTGGAGCTAGGTTTATGTTAGAGTCAGAGTCAGTGTTCAGGTTAGAGTGTGTGTTGGGGTTAGTGCAAGATTATGACTAGGGTTAGGTCTAGAAATAGGGTTAGTGTTTGGGTTATGTTAAGGGTGATTTTTAGGGCTAGGGCAAGGTTGTTGTTCAGGTCTATGGCTAGAGTTATGGCTAGATTTAAGATTAGGTTTAGGTGTAGGACTAGTGTTAGGTTTAGGATTAGGTATAGGATTACTGGTGGGGCTAATATTAGGGTTCAGATTTGGGTTAGGGTCAGGTTTAGACCTACAGTTAGTATTAGGCTCAGTATAAGTTCAGTGTTATGATTAGGATTTGGGTTATGGTTAGAGCTAGAATGAGGGCTAGGGTTAGGACTCGTGATAGTGTTAAAGTTTTGGTTAGTCTATAAATAAGTTTTAGGACTAGGGTAGCATTAGGTTTAGGGTTTGCCTTAGGGTAACAAATAGGATAAGAGCTAGGGTTAGGGCAAGGATTTGGGGCTGGCTTATGGCTACGGTTAGTGTTAGGGTTGAAGCTAGGGTTAGCACTGGATTAAGGCCAGGTTTTGGGTTAAGTTAGAGATAGTGTTAGGGCTACAGCTAATTACGAACTAGGCTTATGATTAGGGGCAATTTTGGGGTTAGTGTTATGGCTTGGTCAAGTGTTTGGGTTAGGTTAGTGTTAGTGTTATGTTTAGAGCTAGAATTCATGTTAGGGTCATGGTCAGTGTTCAGCTTAGAGTTAGCTTTATGGTTAAACCAGAATTATCACTAGGATTAGGTCTAGGCGTAGGGTTAGTGTTTGGGTTAGTTTAAGGTTTATTATAAGGGATATGGATAGGTTTTGTTGTTGTTGTTGTTTTGGTCTAGTGGTAGAGATATGGCTATATTTAGGATTAAGTTTAGGTCTAGGGCTAGTGTTAGGATTAGGTTTAGGAATAAGTTTATTTCTAGTGCTAGTGTTAGGATTCAGTATAGGGTTAGGGTCCAGTTTAGACCTATGGTTACCATTAGAGTCAGAATAAGTGTCAGGTTTGAGTTATGGTTAGAGGTAGAATAAAGGCTAGGGTTAGTACATAGTAATAGGATTAGGGTTAGGAGTAGGGTTAGCATTAGGGTTAGGGTTGGCTTAGGGGAAGTGATAGGGTTAGACCTAGGGTTAGGGCTACATTTAGGGTAGTGTTAGGGCTAGTGTTAGGATTAGGATTAGAGTTAAAGTTAGGGTTAGTTTCAGATTAGGGCTAGGTTTTGGTTAGAGTTAGGCTAGTTTTAGAGTTATGGCCAATGTTTGCAGTAGAGTTACAATTTGGGCTAGTTATGAGATTGGGATTAGGACTAGAACTAGTGTTAGGGTTAGGTTTAACGTTAGAATGATGTTTAGAGCTAGGGATAGTGTTAGGGTCAAAATTAAGGTCATGGGTAGTTTTAGGGTTAGAGTTTGGATTAGAATTAGGGCTAGGGTTAGGGCTATTTGTAGAGTTAGGTTTTGGTTTATGTTAAGCTTTAAAGTTAGGGCTATGGCTCAATTTTGTTGTAGGACTAGGGCTACGATTAGTGCTAGTTTTAAGATTAGTGTTAGGTTTAGGACTAGTGTTAGGGTTAAGTTTAGTCTTAGGTTTAGAGTTAGATTAAGAGTTAGGATTATATCTAGGGTTTGGTCTAGGGCTAGGGATATGGCTAGCATTAGTTCTAGGTTTATTTCAATGATTAGGTTTATGATAAAAATAGGGTTAGAAGAAGGGATAGGGCTAGGGCGAGAGTGAGGCTTTGTATTAGGGCTTGGTTTAGGTTTTAATTAGGTATAGGGCTTAATTAGGGCTAGGGATAGGGCTAGGTATGTTTATGTTTAGGCCTAGTTTTAGGTTTGGGCTTAGGTTTAGGTTTACTGTAAATGTTAGGGTTAGAGCTAGTTTTAGAGCTAGGACAAAGGTTAGAATTGTAGTTAGGGCTAGGGTTTAGTTAGAGTTATGTTTAAGAATAGGCTAGGGGCTACGATGAGGAATAGGGTTTGTGTTTTGGTTTGGGCTAGGATTAGTGTTAGGGCGAATGTCAGTTCTAGGGTTACAGTTAGGGATAGTTTTAGGGTTAGGTTTATGCTTATGTTTAGTGTAAGGGTTAGATTTAGGTAAGGGTCAAATTTAGATCTAGGGGTGTTATTAGGGTCAGAGTCATGTTTAGGGTTTTGTTTAGGTTAGGGATTAGGGTTAGTTCTCAAATTAGCATTAGGGTTTTGGTTAGGGTAATGATATGAGTAGGTTTTGTGTTCAGGTTAGATTTAGCATAATGGATAGGGTTAAGGTTAGGCATAGGGTTAGATTTGGACCTAGGGTTAGCATTAGAATTAGGGCTATTTTTAGGGTAATTGATAGGGTTAGAGCTAAGTTTTGGGCTAGGGTTATGGCTACATCTAGTATAGGGATTAGGGTGAGAGGTAGGGTCAGGGTTAGATCTAGGTATATTATTATGGAGTTAGAGTTTGGCTTCAGTTAAGTTTAGATTTAGGGCTCAAATTTGAATTAGGGTTAGGGTTAGGGTAATGATAGGTTTACGTTTAGGGTCCAGGTTAGGTTTTGGTTAATGAACAAGGTTACGGTTAGCGATAAGTTTAGGGTTAGGCTTAGGGTTACAATTAGGGTTATGGTTATGGTTAGGGTAATGGATAGGGTTAGAGCTAGTGATAAGGCTAGTGTTATGGTTAGGATTCTGGCTATAGTTAGTATAATGTTTAGGGCTAGGTTTTGGGTAGGGTTTAGGTTTAAAACTAGGGTTAAGTCTCAAATAAGGGCTAGGTTTTGGTTTGGGTTAGGGATAGGGTTAGGGCTATAGCTAATGTGCCAATTTTAGGGTTAGGGTTAGGTGATGTTTAGAGCAAGGGTTATATTTAGGGTCAATGTCAGGGTCAGGATTAGTTTTAGTGTTATTTTTAGGACACAAATTAGGACTAAATTTAGTGTTGGGTGTAGGGTTAGGTTATGGTTTAGGTGAAGGTTATGCTTAGGGTTATGGCTCAGTTTTGTTTTAGGGCTAGAGCTAGGGCTAGGGTTAAGGCTTGATTTTTGATAAGGTCATGGTTAGAGTGATATTTAGGCTTAGGGTTAAGGTTAGATTTAGAGTTAGGGTTGATCTAAGGTTAGGGCTCGTGCTAGAGTTAGGTTTCGATCTAGAGTTAAGATAGGGCTAACTATAGAACTAGGGCTAGGGCTAGAACAAGGGTTATAGCTAGGATTAGGATTAGGATATGATTAAATTAGGGCTAGGATTATCACTAGGCTTCGTATTAGTATTAGGCCTAGAGTTAGGATGGGGGTTAGGGTTAGGTTTAGGGTTATGGTTAGGTTTATGCTAAGGGATGGTGTTATAGGTAGGTTTATTTCTAGGGTGAGGGTTAGAATTAGGGTTAGGGCTCGGGTTATGTTTAGGGTTAGGATTAAGGCTAGGTTTAGGGCTAGGATTACGGTTAGGGCTAATTTCAGGTCTAGGGTTATGGTTAAAGATAGTTTTAGGTTAGGTTTATTGATATGGCTTGTGTAAGCGTTAGGTTTATGGTTAGGGTCAGGTTTAGAGATAATTGTATAGGGTCATGGTCACGATTAGTGTTTTGGATAAGTTAATATTTAAAGTTAGGACTTAAATTAGCATTAACGTTAGGATCAGTGAAATGATAGGGTTAGGTTTAGGTTAGGTTTCAGGTTAGATTTAGGGTAATGGATATGGTGAATATTAGTTATGGGATTAGATTTAGGCCTAGGGTTAGCATTAGGGTTAGAGTTATGGTTAGGGTAATGAATAGGGATAGAGCTAGTGTTACAGCTAGGGTTATGGTTACAAGTAGTGATAGGGTTAGTGTTAGGTTTTGGGTTAAAGCAAGGGTTAGAGCTCAGAATAGGGTGACAATTTGGCTTAAGTTAGGGCTAGGGTTAGGGTTACAGGTAATATAAGTACTAGTTTTAAGATTAGGGTTGATTTTAGTGTTAGGGGTTAGGACTAGTTCTAGTGTCAGGTTTCAGTTTAGGGTTAGGGTGATGTTTACACCTGGGGTTAGTGTTAAGGTCAGAGTCAGGGTGAGGGTTAGTTTTAGGGTTTGGCTTAAAACTCAAATTATTGCTAGGGTTAGGGCTCGTTGTAGGATTAGGGCTTGTTTTATGTTAAGGATTAGGGATAAGTCTATGGCTTGGTTTTGTTTTAGAGCTAGGGTTAGTGTTATAGCTAGTTTTGGTATTAGCCTCAGGGTTAGGGCTAGGGTTAGGTTTAGGTTTAGACTTACTGTTAGGGTTATATTTAGAGTTAGGGTTAGATCTAGGGTTATGGCTAGGGATATGAATAAGGCTAGGGTTAGACCTATGGTTCGGGCTAGAATTCGGCTTCCAGTGTAGTATACGGTTGGAACTAGAGTTAGGGCTAGAGTGAGAGTTAGAGTTAGTCTTTGGGCTAGGGTTAGGGTTAGAGTTAGGGATAGGGCTAAATTAGGGCTTAGATTAGGGCTAGGGTTAGTATTATTGTTAGACCCATGTTTAGGGTTAGGGTTATAATAAAGGCTATGTTTAGGGCTAGGATAAGGACTAGGGTTTGTTCAAGGTTTAGGGCTAGGATTATGGCTATGTCTAAAGTCAAGTATAGGGTTATGGTTAAGGATAGTTTTAGGGTTAGTTTTAAGTCTAACTCTAGTGTAAGTGTTAGGTATAGGGTAATAGGTGTAGAGCAAGGGGAATTATTAATGTCAGGGTCGGTGTTGGGCTTTGGTTTATGTTTGAGTTTAGGTTTAGGGCTCGAATTAGCATTAGGGTTAGCATTAGGATAATGATAAGGTTAGGTTTAGGGTTCAGGTTAGGTTTTAGGTCATTTATTTAAAATTAGGTTAGTTTTAGTGTTACATTTAGGTTTAGTGTTAGGGATGTGTTTAAGTTTAGGGTGATATTTATAGCTAGGATTTGTGTAAAGATAAGAGCCAGGTCAGGGTTCATTTTAGGGTTAGGGATAGGACTCAAATTATTGTTAGGGTTATTTTTAGCATTCAGTTTAAGATGAGGGCAGTGTTTAGACCTAAGTTGAGTGTTAGGATATGATTCAGGGTCAGTATTAATTTTAAAGTTACTGTTAGAACTTGAATTAGGGCTAGGGATAGGTCTAGATTTTGTGTTAGATTTTTGTTTAAGTTAATGTTTAGGGTTAGGGCTATTGCTTGGTTTTGGTTTAGTCCTAGGGTTAGGTTTAGGGATAGTGTAAGTGTTAAGCTTAGGGTTAGGGTTAGGGTTAGATTTGGATTTATATTTAGATCTAGGGTTAGGGCTGGGACTAAGGATAGGGCAAGAGATAGGGCTAGGGATAGGGTTATGGTAAAAAATATGGTTAGAAATAGGGATAGGTATAGGGTAAAATTTAGAGTGAGTCTTAGGGCTAGGGTTAGTGTTAGGGTTAGAGATAGGGCTAAATTAGTGCTAGGATTAGGGCTAGGTTTATTGTTTGGCTTAAGCCTAGAGTTAGGGTTAGGGTTAAGTTTAGGGTAAGAGATGGCATTATAGCTAGGTATAGAGGTAGGGTGAGGGTAGAATTAGGGTTAGGAATATGGTTAGGGTTAGGGTTATCATTAAAGCTATGTTTAGGGCTAGAATGAGGGCTAGGTTTTGTTTTAGGTTTAGGAGTAGGATTGGGGCTTGGGCTAATTTCAGGTCCAGAATTATGGTTAAAGATAGTTTTAGGGTTTGGATTATGGCTATGTCTATGGTAAGGGCTAGGTGTAGGATTATGTTCAAATTTTGAGCTAGGGTTTTTTTAGTATTAATGTCAGTATTAGGATTTGGGATAGGTTATGGTTTAAAATTAAGGCTCTAATTTTTGTTAGTGTTAGGGTTATGGTAATGATAGGGTTAGGTTTAGGTTCAGGTTAGGTTCAAGGTAATGATTGGGTTAATTTTAGGGATGGGTTTAGGTTCATGCCTAGGGTTAGCCTTAGGCTTATGGTTATGGTTATGGTTATGGTAATGGATAGAGTTAGAGTTTGGTTTAGGGCTAGGTTTATTTTTACGAATAGTGCTAGTGTTAGAGCTAGGATTAGGGCTAGGTTTTGGGTTAAATTAGGCATAGGGTTAGGTTTACATCTAATGTAAGTACTAGGGTGATGTTTAGGGCTAGTTTTGATGTTTTAGGGCTAGAGTTAGTTTTAGGGTTAGGATTAGGGTTAGGGTTATTTTAATAACTACTAGTGTTAGGGTCAGTGTCAGGTTCAGGGTTTGTTTAAGGGTTCAATTTACAACTCATATCAGGGCTCAGGTTAGGGTTAGGGTTTGGTTTAGGTTATGGTTTAGGGTTATAGCTATAGCTAGGTTTTGTTTTTGTTCTAGGGCTAGGGTTAGGGCTAGTTTTAGGATTAGTGTTATGTTTTGGTCTAATGTTAGAGTTTGGTTTTGTCTTTGGGTAAGGGCTCAATTTAGAGTTAGGTTTTTTCTAAGGTTTGTGCTAGGGCAAAGAATAGGGCAAGGGTTAGGACTAGGATTAGGGCTATGTTAAGGGTTATAATAAGGGATAGGGTTAGAATGAGTGAAAGATCTAATGTGAGAGTTGGAGTTAGTCTTAGGACTAGGGTTAGGGATAGTGCTAAATTATGGCTAAGATTAGGGCTAGGGTTAGTGTCAGGATTAGGCCTAGAGTTTGGTTTAGGGTTATAATTAAGGCTATGTTTAGGGCTAGGGTTTGTGTTAGGGTTAGGGCTAGAATTATGGCTAGGACTGTGTCAGGTCTAGGGTTACAGTTTGGGATAATTTTAGGGAAAGGTTTATGGTTAGGTCTATTTTAAGAATTAGGTATAGGGTAATAATCAGGTTTAGAGCTAGGGAATTCATAGTGCCAAGGTCAGTGTTAGGGCTTGGTTTAGGTTTGAGTTTAGAGTTACTGCTCAAATTAGAGTTAGGGTTAGTGTTAGGGTTAAGATAGGGTTAGGTTTAGGGTTCAGATTATGTTTCGGGTAATTTTTAGTTTTGGGATTAGTGATAGGATTAGGGTTAGTAATAGGGTTAGCACTAGGATAAGGGTTGTGTTTAGGTTAATGGATAGAGTTAGAGTTAAGTTTGGGTCTAGGGTTATGATTAGGATTAGGTCTTGGGTTAGGGTTAGGGTGAGGGTTAGGATTAAGGCTAGTTTTACTTCTCAGATGATGGTTTGTGTTAGGGCTAGGGCTAATATTAAGGCTAGGGCTAATGTAAGGTCGAGGATTATGGTTAAGGTTAGTTGTAGGATTTTGTTATGAATAGATCTACTGTAAGGGTTAGGTTTAGGGTAAAGGTCAGGTTTAGAGCTAGGGGGTAATGATTAGGGATTGGTTTCGGTTAAGATTTAGGGTTAAGTCTCGAATTAGCATTAGGTTTAGGGTAATGGATATGGTTAGGTTTACGGTTCAGGTTAGGTTTCAGGTTTTAATAGCCTTAGGGATAGCTATAGAGTTAGGTTTAGTCCTATTGTTAGCATTTGGGTTAGACTTATGTTTAGGTAAATGATAGGATTACAGCTAGGGTTAGGGCTATGTTTATGATTAAGATTAGGGCTAGTGTTAGGGTTAGGGATGGGATTATGATTAGGCCTAGGGTTAGGGTTAGGTTTAGGGTGAATTGTATGGTTGGAGCTACATTTAGGGCTAGGGTGGTAATGATTAGGGTTAGGGTTAGAGCAGGTCTAGGATAAATATTAGGGTTAGAGCTACATTTAGCATTAGGGTTAGTGTTAGAGTTATGGTAATGAATAGAGTTAGAGCTAGGTTTTGGGCAATGGATACAGTTAAAATTAGGGTAAAAGATAGGGTTAGGGATAGGGCTATTCTAATGTTTAGTGTTAGGATTAGGGCTCAATATAGAGGTAGTGTTAGGGTTAGAGTTACTTTATTCAAATTTCGTTGATACAATCTAGGATCCATCTTTAAATAACCTTACTCTGTTTCCAGGTTTAGGCCTTTTGGTTCAACTGTTTGGTGTCAGGAACAGTTAGTATTTTCATTTTAATTCATTTTGACTTTTACGAGTAAATGTAAATGGATCTGAAAATCAAACAGGGTTTATGCTAGCTCCTTAAAGCTGCACACACACCCTCAATTTTTTGGGGGATACTGTGGCATGTTCCCATGTGAGTGTAGGCCTAAGCTGAAGCATGCAAAAACAATTTTATCCGAGAGCCCCTTAGGAGAAAGCAGGAAATTTGCATGCACTGAAATTCCTCCCATAATTATTTGGTAAGATTTGTTTGATACTGAGTAGGATTCATTATTTAGCTTGCCCCACAAGGCTCTGCATATGTGGGACTTCTCGGATCCATGGTTCTCTAATCAGGATAGGGTTAGTGTTAGGTTTAGGTTTAGGGCTAGGGTTAGATGTTGTGTTAAGGTGAGTGTAAGTTTTGTACAAATTCTTTGATACTTGGAAGGAGTCATCTTTTACCTAGCCTTAATATGTTCCTCAGGTTTGGACCTTCAGAATTCAATTATTTGCGAACAGGGATACTCTGTGTTTTAAGTTTTCACTTCATATTGACCCATATAGGTAAAAAAAAAAAATGGAGGTTGAAATCAAAACGGATTGGTGCTAGCTGCTTGAAACTTCAAACACTGAATCAGTTCTCTGTTGAAACTCTCTGGTTTGCTCCTTGTGAAAGTAACCCTAAGATGAACATGGCAAAAATAACTTTATCTGAGAGTCCTTTAGCAGAAAACAGAGAAATATGCATGATCTGAAACACCACCTCAATTATTTGATTATAGATCTTTGATACTGTATAGGATTCATCTAATAACTTAGCCCACTCCCAAGTTTGGGAATTCTAAGATCAACAGTTTTTCAAACAGGTTAGGGTTTGTGTTAAGGTTAGTGTTAGGGCTAGTGTGAGATCTAGTATTAGGGTTAGAGTTAGTTTTGTTCAAATTTCTTTGATACTGGGCAGGATTCATTTTTCTCCTATCTTTACTATACTCTACATATTTTGGCCTCCTAGGTTTAATGGTTGACTTAAGGAACAGTTTGTATTTTAAAGTCTCAATTTATTTTTTTCCTATACAGGTAAAAGGAAATGGAGCTGGAAATCAAACAGCATTAGTGCTAGTTGCTTGAAACTTCACACCCCATCAATTCTATGAGCAATCTCTGGTTTGTTCTTGTGACAGTACGCCTAAGCTGAAGCCTGTAAAAACAATTTTATCCAAGAGTCCTTTAAGAGATAACAGGGAAATACGCATGTACTGATATACTCCATCAAATTTTTGGTCAGATTTCTTTTGGTCAGATACTGAACAGCATTCATCCCTTAGCTTGCCCCACTAGGCTGCCCAAGTTTGGCAATTCTATGGTCAAATGTTTCATAAAAATGTTAGGGTTAGGGGAAGAGCTAGGGTTAGAGCTAGTGTTAGGGTTAGAGCCGGTTTTATTCAAAATTCTTTGATACATGGCAGGATTTAATCTTTTAGCTAAATTTACTCTGTTCCCCAGGTTTACGCCTTCTCTGTACACAGGTTTGCTGTCAGGAACAATTTGTATTTTAAGATTTCATTTTGACCTATACGGGAAAGTTAATGGAGTTGAAAATCAAACAGGTTTGTGCTAGCTGCTTGAAACTTCACTCACTTCATAAGTTCTCTGTAGGGACTCTGGTATGTTCCTTGTAAAAGTAGGCCTATGATTAAGCATGCAAAAACAACTTAGTCTATTAGTCTTTTAGGAGAAAACAGGAAATTATACATGTACTCAAATACCTCCCATTATTATTAGGTCAGATTTGTTTGATGCTGCATAGGATTCATCATTTAGCCTTCCCCACATGGCTCCCCAAGTGTGAAAATTCTAGAATCAATGGTTCTCTAATAAGGTTAGAATTAAAGTTAGGTTTAGGATTATGGCTAGGGCTAAGGTTAGAGGTAATGTTAGGGTGAGAGTTAGTTTTGTTCAAATTTCTTTGATACTGGGCAGGAGTCATCTTTTATCTAGCCTTAGGATGCTCCCAAGGTATATTCTTCTCAATTCAATGATTCACTATCATGAACACTTTGTCTTTTAAGGTTTCACTTAATTTTGACACCTATGGGCAAGTGGAAATCAAACATGCATCCCTTCCCCTAAACCTAACCCTAAAACTATCCATTAACATAGCCCTAATCCTAGGACTAAGCCTAACACTTACCCTAGATATATTCCTAGCCCTAATTTAGCCCTAACCCTAACCCTAACTCTAGCCCTAAGACTAACTTTAACTCTTTTCATAGCCTTATTCCTAGTTCTTACCCTATTCTTTACAATTACACAAACACTACCCCTATTCTTAGTTCTACCAGTTGCCATAGCCTTAGCCCTAGAATTAACCAAAACTGTAAATCTATTCCTAGGCCTAAACTCACCCTATCAGCAGTAATAACACTAATGTTAATCATACAACTACACTTAACTTTAGCCTTAGCCCTAAAACAAAACCGAGTCATAGGACTAACCCTAACCCTTAACCTAAACCAAATCCTAACCCCACATCTAGCCCTAAGCCTAACACTAATTCGAGTCCTATCTCTAACCCTAAAATGAGCCAGGACCCTGACTCTGACACTAACACTAACCCTAGTTCAAAATATCACCCTAAACCTAAACCTAATTCTGAAACTAGACTTAGTCCTAAATGTAACCCTAAAACTATCCCTAATTGTAACCTTAGTTGTTACATTAGCTATATCCCTAAGAAGAGTCCAAACATAACCCAAAACCTAGCACAAATCCAAGACCCAACCCTAGCTTTAACCTGAACTCGAACCCTAAACCTACCCCTAACCATACCCTAAACCTAACCTTAATTTAATCCTTGCACTAAACCCAAACCTAACCATGACCCTAGTCCTAAATCTAACCATAAATCTAGCCCTAACACTAGGTCTAACCCTATCCATTACCCTAACCCTAACCCTAACACTAATGCTAATCCTCAGCCTGACCCTAGCACTATCCCTAACCCTAACCTATCCATTACCCTAAACCTAACCTGAACCCTAACCATATCTTTACCCTAAATCTAACCTTAACCCTAATGCTAACTCGAGCCCTAAACCTAAACCTTAACCTAAACCAAACCCTAACTCTGACCCTGACCATAAAAATACTCCTACTTCTCAACCTGACCCTAACCCTCATCCTATTCTTATATTATACCTAGCCAAAAACCTATCCCAAAAACTATCCATAACCATACACTATACCTAACATTAGCCCTAGCACTAATGCTAACTTAACTCTAACACAATCCTTAGTCCCATTCCTAGGCCTCACACTAGCTTTAATCCTAACCTTACACTTAACCCTATCCCTACCCCTAATTTTAATCATCACCGTAGCCCTTAAACTACCTGTAACATCACACCTTACCCTTACCCTATCCCTACCCCTAATACTAGCTCTAACCCTATCCCTAACTGTAAGAAAAACCCTAACCTTAATGGTAACCCTAGTCCTATCCCTAATCCGTAGGCTAATCAAAACCCTAACCCTATAAATAGTCCTAATGCTATCCTTAATTCTAGATCTAACCCTATCCCAAACCCTACCCTAACCCTGACACTTATTCTGACCATAACACTAACCGTAGGTCTAAACCTGACCCTAACCCAAGACCAAACCCTAACACTATCCCTACCAGTAATCTTATACCAAAACCTTACCCAGCCACTAGCCCTAGACCTAAACCTAATCCTAAATCTAGCCTTAACTCTAACACTATATGTAAAAAAAAAAAAAAAAAAAAAAACTAGCCCTAGCCCTAACAATATCCCTTAACTTAACACTAAGAAAAACCCTACCCTTAGACATAAACATAATCCTAATTTTGGCTTTAAGCTTAACTCTAACTCTAACCTGAACACTCTCCCCGCATTTAACATTAACCTATCTCTAACCTGATTGTAACTGAAAACTTAAACCTAACACTAGACCTAATCATAACCCTAACCCAACAACTAGCCCTAATCATAATCCTAGCTCTTACATTACCCATAGCACTTAACCTTACTCAAAGCCTAACTCTTACCCTAAATATAAACTTAGACCTATCCCTAACACTAACCCTAACCCTATCCCTAATCCTAAACTTAAGCCTATCCCTAACCCTAAACTTAAGCCTATCCCTAAAACTAGCTCTAAATCTACACATTACCCTAACCGTAAACCTAAACCTATTGATAACCCTATCCGTAACCATAAACATAACCCTAACCATAACTGGAAAACTAACCCTAAACCTAACCCTAAACCTACCACTCGCCACAGCTCTAACCCTAGCTCAAACCGTAACCCATAAAATCATCCTAAATATAACCATAGCCTTCACACTAACACTAAAACTATATCTAACCCTAAACCTAAACCTAAACCTACATCTAAACATATCCATTCAGTAACCCTTATCCTAAGCCTAATGATAAGCCTAGCCCTAACCCTTACCCTAACCCTAAAAGTACCATAATCCTATCACTAAACCTAATGCTGAAACTAACCCTTGACCTAGCATTAGCCCTAACTCTAGCTCAAACTCTAACCCTTAACCTAAACATAACCCTAGGCCAAGTCCTAACCCTCATCCTAGCCCTAATCCTAACCATAACCATAGCCCAATCCCTAGCTCAAAGTCTATCCATGTTCCTTACCATAAACCTAAACCTAATAATACACCTAGCCATAACCCTTACCCTAACTCTATACCTAGCCCTGATTCTCACCCAAAGCCTCAACCAAGCCCTAACACTTACTTACTCAATCCTTGACTCTTACCCTTAACCTAATCCTATCTTAAAACCGAACCCTAAACCAAACCCTTAACCTAGCCCTAATCCTAAACTTAACCCTAGCCTTAACCATAGCTCTAACCCCACTCATTACCCTACCTTAACCATAAACCTCATGATAACCCTAGCATTAACTTTAAACCTACTCTAAACCTAATCGATACCTAACTCTAGACCTTATCATAAACATAACCCTTACTGTAGTCTTAAGCCTAGCTCAAACCCTAACAGCTACACTTAACCTAACAGTAACCCTAGTCCTAAACCTAAACCTAACCCTAAGCTGACATCTAACTCTATCCACTACCCTAACCCTAATGATAACCCTAGCCCTAACCCTAAACCTAACCCTAGTCTTAGCACTAACCCTAGCTCAAACCCTAACTCATACCCTAAATCTAACCCTAGCCTAAACCCTAACACTAACTCTAGCCCTAATCCTAAACATAATCCTAACCATAAACCTATCCATTACTCTAACGATAACCATAAACCTAATGCTAAACATAGGCCTAACTATAAACCTATACTTTACCCTAAACTTAAACTGAACCCTAAAATTAACCTGTAGCCTAAACCTAACCCTATTCATTACCCTAACCCTAACTCTAAACCTAAAGCTAATTTGAGCCCTAACCCTAAACCACAAACTAACCCAAACCCCAAAGGTGACTCTGACCATTATAATACCCCTAGCTCTAAACCTGAACATTACCCTAAACCTAACTCTGACACTAGACCTAGCCATAAATCTTACCCTAAAAATATCCCAAACTATAACCCTAGACCTGATAGTAGCCCTAGCCCTAATTCTTGCCATAACCCTAACACAAATGCAAGCCCTCATCCTACCCTAAACCTAGCCTTGATCCTAACCCAAACCCTAACTCTATCCTTATCCATAAATTTATCCCTCACCCTGGTTCTTAACCTTGCTGTTACCCCATCCCTTCCCCTAAATCTAACCCTAAATCTAACTCTAGACTTAACCCTTACACTAATCCTAAAACTACCTGATCCTAGCCTTAATTTAGCCCTAACCCTAACCCTAACACTAGCACTAAGACTAACTCTAACTCTCGCCATAGCCCTATTCCTGGATCTAACCCTATCACTTACCATAACCCTAACACTTACCTAAACTTATCTCTAACACTAGCCCTAGCCCTAACCATAGATCTAACCATAACCCTCAATATAACCCTAACTCTAAGCCTAAACCTCACACTAACACTAGCCCTAACACTAACGCTAATCCTAAAATTAGTCCCCTCACAAAAAACAAAACAATGAGCCATAGCCATAACCCTAACTCTTAACATAAACCAAAACCTAACCCTATACCAATCTTAATTTTAGCCCTAATTTCAGTCTTATCCTTACTCTAAAAGTTACCTTGACCCTGACTCTGACCCTAACACTAACCTTAGCTCTAACATCACCCTAAAAGTATGCCTAACCCTAAAACTAGACCTAGCCCTAACCGTAACCATAAAAGTGGCCGTAATCATAACTCTAGTTCTTACATTAACCTTAGCCTAATCCTAGCCATAACCTAACCCAAAACCTAGCCGTAATCCGAGACCTACACCTCTTTTTAATGCTAACATTCACCATAGCCCCAACCATTACCCTAAACCTAACCCTAAACCTAAAACTTGCCCTAACCATAAACCTAACCCTAGCCTTAATCCTAACCATAATCCTAGCCCTAACCCAAGCTCTAACACTATCCATAACTCTAACCATTACCCTAACCCTAATGCTAAGCCTAGGATAACCCTAACTCTATCTCTAACACTAACTTTATTCAATACCTAGACTTAACCTGAACCCTAAACCTAACCATAAACATTACCCTAAGCTTAACACTAATCCTAACACTAATTAGAGCCCTGACCATAAACCTTCACCTAACCCAAACCTTAACAATGACTGTGACCCTAATAGTAACCCTATCTCTATAACTGACCCCAACCCTCAACCTAACACTTACAATAGAACTAGCCATAAACCTAAACCCAAACTAACCTAACTATAAACCTAGAACTGAAATTACCCCTAGCCCTAATCATAGCCCTAACCCTAACAAAAATCCTATTCCTAATCTTAGCCTTAAACCTTGTCCTAATACTAGCCCTAAACACAGGGTTAATCCTCATCCTAACCCTAACCTTAACCCTAACTGTATTTGGACCCTTGCCCTAAACCTAGCTATAACATCATACCTTACACTAATCCTAACTCTAAATCTAGCCCTAAACCTAGGCCTAGCCCTAACACTAACCCTAGAACTAATCCTAGAACTAATTTAACCCTCATCCTAACCCTACCCCTAACTATCACCCTAGTGTATTAGGGTTAGGGTTTGTGTTAGGGTTAGGGTTAAATTTAGGGTTTGTATTAGGGTTATTGTTTAGTTGTGGGTTAGTGTTAGGATTATGGTTAGGGTTAGGTTTAGGGTTAGTGTTAAGGTTAGGTTTGGGGTTAGTGTTAGGGTAAGGTGTAGGTTTACAGTTAAGCTTAGGGTTATAGTGTTACAGTTAGGGTTACAGTTAGTTTTATGGTTAGTGTTAGGGTTAGGGTTAGAATCAGAATTAAGGTTAGTGTTAGATTTATGGTGAGGTTTACTGTTAGTGTTAAGATTAGGTTTAGATTTAGTGTGAGGGTAAGGGTTAGTGTTAGGGTTAGTGTTCAGGTTAGCTTTTGTGTTAGGTTTAGCTTTAGGGTTAGGGTTAGGGTTACTGTAAGGATTAGGTTTAGGGTTAAGGTTGTGGTTTGGGTTACTGTTAGTGTTAGGGTTAAGGTTAGTGTTAGAGTTAGTGTTTGGGTTAAGGTGAGTGTTAGGTTTAGGGTTAGGATTAGGTGAGTGTTAGGGTTAGGGTAACGGTTAAGGTTAGGGTTAGGGTTAGGGTTAGAGTTAGGGTTAGGGTTAGGGTTAGGGTTAGAGAGAAGGTTAAGTTTAGGGTTAGGTTAGGGTTTTTTAGGGTTAGTGTTAGGGTTAACATTACGGTTAGGATTTGGGTTAGGATTAGGGTTAGGGTAATGATTAGTGTTAGGGTTAGGGTTATTATTTGTGTTAGTTTTAGGATTAATCTTAGGGTTAGGGTTAGGGTTAGGTTAAATGTTATGGAAAGGGTTAGGTTTTGTATTAGGTTTAGTTTTAGGGTTAGGGTTACATTTGGATTACCATTAGGGTTAAGGATAAGATTAGGGTTAGTATTAGGGTTAAAGTTAGGGTTAGGAGTAGTGTAAAAGTTAGGGTTAGGGTTAGGATTGGGATTGGTGTTAGAGTTAGGATTGTCTTAAAGTTATTTTCAGGGCTAGAGTTAGAATTAGGTTTAGTGTTATGGTTAGCATTAGGGTTAGGTTTAGGGTTAGTGGTATGGTGAGCATTAGGAATAGAGTTAAGGTTAGGGTTAGTATTAGCATTAGAGTTAGGGTTAGGGTTAGTTTTATTGTTTGGGTTAGCTTTAGGGTTAGGTTTAATGTTATGGTTAGTGTTAGGTTATGGTTATGGTTAGGGTTAGGGTTGGTGTTCAAGTTAGGGTTTGGGTTACTGTAAGATTCAGGGTTAACGTTAGTTTTAGGGTTAGGATTAGGGTTAGGTTTAGTGTTAGGTTTAGGGTTAGGCTTAGGGGTAGGGTTAAGTTTAGTGTTAGGGTTAGTGTTATGCTTAGGTTTAAAGTTGGTGTTAGGTTTACTGTTAGGATTTGTGTTATGGTTAGGGTTTGGGTTATGGTTAGGTTCACAGTTAAGATTAGGGTTACGGTTAGGGTAGGGTTAGTATTAAGTTTAGGGTTAGGGTTAGGGTTAAGGTTAGTGTTAGGGTTAGGGTTTGTATTTGTGATAGGGTTAGGTTTAGGGTTAGGTTTCAGGTTAGGATTACAGTCAGTTTTAGAGTTAGTGTTAGGGTTGGGTTTAGGGCTACTGTTAGTTAGGTTAGTGTTTTTGATGGGGTTAGGTTTAAGGTAATCATTAGAATTATGTTTAAGATTAGAGTTAGAGTTAGGTTTAGGCTTAGGGTTACGGTTAGGGTAAGGATTAGTGATAGGTTTAGGGTTATGTTTAGGGTTATGGTTAGTTATAGGGTTAGGGTTTGTTAGGATTAGGTTTAGGGTTAGGTTCAGGGTTAGTGTTAGGTGTAGTGTTAGTGTTAGGGTTAGGGTTAGCTAAGGGTTAGGGTTAGAGTTAGGGTTTAGTTAGAGTTTGTGTTAGGGTTAGTGTTAGGGTTACGGTTTGTTTTAAGGTTAATGTTAGGGTGTGGGTTAGTGTTAGGGTTACAGTTAGGGTTAGTTTTAGGCTTAGATTTAGGTTTATGATTAGGGTTAGGTTTAGTGTTACAGTTAGAATTAGGGTTAGGTTTAGGATTAGTGTTTGGTTTAGTGTTAGAGTTAGGTTAAGGCTTAGTGTTAGCGTTAGGGTTAGAGTAAGTGTTAGGGTTATGGTTATGTTTATAGTGAGGTTTAGGGTAGTATTAGGATTAGGGTTCATGAGAATGTTATGGTTAGGATTAGGGTTAGTGTTAGGGTTTGGTTTTGGGTTAATGTAAGGGTTAGGCTAGTGTTCGTGTTAGGTTTAGGGATAGTGTTAGGGTTAAGGATAGGTTTAGGATTAGTTTTAGGGTTAGGGCTGGGGTTAGGGTTAGGGTTAGGGTTTGTGTTAGGGTTATTGTTAGGGTTATGGTTAGGGTTAGTTTTTGGGTTAGGGTTAAGTTTGTAATTAGGTTTAGGGTTAGTGTAAGGGTAACAGTTAGGGTTAGGGTTAGTTTTTGGGATAGGGTTAGAGTTAGGTTAAGGGTTAGGTTTATGGTTAGCTTTAATGTTGGTGTTAGGGTTAGGTTTAGGGAGAGTGTTAGGGTTATTGATAGGTTTAGGGTTAGGTCTACACATAGAGTTAGTGTTAGTGTTACAGTTAGGATTAGGGTTAGTTTTAGGGTTCGTTTTATGCTTATGTTTAGGGTTAGTTTTAGGGTTAGGGTTAGTGTTAGGATTTGGGTTAGGGTTAGGATTAGTTTTAGAGTTCGTGTTAGGGTTAGGTTTAGTGTTAGGATTGTGTTTGTGTGAGGGATATGGTTTGTGTTAGATTAAGGTTTACAGTTAGGAGTTGTGTTAGTGTTAGGGATAGGGTGTGGTTAGGGTTAGGGTTAGGATTAGAGGTAGAGTGAGGCTTAGGGTTAGGTTTAGGTTTAATTTTAGGGTTACTTGTAGGTTAGGGTTAGTGTTAGGATTAGGTTTAGGATTAGTGTTAGGGTTAGGGTTTGTATTATGGTAAGAGTTAGGGTGAGGGTTTGGTGTAGGGTTAGGTTTAGGGTTAGGTTCAGTGTTAGTGTTAGTGTTAGGGATAGTGTTAGAGTTAGGGATACATTTACAGTTACTTTTAGATTTAGGGTTAGAATCAGGGTTAGGGTTAGTGTAACAGTTAGGGTTAGGATTATGGTTAGGTTTAGTATTGGGTTATGGTTAGGTTTATGGTTAAGTTTAGTTTCTTGGTTAGGGTTAGGCTAAGGGTTTGGGTTAGGGTTAAGATTAGTTTTAGAATTAGGGTTAGGGTTTGTGTTAGGGTTAGTGTTAAGTTTAGTGATAGGGCAAGAATTATGGTTTATGTTAGGGTAAGGATTACGTTTAGGTTCTGTGTTAGGGTTAGGGTTATAATTGGGTTTTGGTTATGATTAGATAGAGGGTTAAAGTGAGGCATAGGGTTAGGGTTAGTGTTAGTTTTAGGGTTACAAGTAGTTTAGGTATAGTGTTAAGATTAGGGTTAATGTTAGTGTGAGGTTTAAAGTAAGGGTTAGGGATAGGGTTAGTGTTAGGTTTAGGGTTAGGCTTAGGGTTAGTGAAAGGTTAGGTTGGTGTTTGTTTTAGTGTTAGTGTTAAGGTTATGGTTAGGTTTAGAGTTGGCTTTAATGTTAGTTTAGGGTTAGGGTTAGGGAGAGTGTTCGGGTTAGAAATAGGTATAGGTTTAGGGCTAAGGTTAGGGTTAGGGTTAGTATTACAATTAGAATAAAGATTAGGGTTATGGTTCACTTTAGGTTTAGGGTTAGGGTTATGTTTAGGGTTAGTTCTAGGGTTAGGGTTTAGTGTAGGTTTAGGTGAGGGTTATGTTTAGTTTTTGAGTAACTGTTAGGGTTAGTGTTAGGATTAGTGTTCGTGTGAGGAATATGGTTTGTGTTAGGGTAAGGGTTAGGGTTGGGGTTTGTGATAGGTTTAGGGTTAGGGTTAGGATTCGGGTTAGAATGAGGCTTAAGTTTAGGTTAAGGTTTAGTATTAAGTTTACTTGTAGGTTAAGGTTTGTCTTAGGATTAGGGTTAGGATTAGTGTTAAGGTTAGGTTTAGGTTTGGTTTTAAGATTTGCGTTAGGGTAAGGTTTAGGGTGAGGGGTAGGGATAGGGTTAGGTTTAGGCTTAGGTACAGTGTTAGTGTTAGTGTTACGTTTAGAGTTAGGAATAGTGTTAGGGTTAGGGATAGGTTTAGGGTTACTTTTAGGTTTAGGGTTAGAATTAGAGTTAGAAATAGTGTTAGGGTTAGGGTTAGGCTTATGGTTAGGGTTAGTGTTAGAGTTAGGGTTAGGTTTATGGTTAAGGATAGTTTTTGGGTTAGGATTAGCGTTAAGGTTTAAGTTAGGGTTAGGGTTAGTTTTAGAATTATGGTTAGGGTTTCAGTTAGGGTTTGTGTTAAGCTTAGTGTTATGATAAGATTTATAGTTTTTGTTAGGGTAAGGGTTAGGTTTAGGTTTTGTATTAGGTTAGAGTTAAAATTAAGGATTTGGTTATGATTAGAAAGAGGGTTACAGTGAGGCATAGGGTTTGGATTGGGGTTAGTTTAAGTGTTAAGGGTAGTTTAGGTATATTGTTAGCATTAGGGTTAGGGTTAGTGTTAGTTTTAGGGTTAAAGTAAGGGTTAGGGATAGGATTACGGTTAGGCTTAGGGTTATGTTTAATGATATTGTTATTATTAGGGTTTGGGTTAGTGTTAGGATTAGGGTTAGGGTTAATGTTAGAGTTAATGTTAGGTTTAGGGTTAGGTATAGGGTTAGTGTAAGGGTAGGTTTAAGATTAGTTTCATGGTTAGTGTTAGGGTTAGGGTTAGGTTTAGACTTAGCTTTATTGTTAGTGTTATGGTTAGTGTTTGGGAGAGTGTTAGGTTTAGGGCTAAGTTTAGGGTGAGGGCAAAGTTTAAGGTTAGGGTTAGTGTTGCAGTTAGGGTTAGGTTTCATTTTAGGTTTAGGGTTAGGTTTATGTTTTGGATTAATTCTAGGGTTAGGGTTAGGGTTAGGGTTTGGTTTAGGTTTAGTTTTAGAGATAAGGTTAGGGTTAGGGTTAGTGTTAGGATTAGTGTTTGTTTGAGGGATGTGGTTTGTGTTATGGTAAGGGTTATTGTTATGGTTAGGATTAGGGTTAGAGTGAGGCTTAGGATTAGGTTTAGGTTTAGTTTTAGGGTTCCTTGTAGGTTAGGGTTAGTGTTATTGTAAGGGTTAGGATAAGTGTTAGGTTTAGGGTTATGGTTTGTGTTAGGGTAAGGTTTAGGGTGAGGGTTAGGGGTAGGGTTAAGTTTAGGGTTAGGTTCAGTATTAATGTTAGTGTTAGGGTTATGGATAGTGTTAGGGTTAGAGATAAAATTAGGTTTACTTTTAGGTTTACGGTTAGAATTAGGGTTAAGTTTAGTGTTACAGTTAGGGTTAGGGTTATGGTTAGGGTTAGTGTTAGGGTTAGGGTTATGTTTAGGGTTAAGGTTACTTTGGGGGTTAGGGTTAGGGTTATGGTTCTGGTTAGTGTTAGGGTTAGTTTTAGAATTAGTGTAAGGATTTGGGTTAGGGTTAGTGTTATGTTTAGTGTTAGAGAAAGAATTATGGTTTGTGTTAGGGTAACGTTTAGGTTTAGGTTTTGTGTTAGGATTAGAGTTAAAATTACGGTTTTGGTTATGATTAGAAAGAGGATTAGAGTGAGTCATAGGGTTAGGGTTACGGTTAGTTTTAGGGTTATGTGTAGTTTAAATATAGTGTTAGGGTAAGGGTTAGGGTTAGTGTTAGTGTAGGGGTTAAAGTAAGGGTCAGAGATAGGGTTAGTGTTAGGTTTACAGTTCGGCTTAGGGTTAGGGTTAGTAATGGGGTTATTTTTGTGGTTATGTTTAGTGTTAGGATTAGGGTTAAACTTCGTGTTAGGTTTTGTGTTAGGTTTAGGGTTAGGTTTAGGGTTAGGTAAGGGTTAGGATAGGGTTAGGATTCAGTTAGGGTTAAGGTTAGTATTAGGTTTAGTGTTAGTTTTAGGGTTAGGTTTATAGAGATAGGGTTGGGGCTAGGGTTAGTGTTTTGGTTAGGGTTTGTTTTAGGGGTAGTGTTAGGGTTAGAGTTAGGGTTATGGTGAGGTAAGTGTTAGGGCTACTTTTAGTATTAGGGTTAATGTAAGGATTATTTTTAGGGATAGGATAAGATTTACTGATAGGGTTACGGTTAGGATTAGGGTTAGTATTAGGTTTAGGGTAAGGGTTAGCATTATGATTACAGTTTGCGATATAGTTTGTGTAGTGTTACTGTTATGGTTAGGGTTATGTTACATATAGGGTTATTGTTAATGTTAGGGTTAGGTTTAGTTTTCGTGTTATTGTTAGTGTTAGTGTTAGGTAAAAGTTAGGGTGTTAGGTTATGTTTAGGCTTATTTTTGGGGTTAGTGATCTTTTTAGGGTTATGGTTAGGGTTAGGTTTAGGGTCACGTTAGGTTTAGGAAAAGGGTTATGTTTAGGATTACTGTAAAAGTTTGTGTTAAGTTAGGGTTAGGGTTAGGTTTAGTGTTATGGTTATTGTTAATTTTAGGGTTAGTTTTAGGGTTAGGTTTAGGGTTAATATTAGTGTTAGAGTTAGGATTAGGGTTAGGGTTAGTGTTAGGTTTAGGATTTGTGTTAGGGTTAGGGTTAGGATTATGTTTAGTGTTTTGGTTATGGTAAGAATTAGCATTAGTGTCAGGGTTAGGGTTAGGGTTAGGTTAGGTTTAGGGCAAAATTAAAGTTAGTGTTAGGGTTTGGGTAAGGTTTAGGATTAGGTTAATGTTAGGGTTCTGTTTAGGTTTAGGGTTAGGTTAGAGTTATGGTTAGGTTTGGGGTTCGTGTTATGGTTAAGGTTAGGGTAAGTGTTAGCTTTAGGTTTATGGTTAGTGTTACGGTTAGGATTAGTGTTAGTGTTACGGTTAGGGTTATACTTAGGTTTAGAGTTAGTGTTAAAATTAGAGTGAGGTATAGGTTTATATTTAGTGTTAGGGTTGAGTTTAGTGTTAGTATTAGGGTTTGGGTTAGGGTAGGTTTATTGTTAAGGTTAGGGTTAGTGTTAAATTTAGGGTTTGGGTTATGTTTATCACTAGTTTTACAGTTAGGTGTAGGTTTAAGGTTAGTGTTAGGGTTAGTGTTAGGGTTCAGGTTATGGTTTTTTTAGGGTTAGGGTTTGTGTTAGGGATAGGGTTAGGGTTAGTTTTAGTATTAAGGTTAGGGTTAAGTTTAAGGTTATTGTTAGCGTTAGGGTTAGGGTAAGGGTTAGGGTTAGGTTTAGGGTTAGTGTTAGGTTTAGGGTTAGTGTTAGGTTTAGGATTAGGGTTAACGTTATTGTTAGGTTTTAGTTTAGGGTTAGAGTTAGGTTTGGAGTTAGTGTTATGGTTCGGGTTAGTGTTAGAGTTAGTGTTAGTATTAGGTTTAGGGTTAGGTTTAATGTTATTGTTAGGGTAATGTTTAGAGTTAGGGTTAGAGTTAGGGTTATGGTTAGGATTCATGTTATGTTTAGTGTTAGTGTTAGGGTTAGGGTTAAGATTAGTGTTAGTGTTAAGGTTAGGGTTAGGAATAGTTTTAGGTTTAGGGGCAGGTTTAGGATTAGTGTTAGTGTTACGGTTACGTTTAGTGTTATTTTTAGGGTTAGGGTTCAGTTTACAGTTAGTATAGGGTTAGGGTTAGAGTTAGGGTTAGTGTTAGTGATAAGCTGAGTGTTAGGGTTAGGGTTAGGGTTAAGGTTAGGTTTAGGGTTAAGATTAGGGTTAGGGTTACTGTTAGGGATAGGGTTAGGGTTAGGGTAAGTGTTAGGTTTAGTTTTAAGTTTAGGTATAGTTTTAGGGTTAGAGTTAAGGTTAGTTTTAGAATTAGGTGCTGATTTAAGTTTAGTATTAGTGTTAGTGTTAGTGTTTGTGTTATGGTTTGTGTTAGGGTTAAGTTCAGGTTTAGGGATTGTATTAGGGTTATGGTTAGAAATAGGGTTATGGTTAGAATCACGGTTAAGATTAGGGTTTGTTAAGGTTAGGGTAAGTGTTGGGATTAGTGTGAAGGTTAGTGTTGGCTTTAGGGTTAAGTTAGGATTAGGCTTTGTGATAGGGTTAGGGTTTGGGTTAAGTTTATTTTCAGTTTTAGGTTTAGTGTAAGTTGTTCATGTTAGGGATAGGATTTGGTTTAGGGTTAGGGCTATGGTTAGGATTTTGTTTAGGTCAGGGTCAGGGTTATGGTGTGGGTTTCTTTTTATATTAGGGTTAGGGTTATGATTAGGTTTAGCCCTACAGTTAGGGTTAGGTTAGGAATAGGGTTACAGTTAGGGTTAGGTTTAGTGTTAGGTTTAGTGTTAGGGTTTTGCTTATGGTTAGGGTTAGATTTACTGTTAGGCCTAGGGTTAGGGTTAGGGTTAGTGTTTGGGTAAGGGTTAGGGTTTGGTTAAGGGTTTGGGTTAGTTTTAGGTTTAGCGTGAGGTTTGGGGTTAGGGTTAGGTTTAGTGTTAGGGTTATGATTCTCTTTCGGGTTAGGGCTAGCATTAAATTTTTTTTAAGGGTTACGTTTAGAGTTATGGTTAGAATTAGGTTAGAGTTAAGTTTAGGGTTATGTTTAGGGCTAGTTTTAGGGTTACGGGTTGTGTAATGGTTAGTTTTAGAGTAAGAGTTTTGGTTAGGGTTAGGGTTAGGTTTAGGGTTAGGTTTAGGTTTAGGGTTAGTGTTAGGGTTAGGGTTAGTGAGAGGGGTATCGTTGGGGTTGGGTTTAGTGTTAGGGTTATTTTTAGGGTTACTGTTATGGTTAGCTTTAGGGTTAGGGTTAGGTGAATGTTAGGGTTAAAGTTAGTGTTAGTTTAGCATTAAAGGTAGGGTTGCAGTTAGTGTTAGGGTTAGGGTTAATATTAGGGTTAGGGTTAGATTTAGGGTTAGTGTTAGGGTTAGGGTTAATATTTGTGTTAGGTTTAGGGTTACTGTAATCATTAGGCTTACAGTTTGGATTAGGGCTAGGGTTTGGATTAGATTTAGTGTTAGGGTTTTTGTTAAATTAGTGTTAGTTATAGTGTTACGGTTAGGGTTAGTGTTAGGTTTAGTATTAGGTTTAGTATTAAGTTTAGGGTTAGTTTTAGGTTTAGGTTTAGTGTTAGGGTTAGTGTTAGGGTTAGAGTTAGGTTTAGTGTTAGAGTTAGTGTTAGGGTTACAGATTGTGTTAGGGTTAGGTTTAGGGTTAGGGTTACTCTTAGTGTTAGGATTAGTGTTTGAGTTAGTTAAAGGGTAAGTGTTAACATTAGGTTTAGTCTTAGGTATAAGGTTAGGGTTTCGGTTAGGGTTAGGGTTAGTGGTTGGATTAGGGTTAGGGTTCGTGTTAGGTTTAAGTTTAGTTTTATAGTTAGTTTGAGTGTTAGTGATAGGGTTAGTGTTAGTGTTTGGGTTTGGGTTAGGATTAGGGTTAGGTGTTTAGTTTAGTGAGAGCTTTAGATTAAGGTTACTGTTGGAGTGAGGGTTAGGTTAAGGATTTGTGTTCCAGTTATAGTTAGGGTTAGGTTTAGGTTTAGAGTTAGGATTAAGTGCAGGGTTACATTTAGTGTTATGAAGAGTAAGGGTTAGTGTTAGGTTTCTGGTTAGGCTTGGGGTTAATTTTAGAGTTAGGGTTAGGGTAAGGGTAGTGTTAGGGTTAGGGTTTTGTTAGGGTTAGGGTTAGGATTTGGTTTAGGGTTAGGGTTAGGGTTAGTGTTAGGGTTAGGGTTAAAATTAGTGTTAGGGTTAAGATTAGGTTTTGTGTTATGTTTATGGATAGGGTAATGGCTAGGGTTACAGTGAAGGATAGTGTTAGGGTTTAGGTTAGTGTTTGAGTTAGCTTTAGGTTAGGGTTAGGGTTAGGCTTAGGATTAAAGTAAGGTTTAGGTTTAGGGTTAGTTTAGAGTTTGGGTTAGGGTTAGGGTTTGTGTTATGGTTAGGTTTAGGGTTAGTGTAATGTTTAGGTTTAGGGTTACATTTAGGGTTAGTGTTATGTTTAGTTTTAGGTTTAGGGTTTGGGTTAGTGTTAAGTTTACAGTTACGTTTTGGGTAAGGCTTAAGGTTAAAGTTAGTGTTATGGTTAGGTTTAGGGTTAGGGTTAGGTTAAGGTTTTGGGGTAGGTTTAGGGTTAGTTTAACTGTTAGTGTTAAGGTTAGGGTTATAGTTAGAGTCAGTGTAAGGCTTAGGTTAAGTTTAGGGTTAGTGTTAGGGTTAGTGAAAATTTTAGTGTTAGGGTGAGCGTGAGGGTTTATTTTAGGGTTTGCCTTAGGGTTAGGATTAGTGTTTGGGTTAGGGTTACAGTATGGGTTAGGTAAGTTTGAGGGTTAGGTTTAGGTAAAGGTCAGGGTTATGGTGTTTGGATTAGGGTTTTTCTTAGGGTTACTGTTAGGTTTAGGGTTAGGGTTAGGTTTAGGGAAAGACTTAGTGTTAGGATTAGGTTTAGGTTTAGGTTTAGGTTTAGTGTTAGGTTAGAAATACGGTTAGGGTTAGTGTTAGGTTTAGGGTTTGTGTTAGGGTTAGGTTTAGGTTTAGTGTTAGGTTTAGGGTTAGGGTTATTGTTAGGGTTAGGTTTAGTGTTAGGGTTAGGTATAGTTTTAGGGTTAGTGTTAGTGTTAAGTTTAGGGTTAGTTTTAGCATTAGGGTTAGGGTTATTGTGAGGTTTAGGGTTAGTATTAGCGTTTTATTTAGTGCTAGGGTTAGTGTCACTGTTAGGGTTAGTATTAGTGTTAGGTTTAGGGTTTCGTTGAGGCTTATGCTTAGTGGTATAATTCATGTTAGGGTTAGGGTTAATGTTAGGGTTAGTGTTCTGGTTTAAATTAGAGTTAATGTTAGGTAAGGGTTATCATTATGGTCAGGTGAGGGTTAGGGTATGGATTAGATTATGGTTTGTTTTAGGTTTAGGGTTAGGGTTAGGGTTAGATTTAAGGTTAGGGTAAGAGTTAGGGTTAGAGTTATGGTTATTTTTAGGTTTAAGGTATTATTTTAGGGTTAGCGTTACAGTTAATGTTAGTGTTGGGGTTAGGTTTAAGGTTAGGGTTTGTGTTAGGTTTAGGTTTAGGGTTAGGGTTAAGATTTGTGTTAGGGTTAGGGTTAGGGTTAGGGTTAGAGATAGAGACAGGGTTAGTGTTAGGGTTCAGAATAGTGTTAGGGTTATGGTTAGGTTTAGGGTTTTGGTTAGTTTTATAGATAGGGTTTTTATAGGTTTAGGGTTAGGGTTAGGTTAGTGATAGGTTTAGGTTTAGGGTTTGGCTTAGGTTTCATATTAGGGTTACGGTTATGGTTAGTGGTAGGTTTAGGGTTAAGGTTAGGTTTAAGGTTAGTGTTAGTGTTAAGGTTAGGGCTAGGATATGTTTAGTAATAAGGTTAGGGTTAATGTTAGGGTTTCAGTTACAGTTCAAGTTAGGGTTAGGGTTAGTGCTAGTGTTAGGGTTTGGTTTAGTTTTAAAGTTATTTTTGGTGTTAGGTTTACAGTTAGGTTTAGGTATAGTGTTATAGTTAGGGAAAGGTTTAGGTTTAGTTTTATGGTTAGGGTTAGAGTTACATTTAGTGTTAAAGTTAGGGTTAGAGTTAGGGTTAGGATTAGTGTTAGGGTTAGGGTTACTTTTAGCTTTACTTTTATGGTTAGGATTAGTGTTAGGGTTAGGTAAGGGACAGGTTTAGGGTTGGGTTAACTTTAGGGTTATGGTTAGGGTAAGGGTTTGTGTTAGTGTTAGGTTTAGTGTTAGGGTTAGGGTTAGGTTTAGGTGTAGTTTTAGGGTTAGAGTTAAGGTTAGTGTTAGGGTTAGCTTTAGGGTTAGGTTTAGAATTAGTGTTAGGGTTAGCATCAGGGTTAGGGTTAGGTTTAGGGTTAGGGTAAGTTTAGGTTAGTGATAGGGTTAGAGTTAATGTTAGAGTTAGGATTAGGTTTAGGGTTAGTGCTCAGTTTAGGGTTAGTGTTAGAATAAGGTTTTGGGTTAGATTTAGGTTTAAGGTTAGGTTTAGTGTTAAGGTTTAGTTTAGGATTAGGGTTAGAGTTAGTTTTAGGGTTATGTTTAGGGTTAGTTTTAGGCTTAGTGTTTGGGTTTCTGTTACAGTTATGGTTAGTATTAGGGTTATGGTTACAGTTCGGATTAGGTTTAGGTTTAGGTTTTGTGTTAATGATAGTGTTAGCTTAGTGTTAGGGTTAGTATTAGGGTTAAGGTAAGGGTTAGGGTTAGAGTTGTGGTCAAATTTAGGTTTAGGGTTAGTGTTAGGGTTAGGGTTATGTTCAGGGTTAGTGATAGGGTTAGTTTAGGGTTAGTGTTAGTGTTAGGTGAAGGGTTAAGGTTCATATTAGGATTAGGTTTATGGTCAGTATTAATGTTAGGGTTAAGTTTAGAGTTAGGGTTAGTTTTAGTGTATGGGTTAGTGTTATGGTTAGGGTTATGGATAGCGTTAGTGTTAGAAATAGGTTTAGGGTTAGTGTTAGGGTTAGGTTTAGGGTTAAGGTTAGTGTTATGGTTAGGGTTAAGTCTAGGTTTTCGGTTAGTGTTAGGGTTAGCATTACAAATAGGGTTAGAGTTAGGGTAAGGGTAATGGTTAGGGTTAGTTTTAAGTTTACATTTAGGTTTAGGGTTAGGGTTAGTCTACTGTTGTGTAAGGGTTAAGGTTGGGTTTAGTTTTAGTGATAGGGTTAAGGTTAGGGTTTGTGATACATTTAGGGTTTTATTAAGGGTTAGTGTTAGTGATAAGTTTAGTGTTGAGATTAGGGTTAATATTCTGGTTAGGCTTAAGATTGCTGTTAGGGTTAGTGTTAGTGTTAGGGTTAAGGTTAAGTTTAGTGTTATGGTTAGTGTTAGGGTTAGGGATAGGGTTAGTGTTAGGTTTAGGGTTATGATTATGGATAGAGTTAGGGTTATGGTTAGTGTTAGGTTTAGGGTTAGGGTTAGTGTTATTTTTAGGGTTAGGATTATGTTAGTGTTAGGGTTAGGTTTAGGATTATTATTGGGGTTACGGATAAAGATAGGGTTAGAGTTAGTTTACGAGTTAGTGTTAGGGTTTGTGTTAGGGTTATGGTTAGTTCTAGGTTTAAGGTTATGCATATGGTTAGGATTCAGGTTATGATTAGGTTTAGTTTTAGGTTGTGGTTTGGGTTAAGGTAAAGGTTAAGGTTTGTGTAAGCAATAGATTTAATGTTATATTTAGGCTTATATTTATTGTTATGATTATCATTAGATTTAGGTTAAGGTAAGTTTTAAGGTTAGTGCTATGCTTAGAGTTAGGTTTAGGGTAAGGTTTAGGTTAGGTTCAGGGTTAGGATTAGGTAAGGGTTAGGGTTATGGTGACTGTTAGTATTTGTGTCAGTGTTGGGTTAGTGTTAGGTTTAGCGTTACATTAAGGGTTAGTGTTAGGGTTCGGGTTCAGTTTAGGGTTAGGGTTTTTTAGGGTTGGTGTTAGTATTAGGGTTAGGTTTTGTGTTTTGGTTAGGGATAGGTTTAGGGATACAGTTAGGGTTAGGTTTAGGGTTAGGGTTATGGATAGTGTTAATGTTAGGGATAGGTTTAGAGTTAGGGTTAGGGATAGTGTTAATGTTAGGGATAGCTTTAGGGTTTGGGTTAGTGTTAGGGTTAGGGTTTGGGTTAGGTTTAGTGTTAGGGTTAGGATTAATATTTGGGTTGTTTAGTGTTATTGTTAGGGTTAGGGTTAGCGTTAGGATGTGTTTTAGAGTTACTATTAGTTTTCAGGTTAGCATTAGGTTTAGAGTAAAGGTTAAGATTTGTTTTAGGGTTAAATTTAGGATTAGGTTTGGGGTTAGGGTTATTGTTAGTGTTATCATTTGATTTAGGGTTAAAGTTAGTTTTAGAGTTAGTGTTAGTTTTAGGGTTAGTGTAAGGTTTAGGTTAGGGTTAATATTAGGTTAGGGTTAAGGTATGGTTAGCATTAGGATTTATGTTAGGGTTAGGGTTAGTGTTAGGTTTAGTGTTATGGTTAGAGTTTGTGTTAGGGTCAGGGTTAGGTATAGGGTTTGTGTTAGGGTTAGGGATATGGTGAGGGTTATGGTTAGGATTAGGGTTAGAGTTAGTGTTAGGATTAGGGTTAGGGGTTAGTGTTAGGGTTAGGGTTAGGGTTCATGTTTTTGTTGGGGTTTGGGTTAGGGTAGCATTAGGGTTAGGGTTAGGGTTAGCATTATGGTTAGGGTTAGGATTTATGGTAGGATTAGGTTTAGGTTTACGATTAGAATTAATGTTATGATTAGCATTCAGTTTTTGTTAGGTTTAGGTTTAGTTTTAGGTTTAGGTTTAGGGTAAGATTTAGTGTTACGGTTGGGTTAGGTTTAGGATTAGTGTTACAGTTAGCATTATAGTTAAGTTTAGGGTTAGTGTTAGGGTTAGCAATAGGGTTAGGATAGGGTTAGGTTAGTGTTAGGTTTAGGGTTAGGGTTAGTGTTATTTGTAGGGTTATGATTAGGTTTAGGTTTAGTTTTAGGGTTATTGTTAGTGTTAGGTTTATAGTTATGGTTAGTGATTTGGTTAGGGTTAAGGTTAGGTTTAGTATTAGGGTTAGGGTTAGTGCTCGTGTAAGAGTTAGCATTAGGGTTAGTGTTAGAGTTATGGTTAATTTTAGGGTAAGGTTAGAATTTGTGTTAGTGTTAGGTTTTGGTTAGGGTTAGGGTTAATGTAAGGCTTGTGTTATGGTTAGAGTTAGTGTTAGAATTAGCATTAGAATTAGATTTAGAGTTAGAGTTAGGGTTAAGTTAGGGTTATGATAAGGCTTAGGGTTATTGTTAGCGTTAGGTTTAGGGTTAGGTTTAAGGTTTGGGATAGGGTTATGGTTAAAGTTAGGTTTAGTGTTATGGTTAGGATTAGGGTTAGGGTTAGTTTTAGGGTCATGTTATAATTATGGTTAAAATTAGAATTAGGTTTAGAGTTAAGGTTAGGTTTAGGGTTAGTGTTATATTTTGCATTAGAGTTAGGGTTATCATAAGGTTTAGGGTTAAGGTTGGGGTTAATGTTAGGGTTTGGGTTAGAGATAGGGCTAGTGTTAGGTTAGGGTTACGGTTTGTGTTAAGGTGAGGTTCAAGGTAAGTGTAAGGTTACTTTTATGGGTAGTATTAAAGTTAGTGTTAATATTAATTTTTTGCAGTAGAGTTAGTGTTAGGTTTAGTGTCAGGGTTAGGTTTAGAGTTAGAGTTAGAGTTAATGTTAGGTTTAGGGTTAGGTTAAGGGTTAGGGTTAGTGTTAGTTTTAGGGTTAGGGATAAGTTTAGGGTTTTTGTTAGGTTTAGGTTTAGGTATAGTGTTAATGTTTGTTTTAGGGTTAGGGTTAGGGTTAGTGTTAAGAATAGTGTTAGGGTTAGGTACTGTTTTAGAGTTAGTGATAGTGTTAGGGTTAGGGTTAGTGTTATGGTTATGGTTAGGGTTACGTTTAGTTTTAGTGTTAGTGTTAGGGTTAGTTTTAGGCTAAGGATTATTATTAGGGTTAATGTTAGGTTTAGTGTTGAGGTTAGGGTTGAGTTAGGGTTAGTTTTAGAGTTAGGGTTTGAGTTAGGATTCGTGGTACTTAGGGTTAAGGTTAGGGTTAGGTTTTTTGGTAGGTTTAAGGTTAGGGTAAGTGTTAGGTATACAAATAGGATTAGGGTTAGTTTTAGGGTTAGAGTTCGGGTTAGGTTTATGTTAGGGTTATGGTTAGGTTTAGAGTTAGGGCTAGGGTTACTGTTAGGGTTAGGTTTAGTATTAGAATTAAGGTTAGAGTTAGTGATAGGGTTAGGATTGGGGTTAGGTTTAGTGTTAGGTTTAGGGTTAGGGTTAGTGTAAATTTTAGTGTTAAGGTTAGGGTTAGTGTTAGGGTTAGTAATAGGTTTAGATTTATGGTTTGTGTTAGGGTTAGGGTAAGTGTTAGGATTAGTATTAGAGTAGAGTTAGGCTTTGGTTTAGGGTTATGTTTACTATTAGTGTTAATGTAAGTGTAAGGTTTAGGGTTAGGGTTAGTGTTAAAGTTAGGTTTACAGTTAGGGAAAGTGTTGATTTTAGAGATAGGGTTAGTGTTAGGGTTAGTCTTAATTTTAGGGATAGGGTCAGTGTTAGTGTTAGGTTTAAGGTTAGGTTTAGTGTTAGGGTTAGGTTTTGGGTTAGTGTTAAGTTTTGTGTTAGGTTTGGTTAGGTTAGGTTTAGGTTTACAGTTATAATTATGGTTATGGTTTGTGTTACAGTTAGTTTTAGGGTTAGGGTTAGGGTTAGTGTTTGTGTTAGGGTTTGGGTTAGTGGTAATATTAGGTTTAGGATAAGGGTTAAAGTTAGGGCTCGATTTAGTGGTATGGTTTGAGTTAGGGTTTGTGTCAGGGTTGTGGTTAGGGTTAGGATTGGGATTATGGTAAGTATTAGATTTAGGGTTGGGGCTAGAGTTAAGTTGAGTGTTCGGGTTAGCATTAGGGTTAGACTTAAGATTAGTGTTAGGGTTACCTTAGGGTTAGATTTAGTGTTAGGGATAGTGTTAGGGTTAGGTTTAGGGTTAGTGTTAGGGTTAGGGTTAGGGTTAGAGTTAGGATTAGTTTTATGTATAGGGTTAGTGTTTGTATTAGGTTTATGTTTATGGAAAGGCTTAGGTTTTGTGTTAGTTTTAGGGTTAGAGTTGGGGTTAGGGTAGCAATTAGGATTTGGTTAGGATTAGGGTTAGGTTTAGTGTTAGGGTTATTGTTAGTTTTTTGTTAGGGTTAATGTTAGGTTTTGTATTAGGTTAGGTTTATGGGTAGGATTTGGGTTATGGTTAAGGTTAGTGTTAGTGTCAGTGTTTGTTTTCAGGTTAGTGTTAGGGTTAGGGTTTGTGTTAGGGTTAGGGTTAGGGTTTGTGTTAGGGTTAGGGTTAGGGTTATTGTTAGGTTTAGGGTTAGGGTTAGGGTTAGGGTTATTGTTAGGCTTAGTGTTAGGGTTAGGTTTAAGCTTAGTTTTACAGTTAGCATTAGGGTTAGTGTTAGGGTTAGTTTTAGCATTAGTGTTATGCTAGAGGTTGTTGTTAGGGTTAGGTTTCTGATTCTAACTAATGTCAGGTTTAGTGTTAGGTTTAGGTCTTGAGATAGAATTAGGGTTAAGGTTACAATTAGGGTAATGATTATTGTTAGGGTTAGGTTTCTGATTAGGGTTACGTTTGGTGTTAGCATTAGTGTTATTTTTAGCATTAGGTTTAGGTTTAATGTTTGGGTTAGGGTAAGGTTCAGGGATATGGTAAGTTTTAGGGTTAGATTTAGTGTTAGGTTTAGGGTTAGGGATAGGGTTAGTGTTAGGTTTATAGTTATGGTAAGGGTTAGGATTAGTTTAAGAATTAGGTTCAGGTTTAGGGTTATGTTTTGTTTTAGGATTAGGTTTAGGGTTAGGGTTACAGATAGAATTAGGGTTAGTGTTAGGGTTTGGGTAGGGTTAGGGTTACAGTAAGTGTTAGGGTTATGGTTAGGGTTACCTTTAGTCTTAGGTTTAAGTTTAGAGGTTACATTATGGTTTGTGTTAGGGTTATTGTTAATGTTAGGTTTAGGTTTAGTGTTAGGTTTAGGGTTACGTTTACAGTTAGGGTAAGTGATAGGTTTAGGTTTGGAATTAAGGTTAGTGTTATTGTTAGGATTGTTAGGGTTAAGGTTAGTGTTAGCGTTACTGTTAGGGTTAGGATTAGGTTTAGGTTTAGTTTTTTATTAGGGTTAGGGTTACTTTAAATTTAAAATTATGGTTTGGGTTAGGGTTTGTCTTAGGTTTAGGGTTAGTTTTAGGGTTAGGGTTAGGGTTAGGTTTAGTGTTATGGTTATGGTTAGGGTTAGGGTTTGTGTTAGGGCTGGGATTACAGTTAGGATTATCATTAGGGTTAAGGTTAGGGTTAGGGTTAGTGGTAGGGTTAAGTTTATGTTTAGGGTTTGTTTTAGTTTTTGGGTTAGGGTTAGGTTTAGTGTTAGGGTTGGGTCAGCGTTATGGTTAGTGTTAGGGTTACCCTTAGGTTTAGTTTTAGGATTAATGTTAGGGTTAGCAATAGTGTTTCGTTTAGGGTTAGGGTTCAAGTTTGTGTTAGGGTTAGGTTTAGGGTTAGGGTCACTGTTAGAGTTAGGGTTATGGTTATGGTTAGGGTTAGTTTTAGTGTTGGATTTAGGGTTAGGTTTAAATTTGGGGTTAGTGTTATGATAATTGTTAGGTTTTGTTTATGGGTAGGATACTGTTACGATTAGGGTTAGTGTTACTGTTAGGTTTTGCATTAGGGTTAGTTTTAGGGTTAGTGTTAGTGTTATGGTTAGTTTTGGATTTGGGTTAGTTTTATGGATGGGGTTAGGGTTTGTTTTAGGGTTTTTGTTAGGTATAGCATTAGGTTTAGGATTAGTGTTAGGTTTAGGGTTAAGGTTAGTGTTAGGATTATTGTTAGGGTTATGGTTAATGTTAGGGTTTGGGTTAGGGTTAGGGTTAACAATAGTGTTAGGGTTAGGGATAGGTTTAGGGTTAGTGTTAGGTTTAGGGTAAGGGTTAGGATTATGTTTAGGGTTAGGGTAATGTTGAGGGTTAGGCTTAGGGATAGGGTTAGTGTTAGTGTTAGGGTAGGTCTAGGGTTAATTGTAGAGTTAGCATTTGGGTTAGGTTTAGGGTTACTCTTAGTGTTAGTGTTAGGATTAGGTTTAGTTTTAGGGTTAGTGTTATGGTATGGTTAGGTTTAGTGTTAGGTTTAGGTCCCTAGTTAGCATTAGGTTTAAGGTTACAGTTAGGGTAATGATATTTTTAGGGTTTGGTTCAGGTTAGGTTTAGGGTAATGGATAGGTTAGGTTTAGGGATAGTGTTAGGGTAAGGCTGAGGATTAGCATTAGGTTTAGGGTTAGGGTTAGGGAAATTGACAGGGTTAGAGCTAGCTTTAGGGCTAGGGTTTTGGTTAGAGTCAGGGTAGGGTAGGGTTAGGTTTAGGTTTAGTGCAAGGATTGAAGTTAGGTTTAAGTTTATCGTAAGGGTTAGGGCAAGGTTTAAGGTTTGAATTAAGGTTAAAGCTAGGGTTGGGTCTTGGATTAGGGCTACGTTTTGGGTTATGTTAGGGCTCTTTTTAGGGATAAAGCTAATGTAAGAACTAAGGTTATGATTAGGTCTATATTTAGGGTTACACTTAGGACTGAGTCTAGTTATAGGGTTCTGTTTAGTGTTTGGGTGATGTTTTTAAATAGGGTTAGTGTTAGGGTCAGAGTCAGAATCACAATTCATTTTATGGTTAGGGATAGAACTACAGAACTCAAATTAGGGCTAGGCTTAGGGCTAGATGTAGGGTTCGGATTTGGGTTATGTTTAGTCCTATGGCTCTTTTTGTTTGTTTGTTTGTTTGTTTTTGTTTTTGTTTTTTGTTGGGGTTTTTTGGACTAAAGCTAAAGTTAAGGGTAGTTTTATGATTAGCATTAGTGTTATTGCTACTGATAGAGTGAGTTTAGGATTAGGAGTAGATTTAGAGTTATGGTTAATTCTAGGGTTAGTGCTATGTCTAGTGTCAGAATTAAGATTAGTGCTAGTGTATGGGTTATGGTAAAGGATAGGGTTAGAACTAGGAATAGGGTTATGGCAAGAGTTAGAGTTAGTCTTAGGGCTAGAGTTTGGGTTAGGGTTAAGGTTAAGTTAGGGCTAGAAATAGGTCTATGATTAGTGTTATGCTTAGGCCTAGGATTAGGGCTATTTTTATTGTTAGGTTTAGGGTTAGGTTTAGGGGAAGTGATGCCTGTTTGATTTTCAACTCCATTTCCATTTACCCATAGGTGTCAAAATGACGTGAAACCTTAAAATACAAAGTGTTCATGATAGTGAACCATTGGATTGAGAAGAACATACCTTGGGAGCAAACTAAGGCTAGATAAAAGATGATTCCTGCCCAGTATGAAAGAAATTTGAGCAAAACTATCTCTCACCCTAACAGTACATCAAACCCTAGCCCTAGCCTTAATTCTAAACTTAACATGCACCCTAACCTGATTGGAGAACCATTGATTCTAGAATTCCCACCCTTGGGTCGCCTTGTGGTGCAAGCTAAGTGATGAATCCTATGCAACATCAAACAAATCTGACCAAATAATTATGGAAGGTATTTCAGTATATGCACATTTTCCTGTTTTCACCTAAAGGGCTCTCAGATTAAGTTGTTTCTTCATGCTTAAGCATAGGCCTACTTTTAAAAAGAACATACCAGAGTCCCTACAGAGAACTGATGGAGTGTTTGAAGTTTCAAGCAGCTAGCACACAACCTGTTTTATTTTCAACTCCATTAACTTTCCCATATAGGGCAAAATGAAGTGAAATCTTAACATGCAAAATGTTCCTGACAGCGAATCTGTTAACAGAGAAAACCTAAACCTGGGGAACTGAGTAAATCTAGCTAAAAGATAAATCCTGTCAAGTATCAAAGAATTTTGAATACAAGTAACTCTAACCCTAACACTATCTCTAACCCTATCTCTTCCCCTAACCCTATATTTTTTATGAAACCTTTGACTTAGAATTTCCAAAGTTGAGCAGCCTAGTGGGGCAAGCTAAGGAATGAATGCTGCACAGTATCAATGAAATCTGCCCAAAATTTGATGGAGTATATCAGTGCATGCATATTTCTCTGTTATCTCCTAAAGGACTCTAGCATAAAGTTGTTTTTACATGCTTCAGCTTATGCCTACTGTCTCAAGAACAAACCAGAGATTGCTCATAGAGAATTGATGGAGTGTGAAGTTTCAAGCAGCTTGCACCAATGCTTTGATTTCTAGTTCCATTTCCATTTACCTGTATAGGACAAAATGAACTGAAACTTTAAAATACAAACTGTTCCTTAGAGTGAACCATTGAGCCTAGGAGGCACAAACATGTGGAGTATAGTACGAATAAAAGAAAATTAAATCCTGCACAGTATCAAAGAAATTTGAACAAAACTAACTCCAATCCTAATACTAGCTTCCAACACTAGCCCTAACACTATCCTTAACACAATCCCTACCCTGTTTTAAAAACTGTTGATCTTAGAAATGCCAAACATGGGGAGCCTAGGGGGCTTAGTTGCCAGATGAATCCTCTGCAGTATCAAAGAAATATGACCAAATTATTGAGGTAGTATTTAAGTTCATGCATATTTCTCTGTTTTCTGCTAAAGGGCTCCCAGATAAAGTTGTTTTTGCCATCTTCATCTTAGGGCTACTTTCAAAAGGAATAAACCAGAGAGTTCCCACAAAGAACTGATTCAGGGTTTGAAGTTTCAAGCAGCTAGCACCAACCCTGTTTGATTTCAACCTCCATTTTCATTTACCTATATAGGTCAATATGAAGTGAAACCTTAAAATATAGAGAGTCCCTGTTAGGAAACCATTGAAATGAGAAGGCCCAAACCTGAGGAGCATATTAAGGCTAGGTAAAAGATGGCTCCTTCCAAGTATCAAAGAAATTTATACAAAACTTACTCTCACATTAACACTGAATCTAATCCTAGCCCTAACCCCAAACCTAACACTAACTCTAACCTGATTAGAGAACCATTGATCCTGGAAGTCCCACACTTGGAGAGCTTTGTGGGGCAAGCTAAATAATGAATAAATATGACAAAAAAAATATGGGAGAAATTTCAGTTCATGCATTTTCCCTGCTTTCTCCTAAAGGGCTCTCAGATAAAATTGTTTTTGCATGCTTCAGCTTAGGCCTACACTCACAAAGAACATACCAGAGTTTCACCACAAAGAACTGAGCATGTGTATGTAGTTTCAAGCAGCTAGCATAAACCCTGTTTTATTTCCAGGTCCATTTACATTTACTCATATAGGTCAAAATTAAGTAAAATGAAAATATTAACTGTTGTGGACACCAAAACATTGAACCAAAGTCCTAAACCTGGCAAACAAAGTAAGGTTAATTAAGTATGAATCCTGGATTGTATCAAAGAAATTTGAATAAAGCAACTCTAATCCTAATACTACCTCTAAACTGAGTCCTAAACCTAACCCTAAACATTAAAATAGTCCTATCCCTAAACCTAAATTTAACCCTAATGTTAACTGTAACCACTGCCCAAACCCTAGCTCTAACTCTATCCATTACAATAACTCTAACCCTAACCCTAATTCTAAACATAGCCCTAACCCTAGCATTTACACTAGACCTGCTCCAACCCTAACCCTCGCCCTAGCCCTAAATCTAGCTCCAACCATAACACTTATCCTAAACCTAACCCTAACCCTAGGCCTAAACATAATCCTAACACTAGCCCTAATCCTAACCATAAATGCAGCCCTAAACCTAACTGTAATACTATCTTTTACCCTAAACTTAAGCCTAACCCAAATGCTAACAATAGGACTAAACCTAACTGTATAGCTATCCCTAAGGCTATTAATACTCTAAACCTAACATGAACCCTAAACCTAACCATATCCATTACTCTTAACCTAATGCTAATTTGAGCCTTAACCCTAAACCTTAACCAAAACCAATCCCTAATCCTGACCCTGACTGTAATAATACACCTAGCTCTAAACCTGACCTTTACCCTAAACCTAACCCTTACAGAAGACCTATTCAAAACCAAACACTACAACTACCCTTAACTGTAATGCTAGACCTTACATTAGCCCTGGCCATAACGCAAACCCTCATCCGAGCCATAAACCTTGCCTTAATCCTTACCCTCACCCTAACCCTAACCCACGACCTAATCATAAACATAACCCTAGCCATAACCTTAACTCTAACTGTATATATTACCCTAAACATAACCCTTATCCTAATGCTAACCCTAATACTAACCCTAACCCTATCACTATCCCCAAAACTATCAATTACCCTAAACCTAACCTGAACCCTAAACCTAACCCTATCTTTTCCCTAACTTTAACCATAATTCTAACTTGAGCCATAACCCTAAACTCAAACCTAAACCAAGCTCTAACACTGACCCTGGCCCTAATAATTCCCCTAGCTCTAAACCTGACTCTTACTCTATACCTAACACTTACAATAGACCTAGCCATAATCCTTTCCCTAAAACTATCCCTAACTGTAACCCTAGACCTGACATTGGCCCTAGCCATAATTGTAGCCCTAACCCTAACACATACCCTAGCCCTTATCCTAGCACTAAAAAGAGCCTTAATTGCAATCCTAACCCAAAGTCTAGGCCTTACCCTGACACTAACCCTAGCCCTAATCTTAGCCCTAATTTAGCCCTATCCCTAACACTAGACCTAAGACTAACTCTAATTCTCATATTAGATCTGTCACACATTCTAACCCTATCCCTTACAGTAACCCTAACCCTGGAACTAACTCTTGCCCTATCCTTTACACTAGCACTACCTTAGATAAAACCTAACTCTAAATTGAGCCCTAACCCGAAGAATAAGCCAAACCCTAACACTAGCCCAAACCATAACACTAATCCTAAAACTAGCCCTAAACCTAGCCATAGTCCTAAAACAAAACCGAGATATAGCTATAACCTAACCCTTAACCTAAACCAAACCCTAACCTCAAATCTAGCCCTAACCCTAGCCCTAATATGAGTTGTAAGCAGTATACTTAAAGTAAACCTGAACGTGACTCTGACCCTAACACTACCAGCTATAAACACCACCCTAACCCTTATCCTAACTTAACACTAACTCTATTCCTAAAACCCTAAAACTAGCCCTAAATATTACCCTAGTACTTACATTAGCCCTAATCCTAACCCTATCCCTAACAACCCAAAATTTAGCCCTAATCCTAGCTTTAACCCTAGCCCTATTCATAACCATAAACCCAGCTCTAAACTAATCTCTAACTCTATCCATTACCATAATCAAAACCATAACCCTAATGCTAACCCTAGGCATGAACCCTAATCTTAACCCAATCTATTACCCTGAAACTTACCTGAACCTAAACCTAAACCTATCATTACCCTAACCCTAACACTAACACTAATTCAAGCCCTAACTTTAAACCTTAACCTATCAAAAAACCATAACCTGACATTGGCTCTAATAAAACCCCAAGCTCTAAACTTCGACATAACCCTACACCTAATGCTTACCCTAGACGTAGCCATAATCCTAACCCTAAAACAACCTTTAATCATAATTCTGGACCTGAAATTAGCACTAGTCCTAATCCTAGTCCTAAACCTAAAACAAACCCTAGCCCTCATCCTAGCCCTAAACCTAGCTTCAATCATAACCCTAACATGACCCTACCCATAACCCAAATTGTAACCCTCATAACCCTCACTCTACCTCTATACCTAGCTATAATGCCATCTCTTACCCTAAAATTAACCCTAACCCTAACCCTAACTCTAGGCTTAAGCCAAATAATAAACCTAGTCCTAATCCTAACACTAATTTAGCCCTATTTTTAACCCTAACACTAAGCCTAGCCCTAATACTCAGTCTAACTCTCACCCTATACCTATCCCTAGATCTAACCCCATCCCTTACCATAACCCTATCTCTAGCCCTAACCCTTGCCCTATACTTAGTCCCAGCCTTAACCCTAGATCTAACCCTAACTCCAAATTTAACTTAAGCCTAAGCTTAACACTTACACTATCACTAAACCTAACCCTAGGACTAAACCAAAATCAAGCAATAGCCCTAACCCTAAACATTAACTTAAACCAAACCCTATCACTTAACCTAGACCTATACCTTGCCCTAATTCAAGTTCTAACACTAACTATAAAACTAACACTGACTCCGACTCATATTCTAACACTAAACCTAGCTCTAAACACCACGCTCACCTTAAAATGAATGATAAGAATAACCCTAACAACAATTCCATTCCTATCTCTAACCCTAAAACAAACCCTTACCTGACTCTTATCATAACACAAAACCTAGCTATAAATATCAACCTAAACTTAAACCACATCCTAACACTAAACCTAACCATAACACTAAATCTAACCTAATTTTAACCCTAGTTCTTATATTAGCCCTGGCCCTAATCCTATCCCTAACCCTAAAACAAACACTACCCCTAATCTGAACCCTAAACCAATATTTAACTCTAACTCTAACCCTAACCCTAACCATAGCCCTAATCCTAGCTCTAAACCAATCCCTTACCTTAAGCAAAACCCTAAACCTAAGGGTAAACCTAGACCTATCCCTAATCCTTAGGCTAACCAAAACTCTAACTCTATTAATAGCCCTAACCCTAGCTCTCATTCTAGCTCTCACCCTATCCCCAAATCGGACCCTAACACTGATACTTATACTGACCCTACCACTAATCCTAGGTCTAACTCTAACCCTAACTCTAACCCAAAACCTGTGGTCATCCTATCCCTAGACCAAACTTTGAAGCTAACTCCCAGCCTAGCCCTAATCATAGCTCAGAACCTAACCCTTATGCAAAACATAACCCTAACCCTAACACTAGTTCTAACCCTCACCCTAGCCATAACTGAAGACCTAATCCTAACCATAACCCTAGCCATAAAGTTAACTCTAACTGTATCCAGTACCCTAAACATTACCCTTACGCTAATGTAACTCTAGGCCTAACCCTAACCCTATCACTCTCCCTCAAACTGTAAATTACCCTACACCTAACCTAAACTCTAAACCTAACCTATCATTAAAAAAATGCTAAGCATAATTCTAATTCGAGCCCCAGCCCTAAACTCAAACCTAAACTAAATCCCAACACTGACCCTAACATTAATAATTCCTCTAGCTGTAAACCTGATTATTACACTATACCTAACCCTTACACTAGACTTAGCCATAAACCTAAACCTTAAACAGACCCTAACCATAACCCTAGAACTGACTTTAGCCCTAGCCATAATCCTACCCCTAAACCTAGCACAAACCCTAGGCCTTATCCCAGCCTTAAACATAGCCTTAATTATAACCCTAACTCTAATCCTATGCCTAAACCAAACACTAACCATAGCCCTATTCTTAGCCCTAATTTAGCCCTATCCCTAACCCTAAACCTAACCCTAGCCCAAAGACTAACTCTAACTCTCATCCTATCCCTAAATCTAGTTCTAACCTTATACTTTACTGGAAGCCTAATCCTAGTCTGAACCATAGGTATAACCCTAGCCCTATTCATATCCCTGGTCATAACCCTACATCTAACCCTAACTCTAAATCTAACCCTAAAATAAGTCTAAGCCTAAATCTAACCTTAGCCCTAACCCTAAGGCTAATCCTGAAAGATGTCCTAATCCTAGCCCTAGCTCTAAAACAAACCTGAGCCATAGACCTAAACCTAATCCTTAATATAAACCAAGCCCTAATCCTAAACCTAACCCTAACCCTAGCAATAATTCGAGTCTTAAGCTGAACCCTAAAACTAACCCTCACTCTGACTCTGACCTTAACAATAACCCTAGGTCTAATCATCACCCTAACCTTAAACCTAAACCTAACACTATACCTTGTCCTAGCCCCTAAAACTAAAATTAGCCCTAATCATAACCCTAGTAATTACATTAGCTGTAACCCTAACACTAGCCCTAACTTAACCCAAATCCTAGCTCTATTCCAAGCCCTAACCCTAGCTTTAACCCTAAACCTAATTAACCCTATCACCAATTGTAACCGTAACCCTAGCTCTAAACCTATCCATTACCTTAACCATAACCCTAACCCTAATGCTAACCCTAGGCCTAAATCTAACCATATCCCTAATCTTCACACTACCATTACCCTAAATCTAACCTGAAACCTAGACCTAATCCTATCATTATGCTGATCTTAATCTTAATGCTAATTTGAGTCCTAACTTTAAACCTTTACCTATCAAAAACACTAATCATGACCATGACCTTAATAATACCCTTAGCTCTACACTTTTCCCAAACTCGAAACCTAAACTTTACACAAGGCATAGCCATAAACCTAACCTTAAACTATCGTTAACCATAAACCTAGACCTAAAATTAACCCTAACCGTAATGTAATCCTAGCCCTAAAGCTAGCCTTAATCCTAACCTGAACCAGAACCCAAGCTCTAACCCTAATTGTAACCCTCATCCTAGCCCTAAATCTACCTATTTCTGCATTCCTTACCATAAACCTAACCATAAACCTAAACCTAACCCTAACACCTTCCCTAACCCTAGGCCTAATACTAACACCAAATCTAGCGCTAATCCTAGCCCTAATTTAATCTTATCCTAACCCTAACTCTAGCCCTAAGACTAACTATACTCTTGCCCTAGCCTAACCCTAGTTCTATACTTAGCCCTATCCTAACCCTTGATCTAAACCTAACTCTAAATCTAAACCTAGCTCTAAATTTAACTGTAATCATAAGCCAAAGCATAACCTCACACTACCCCGAACCATAATGCTAATCCTTAAACTTGCCCCAGCCCTGTCCCTAGCCATAAAACAAAACTAAGCCATAGCCCTAACCCAAACCATTAACCTAAACCAAACCCAAACCTTACACCTAGGCCTAACCCTAACTCTAAAAATAATTCTGATCCTGATGCTGACCCTAACACTAATCCTAGCTCTAATCATCACCCTAACTTAAATTAACCCTAACACTGGTCCTAGCCTTAACTGTAACCCTAAAACTAGCCTTAATTGTAACCCTAGTTCGTACATTAGTCGTTGTCAAAACCATAGCCCTAACCCTAACACAAATCCTATCCCTAATTCTAGTCCCAACCATTTCTTAAGCCTAATCTTAACCCTAACACTAGCCCTAACCCTAACCCTAACCTTAGCCCTAACCCTAGTTCTAACCCTATCCCTTATCCTAAGCCAAACTCTAAACCAAATGCTAACCCTAGTCCTAATCCTAATCCTTAGCCTAACTTAAACACTAACAGTATTATTAGTCCTAAACCTAGCCCTCAATCTAGTTCTAACCCTAACCCTGACCCTCATCTGGCACTAAAAGTAACCCTAGGTCTAAACTTGACCCTAAACCTCAATCAAAACCTAACACTAAACCTACTAGTAACCCTATACTTATACCTAAGCCTTATACTAGATGTAGACCCAAAACTAATCCTAAATATAGCTATAACTCTAGCCCTAGAACAAAACAAAATCCTAGCACTAGCCCTAACAATAACCCTTAACCTAAACCAAATACTTACCCTATCCCTAGACCTAACCCTAGTCCTAATTCTGGCTCTAACCCTAAACATAACCCTATCCAAACACTGACCCTTATCCTAACACTTAAACTAGCTTTAAAGCTGATACTAACCCAAAACCTAGACTTAACAGTAGTCCTAGAAATAAACCTAAACCTAAAACTAGCCCTAAACCTAACCCTAGCTTTTACATTGCATAACCCTAGCCCTAAACCTAACACAAAACCTAGATCTAATCCTAGGCCTAAACTTAGCTCCAAGCATAAACCTAAGCCTAGCCCTAACCCTAACGCTAACTCTAACCCTAACCCTCTCTTTAGACCTAACCCTAGCTCAAAGCTTAACCCTTACACTAAACATAAACCTAGCCCTATCATAAATCCTCATACTAACCCTAGTCCTAATCCTAACCTTAAACCTAGCCCAAAGTTTAGCTCTAACCGTATCCATTACCCTAACCTAACCCTAACCCTAATTAAAACCCTATCCCTAACACTAAACCTAACTCTAACCATAATCTTGAACTTAGAAGCAAACATAAAACTAACCCTCGCACTAGCCCTAACCCTAGCTCAAACACTACCCCTTATTATAACCCAACTATAACCTTAACCCTAAACTAACACTTACTGTAACCCTTACACTTACCCTAAACCAAACCCTAGCCCTATCATTAAACCTAACCCTAATCCTAGACTTAATCCAAACCATAACCTAGCCCTAACCCTAGCTCAAAAGCTATCCATTACACTAAACATAACCCTAACCCTAATGGTAACCCTAATCTGATTGCTGAAACCTAACCTATGGGTTACCTTAAACCTTAACTGAAACCTAAAGTAAACCCTTACATTACCTCTGTAAGGGGGGATCCGGCGGAACGTCGGAGGGAGAGACCACACAAGAGACTTACTCCATGCAATTGGCAAAAGGGGATTTATTGGGGATCCATTCCAGCGCGCTGGGACTCTGTGCCCACTCAAGAAGGGAGCGCAGCTCAGAGCCCAGAGCAAAGGTCAAGCAGAGCTTAAGTACACTTTTTGGAGAGGGCGGTGGGCTTTGCATACATCAGAACAAATCATCATGAGGCGCGGGGAAATTGAACAACAACTCTGAGATGTGATTGGCACAATCATTGGCGGGAACCGGCCGGGCGGCGGTGATGGGTCATTTGTAAGCGGGTTACACATTCAAACTGATTGGTTCGGGCCCTGTGAGGAACTGCACAGGGCCCTAGGCTAAACGGCCAGTAGGGCGTTGTTTTAACTATCTCAGGAATCTGGGTGTAACAGAGGAACTTAATAATAGCTGTAGCCCTAACACTAGCCCTAACCTAACCCAAAACCTGGCCCTAATTCGAGTGATAACCATAGCTTTAACCCTAACACTAATCCTAGCCATAAGCCAGTCCCTAACACTTCCTTAACCCTAGCTCTTATCCTATTTGTTACCTTAAGCCAAACCATAAACCTAATGCTAACCCAAGTCCTAACCCTAATCCATAGCCTAACCCAAATCCTAACCCTATTACTAGTCCTAACCCTAGGCCTTATTCTAGCTCTAACCATAACCCAAACCCTAATCTTAAACCTGAAACTTATACTGACCCTAACACTAACTGTAGGTCTAAACCTGACCCTAACCCAAACCTGAACACTATTTTTAGCCTTACTTGTAATCCTATACCTAAACCTAACACTAGTCCTAGACCTAAACCTAATCCTAAATCTAGCCAGAACTCTAGCCCTAGACTGAAAAACAACCTTGCCCTAGCCCTATCAAGCACCTTTAGCATAACCCAAACACTAACCCTACTCCTAGACCTAACCCTAGTCCTAATTCTGACACTAATCCCAACACTCACTCTAACATGAACACTGATCCTGACCCTAGCATAAGCCTCACTCCAAATCTCACCCTAACTCCAAACCTAATCCTAATACTACACCTAGCCATAACCCTAACCCTAAAACTAGCCCTAGTCATAACCCTAGCTATTAACTACCCATGGCCCTAAGCCTAGGCCTAAAATAACACAAAATCTAGCCCTAATCCTAGGCCTAAACCTACCCTGTATGTAACCCTAAACAAACCATAGCCCTATCCCTAACCCTAACCTTCCCCTTAGACCAAACCCTAGCTCAAAGCCTAAAATTTACCCTAAAGATAATGCTAGCCCTATCCCAAACCCTAACCTAATCTAGCCCTAATTCTACCCTTAACCATAGCCCTAACCATAGGTCTAATTCTATACACTACACGAACCCTAGCCCTAATCCTAACCATAACCCTAGCCATAACCCTAGCTCTAATCCTATCCATTACACTAACCATAATCTAACCCTAGGCTTAACCCTAAAACTATCACACTCTCTAAACCTATCCATTACCTTAAAATTAACCTGTACCCTAATCCTAAGCCTATTCATTACCCTAACTCTAACTCTAACCCTAATGCTAATTAAAGCCCTAAACCTAAACCTTAACCTAAAATGAACCTTAAATCATACCCTAACCTTAATAATACATCTAGGTCTAAACTTAACCCTTACCCTAAATCTAACCCTTACATTAGACCTAACCATAAACATAACCCTAAATCTATCCCTAACCATAACCCTAGACTTAACCCTAGACACTTACCCTAAAACAAACCCTAGCTCTAAACCTTATCCTAACTGAAAAACTAACCCTAACACTAGAAAAACCCTAAATTTACCCATAAACATAACCCTAGCTCTTACATTACCCATACACCTAACACTAGCCCTAAACCTCACACAAAACCTAGCCATAATCCTAGCCCTAAACCTAGACCTAAGCGTAACCCTAACCCTATCCCTAGCACTAAATTTAATCCTAACACTAGCCCTGGCCCGAACCTTACTCAACTCTAATCCTTATCCTAAACATAACAATAGTCCTAACCCTCAACCTAACCCTAAACCTTGCCCTAATCCAAACTGTAACCATAGCACAAATCCTAGCACAACTCTATTACCTTAAACATAACCCTAACCCTAATGCTAACCCAAGCCATAACCCTAACCCTAACCCTAACTGTAGCCATGACTCTAACCCTCACCCTAGGCCTAACCCTAGCTCAAACCCTAACACTTCTGCTAAACCTAACACTAACACTAACCTTAGGCCTATCTCTAAACCTAGCCAAAATCCTAACGTTAACACAAGCCCTAACACTAGCACTAAACCTATCCTTTACCCTAAACATAAACCTAACCCAAATTATAACCCTAGGCCTAACCCTAATCCTATCACTAAAATAGCCATATCAATTACTCTAAATATAACCTGAACCCTAAACCTAACACTATCAATTACTTTAACCCTAACCATAATGCTAATTTGAGCCCTAAACCTAAATCTTATCCTAAACCAAACCCTAAACTGGACTCTGACCATAATAATACACCTAGCTCTAAACCTGACCTTTACCCTAAACCTAACTTTCCGCTAGACCTAGCCATAAACCTAAAGTTAGCACTATTCCTAACCATAGCCCTAGACCTGACATTAGCCTTATTTTAATCCTAGCTCTAATCCTAACACAAAACCTAGCTCTCATCCTGGCGCTAAACCTAGCCTTAATCCTAACCAGAACACTCACCCTATTCCTATACCTAACTTTAACCCTCGCCCTAGACCTGAATCTTGCCATAACGTCATCCCTTCCCCTAAAATTAATCATAACCCTAACACAAACACTAACCCCATTTCTAGCCCTAACCACAGGCCTAAACCTAACACAAAACCTAGCGCAAATCTAGCCCTAATTTAGCCCAAATCCTAAGCAAATCCCTAACTCTATCCCTAAAAATAACTCTAACCTAGCCCTATTTATATTTCTAAACCTGTCCATTACTGTAACCCTAACACTAGTCCTAACCTTAGCTCTAACCCTATATCTAACCATAACTCTAAATTATGGTTATAAACTCTAAACCATACCCTAACCTTAAGCCTAAACCTCACCCTACCACTAGGTGAACACTATCGCTAATCATAAAACTAACCCTAACCCTAGCCCTAGCCCTAAAACAAAACTGAGCCATTACCCTAACCCTAAACCTAACCTAAACCAAACCCTAACCCTACAACTAGGCATAACCCTAGCTCAAATTTGAGTCCTAGGACTAACACTAACCCTTACCCTGACTCATATCCAAACACTAACCCTAGCTCTATATATCACCCTAACTATAAAGCAAATGCTATCACCATTCCTAGCCCAAACCCTTACCCTAAAACTAACCCTAATAATAACCCTAGTTCTTACATTAACCATAGTCCTAACCCTAGCCCTAACCCCAAAACACAAATAGCCCTAATCTGAGCCCTAAATCTAGATTTAACCCTAACCCTAACCTTAATCCTAGCTCTAAACCTAACCATAACCCTAGCTCCAAGCCTAGATCTAACCCTATCCCTTTTCCTAAGCCTAACCCTATCCATAATGCTAACCCTAGTCTTAATCATAATCCTTAGCCTAAATCAAACACTAACCCTATTACTAATCCAAATCTTAGCCCTCTTTCTGGCTCTAAACCTAACCGAATATCTAACCCAAACCTTCACCCTTATTCTGACCATAACACTAATTATAGGTCTAAACCTGACCCTAACCCTAAACTGAACCCTGAAACTAGCCTTACCACGTCTAGTGGTAGTTTTATGGTTAGGTTTTTTACCTAAACCTAACCCTAACACTACCACTAGACCTATAACAAATCTTAAATCTAGCAATAACTATAGCCCTAGATCTAAACAAAAACTTAGTCCTAACCCTGACACTAACACTAAACCTAGCTCTAAAAATGACTCTAATCCAACATCTAAACCTAACACTAGAACTAGCCATAACCTTAACCCTAAAATTAGCCCTAAAATTAGAACCCTAGATCTTATATTCCCCATCGCACTATCCCTAGACCTAAACCTAACACAAAACCTAGCCCTAATCCAAGGCCAAAACCTACCATAAGCATAACCCTAACCCTAAACCTAGTCTTAATCTTAAGCCTAACCCTCACCTTAGACCTAACAATAGTGCAATGCCTAACCGTTGGCCGAAACATAACCCTTGCCTTATCCCTAACAATAACCCTAACCCTAGCCCTAACCCTAAACCTATACATTACTCTTATGATAACCCTATTTCTATTGCTACCGCTAGGCCTAACGCTAACCCTATAGTAAACCCTAAATGTCTCCATTACCCTAAACCTACCCTGAAACCTAAACCTAACCATATTCATTACCCTAATTCTAAATCTAACCCTAATTCTCATTTGAGCCCTATCTTTTAATCTTAACCTAATACAAACTGGAACCCTGACCCTGAACCTAAAAATAACCCTACCTCTGAAACTGACCCTTACCCTAAACTTAACCCTTACACTAGACTAAGACATAGACCTAATCCTAAATATACTCCTGACTGTAACACTAGACCTGACATTATTCCTAGCTCTAATTCTAGACCTAACCCTACAACAAACCCTAGCCCTCATCCTAGACCTAAACCTAGCCTTAATCATAATCCTAAACCTCCCTAGCCCTAATCCTAATTTTAACCCTCACTCTAACCTCTAAACCTAGCTATAACACATCCCTTACCTTAAACTTAACCCTAAATCTAGTCCTAATGCTAGTCTTAAGCTGAACACTAACCCTAGTTCTTATCCTTTTCCTGTTTTAGCTCTATCCCTAAAACTAACCATAACCCTAGCCCTAAGACTAACTCTAACTCTCACCCTAGCCTTATCGCTAGTTCTATCCATATCATTTACCATAACCCTAAACCTAGCCCTAACCCTTGCCCTATCCTTAGACCTAGCCCTAACCCTAGATCTAGCCATAATTCCATTTCTTAACCTAACCCTAAGCCTAAGTCTAACACAAACACTAGCCCTAATCCTAATGCTAATCATATAACCTAAGATTAAAACAAAATTGAGCAATCAGGGCTGTTGATGTGGCTCAAGTGGTAGCTCATTCACCTGGCATATGCGGGGTGCTGGGTTTGATCCTCAGCAACAGCAAAAATGTAATTTAAAAAAAAAAGATGTTGTGTCCACCAAAAACTAAATATATATATATATATATATATATATATATATATATATATATATATATATAAATTTCTCTCTCTCTATTTCTCTCTCTCTCTCTCTTTTTCTAAAAAAAAAACTGAGCAATAGTCCTAATCTTAAACCTTAACTTAAACCAAACCCTAACACTACACCTAGACCTAACCCAAGCCCTAATTCGAGTCCTAACCATAACCTTAAATTAACCATGACCCCGAATCATATCCTAACACTCACCCTAGGTCTAAACACCACCCTAAAGTTAAACCAAACCCTAATGGTAACCCTAGCCTTAATTAGAGTCATAACCCTTACCTTAAAACTAACACTGATGCTGACCTATATCCTAACAATCATCCTAGCTCTAAAGACCACCCTCACTTTAAACTGAACCCTAAAAGTAATCCTAGCCCTTATTTGAGTCCTAACCCTAACCCTAAAACTAACACTGTCTCTGAATCATATCCTAATACTAACTTAGCTATAAATATCACCCTAATATTAAACCGAACACTAACACTAGACCTACCCCTACCCCTAACCCCAATTGTAACCTAGTTCTTACATTATCTATTGCCATAACATTAACCCTAAACCTAACACAAAAATTAGCCCTAATCTGAGCCCTAAACCTAGATTTAACATTAACCCTAACCCTAATTCTATCCCTAAGCCTAGCTATAAGCCTATACCCAAAGAGAAACCCTAACCCAAATGATAACGCTAAACCTACCCAAATCCTTAAACTACCAAAGACCTAACCCTATTAATAGTCATAACCTAACCTAACTCTAGCTCTAACCCTATTCCAAACCCTAATGTTTACCCTGACGATTATTTTGACCCTAACACTAACCTTAAGTCTAAATCTGGCCCTAACCCTAGAAGAAACCATAACACTAGCCCTAGACCTAAACAAAAACCTATCCCTAGCCCTTAAAGAAACCCTTAATCTAACACAAACACTAACCCTATCACTAGACCGAAACCTAGTTCTAATTCTGGCTGTAACCCTAACTCTAACTTGAACCCAAAAAATGACCCTGCCTTTAAGAGTAAACCTACCTCTAAACCTGACCCTAACCAAAAATATAAACCTAACACTAGACCTAGCCAAAATCTTAACCCTCAAACTAGCCCTAATCATAACCCTAACTCTTACATTACCCACAGCTCTAACCCTAGGCCTAAACCTAACACAAAACCTAGAGCTAATCCTAGGCCTAAGACTAACCCTAACCCTAACCCCAACCTAACACTTGTTTAGTCCTCACCCAAGCTCAAAGCCTGAAACTTATCCTAAACATAAACCTACACCTATCCCTAAATATACTCCTAAAACTAGCCCTAATCCTAAACTTAACCCTAGCCCTAAACCTAGCTCTAAACCTACCCATTACCCTAAAACTAACACTAAAGCTATTGATAACCCTAGGCCTAACCTTAACCCTAAACCTAACCAGAAAATTAACACTAGATATAACCCTAAACCTCACACTTGCCATAGACCTAACTCTAGCTCAAAACCTAACGCTTACCATAAACCTAAACATAACCGTAGCCCTAACCCTAAACCTAAACTTCAATGTAACACTAACCATAACCCTATGCCTACATCTAACCATATCCATTACTCTAACACTAACCCTAACCCTAATGATGATGCTAGCACTAATCCAATCCTAATCCTTACCGTACTCTAATATTATCCCTAGATCTAACTCTAAACCTAACCCTTGCCCTAGCCCTAACCCTAGTTCAAACCTAACCCTTATGGTAAACATAACCATAAAACTAACCCTAGTTCTAACCCTAACCCTAACCCTAACTCAAGACTTATTCCTGACCATAGCCTTAGCCCTAAACTTAGCTCTAACTCTATCCATTATCCTAACCATTATCCTTACCCTAATGGTAACCCAAGCCTAACACAAACCCTATTGCTAAACCTAACCCTATTAATTACCATAAACCTAACCTGAACTCTAAAAAAAAAGAAAAAAAAACTATCATTACCCTAACCTTACACTAATCCTTTTTTGAGCCCTAACCATAAAACATAACCTCAATCAAACTATGACCTGATTCTGATCCTAATAATTCCCCTAGCTCTAAACTGACCCTTAACCCTAAACCTAACTCTTAAACTAGACCTGGCCATAAACATAATTCTACAACTGTCTTCTCCTCAACCGTACACACCTGACATTAGCCCTAGCCCTAACCCTAGCCCTAACCCTAACAAAACCCCAGCTATTATTCTAGCACTTAACCTAGATTAATCCTAACCCTAACCCTAACCCTAGCTCTAACCCCAATACTAACCCTAGCCCTAATCTTACCCCTAATTTCACCCTATCTTTAAACCTAACCATAACCCTACACCTAAGAATAAATCTAACTCTCACACTAGCCCTATCACTAGTTCTAACCCTATCCTTTAATGTAATCCTAAACCTAGCCCTAAACTTACTTCTAACCCTTGCCCTATCCATAGCCCAAGCACTAAACTTAGATCATAATCTATCTCTAAATCTAACCCTGACTCGAAGCCCAACCCTAACATTAGCCATAACCCTAACACTAATCCCAAAACTAGCCCTAATCCTAGCCCATCCCTAAAACAATACTGAGCCATAAGCTCTATCAGTAACCCTTAGACTAAACCAAATCCTAAAACCATACACCTACCTCCTAACCGAGCTCTAATTCGTGATTTAAGCCAAACCCTAAAACTAACCCTAACATTGACTCCGACAGTAACACTAATACTAGCTCTAAATATCACCCTAATCCTAACACTAACCCTAACACTAAACCTAGCCCTAATCTTAACCATAAAATTAGCTTTTTACTTACATTAGCCATATTCCTAACCCTAGCACTAACATAACCCAAATCCTAGCACTAATCCGAGCCCTAACCTGAGCTTTAACCCTAACCCTAAACCTAATCCTAGCCCTATCCCTAATTATAACCATAACCCTAGCCCTAAACCTATATATTACCATAACAATAAACCTAACTATAATGATAACCCTAGACCTAAACCTAAACCTATCTCTAATCTTATCCCTATCCATTTCCCTAAACCTAACATGAACCCTAATTCTAAGCCTACATTACCCAAACACTTACCCTAATGTTAATTCAATCCCTAACTTTAAGTCTTAACCTATTCCAATCTGTAACCTAGAACTTCACCTTAATAATAACCCTAGCCCTAAAACTTACCCTAACCTTAAACCTAAACCTTACACTAGACGCACCCATATCCTAATCCTAAAACTATCTTTAAACATAATTCTAGAATTGAAATTAGTCATACTCCTAATCTTAGCCCTAACCCTAAAACAATCCCTAGCCCTCATCCTAGCCCTAAACCTAACCTTAATCATAACCCTAATCCTAACTCTGATTCTAAACATCACCCTATTTCTAAAACTAGCATAACACCCTTACCCTAAACTAAATCCTAACTCTAACCCTAATTCTATGCTTAAACTGAACACTAACTGTATACCTAATCCTAGCCCTAATTTAGCCCTATTCCTAACCCTAACCCTAACCTTAGTCCTAAGACTAACAATAATTCTCACACTAGGCCTATCAATAGTTCTAATTCTAGCCCTTACCATAACCCTAACCCTAGCCCTAACCCTTGCCCAATCCTTAATACTAGCCCTAACCCTAAGCCTAGGACTCACACTAACACTAAACCTAACCCTAATGCTAATCATAAAACTAGCCCTAACCCTACCACTAGCAGTAAAACAAAACCAAGCAATAGCCCTAACCCTAAACCTAGCTTAAACCAAACCCTAACACTGCAACTAAACCTAACCATAGCCTTAATTTTAGTCCTAACCTGAACCTTAAATGTATAACTGACACTGACTCATATGCCAAACTCACCCTAGCTTGAAACATCATCCTAAACTTAAACCAAAACTTAACAGTAACCCTACCCCTTATGTGAGTCCTAACACTAACCCTAACCCTGACTCATACCCCACAATTAATCCTAGCTCTAAATATCACCCTAACCTTAAACTTAACCCTAACACTAAAACTAACCCTAATTGTAACCCTAGTTCTTATATTAGTGATTGCCCTAACCCTAATATTAACCCTAACACAAAACTAGCCCTAATCTGAACCCTAAATCTAACTTTAAACTTAAGTCTACCGTAACTCTACCCCTAAACATAGCTCTATCTCTTTCCCTTACCTAAGTGAAACCATAACACTAATGTGAAACATAGATCTATCCCTAATCCTTAGGCTAAACAAAATCCAAATCCTATTAATAGTCCTGACCCTAGCCCTCATTCTAGCTCTAATCCTATACCAAATCCAAACACTAACCCTGACTGTTATTCTGGCCATAAAACAAGCCCAAATTCTAAAACTTACACTAACACTAGATTAAAACTTAACACTAGCCCTAGACCTAAACCTAATCTTAAATCTAGCCTTATCGCTTGCCCTAGACCTAAACAAAACCTAGTCCTAGGCCTAACAATAACCCTTATCCTAACACAACACTAACCCTACTCCTAGACCTAAACCTACTCCTAATTCTTGCTGTAACCCTACCTTGAACTCTAACCCAAACACTGACTCTGCATTTAACAGTTAACCTACTTCTAAACCTGAACTTAACTGAAAATCTAAACCTACCTCTAAATCTTGCCATAACCCTAACCCTAAACCTAGCCCTAATTATAATCCTAGCTCTTAATTACCCTCAGCTTTAACCCAAGGCCTAAGCCTAACACAAAACCTAGAGCTAACCTTAGGCTTTAACTTAGCCCTAAGCATAACACTAACCCTAACCCAAGCTTCAACCCAAACCTAACCCTCGCATTAGTCTTAACCCTACTTAAAAACTTAACCCTCACTATAAACATAAACCTAGAACTATCCCTGAATCTAACCCTAAACCTAGTCTTAATCCTAACCTTAACACAAGCCTAACCCTAGCTGTAAACTTACTCATTTCTAACCCTAACCCTAATTGTAACCCTAGCCTTAACCCTAACCATAATCCTAACCCTAAACAGAAAACTAACCATTGACCTAACCCTAAACTAATATTTGCTATAGCCCTAACCATAAATCAAGCCCTAATCCTTACCATAAACCTAAACATAACCATAGACCTACCCCTAACCCTAAACTTAAATCTAGCCCTGTCTCTAATCCTAAACCTACATCTAACCATATTTATTACTCTAACCCTAACCATAAACTTAATTATTACCATTCCCCTAACCCTAACCCTAAACCTACCATAATCCTATCCCTAAACATAACCTTGAACCTAACCCTTGCTCTAAACCTAATCATAGCTCAGAACTTAACTCTTACACTAAACATAACACTAACGCTAATCCTAGTTCTAAACCATACATTAACAGTAACTCAAGACCTAATCCTAACCAGAAGTCTAGCTATAACCTTAGCTCTAACTGTATCCATTACTGTAATCATAACACATATCCTAATGCTAAATCTAGGCCTAACCCTATCTCAAAATCTTATCCTAAACATAACCTTAGCCCTAACCTTAACTGTAACTGTATCCATCACCCTAAACATAACCCTTTTCCTAATGCTAACCCTAGACCTAACCCTAAACCTATCACTAACTCCAACCCTATCAATTACTCTAAACCTAACCTGAACCCTAAATCTAACCCTATCATTACCCTAACCTTAACCCTAATGCTAATTTGAGCCATAACCCGAAACTCAAATGTAAAAGAAACCCTAATCATGACCCTGACTCCAATAATTCCCCTAACTCTAACCTGACCCTTACACTAAACCTAATCCTTACATTAGACACAGCAAAAACCTAACCCGAAAACTATCCATAACCATAATTGTAGACCTGACATTAGCCCTAGATATAATCCTAGCCCTAACCTGAACACAAACCCTAGCTTATATTAGCACTAAACATAGCCTTAATCATAATCATAACCTTCAACCTAGGCCTAATTAAAACCAACCCTAGCCCTAATTGTAGACCTAAATTAGCCCTATCCCTAATCCTAATCCTAACCCTAGCCCTAAAACTAAGTCTAACTCTCTCCCTAGCCCTAAAACTACTTCTAACCCTATCCCTTACTGGAACTCTAAACCTAGCCCTAACCCTAGGCTTAACAATAGCCATTTCCTGAGCCCTATCCCTATCCCTAGATCTAACCTTAACACTAAATCTAACCCTAATGCAAAGCCTAAGCCTAAACCTAACACTAACTATTACCCTAACCCTAACGCTGCTCCTAAAACTAGCCGTAACTCTAGCCCTAGCCCTAATACAAAACCGAGCCATAGCCTTAACCCTAACCCTTAACCTAAAACAAACCCTAACTCTACACCTATCCCTAACCCAAGCCCTAATTCAAGGTTTAAGCAAAACCCTAAAACTAACCCTAACTCTGGTTCTGATGCTAACACTAACCCTTGCTATAAACATAACCCTAAATATAACACTAGACCTAGCCCTAACCCTAACCCTAACCCTAAACCTAGCCCTAATTGTAACCCTAGTACTTACATTAGCCATAACCCTAACCTTAGTCCTAACAACCCAAAACCTAGCCTAATCTGAGCCCTAAACCGAGATTTAATCCTAACCCTAACAGTAACCCTAAACCTGGAACTAATAATAACCATAACCTTAACTCTAACCCTAGCTCTAACCCTATCAATTACTCTAAACATAATCCTAATTCTAATGCTAACCCTAGAACTAAACCTTACCATATCCCTAATCCTAACCCTATTCATTACCCTAAACCTAACTTAAAATGTAAACCTAACTATATCATTACCCTAATCCTAACCCTTTGCTAATCGGAGCCCTAAATTTAAACCTTAACCTATCCCAAACACTAATCATGACCCTGACCCAAACCATATCCTTAGCTCTAAACCTGACCCTAACCCTAAACCTAACCCCTTAAACTACATCTAACTTAACCCTAAACTATCTTTAACTGTAAAGCTGAACCTGAAATTAGCCCTAGCCCTAATCCTAGCCCTAAACCCAGCCTTAATTCTAACCCAAAATATAACCAGAGGTTTAACCCTAATTCTAACCCTCACCCTAGCCCTAAACCTAGGTATAACCATATCCCTTACACTAAACCTAACCATAACTGTAAATCTAACCAAACTCTTAAACCTAATGATGATCCTTGCCCTAACCCTAGGCCTAACCCTAACACTATGCCTAGAACTAACCCTAATTTAGTCCTATCTTAATCCTACACCTAGCCTTAAGCCTAACTCTAACTCTTGACCTAGCCCGTTCCCTAGTTCTATCATTAGCCCTATTACAACCCTGGATCTAAACCTAACTCTAAATTTAAACCTAACTCTAAATTTAACCATAACTATAATCCTAAACCATGCCCTATCACTAGCCCTAACAATATTGCTAATCCTAAAATTTGCCTTACCCCTAGCCCTAGCTTTAAAACAAAACCAACCCATATCGCTAACACTAACCCTCAACCTAAACTAAACCATAAACCTACACCTAGGCCTAACCCTAACTCTAAAAATAATCCTGACCCTGACACTGATCCTAACACTAATGCTAGCTCTAAACATCACCCTAACCTTAAATTAATGCTAATACCAGACATAGCCTTAATCCTAACCCTAAAACTAGCCCTAATCATAACCCTAGTTCATACGTTAGTTGTTGTCATAACCCTAGCCCTAACCCTAACACAAATCCTACCCCTTATTCTAGTCCTAACCCTAGTTTAAACCCTAATCTTACCCCTAACATTAGCCCTAACCCTAACCCGAAACCTTACCCTAGCTCTAACTCTCTCCATTACCCTAACCAAACCCTAAACCAAACCCTAAACCAAATGCTAACCTAGTCCTAACCCTAAATCTTAGCCTAATTTAAAAACTAACAGTATTAGTACTCCTAACCCTAGCCCCCATTCTAGTTCTAATCCAAACCCTGACCATTATTCTAATCCTAACACTAACCCTAAGTCTAAACCTGACCCTAACCCTAAACCAAACCCTGACATTAGCCCTACCGATAAGACTATACCTATACATAAGCCTAACATAGATCTAGACCCCAAACTAATCCTAAATATACCTAGAATCATAGCCCTAGACCTAAACAATATCCTACTTCTAGTCATTACAATAACCCTTAACCTATACTAAACACTTACCCTACCCATAGACCTAAAACTAATCCAAATTCTGGCTATAATCCTAACCCTAATCTTATCTGGAACACTGACCCTGACCCTAACATTAACTTATCTCTAAACCTGACCCTAACACAAAACCTAGTCCTAACACTAGACCAAGCCATATTCCTAAACCTAATACTAGCCCTAAACATATTCCTACCCCTAACCCTATTTTAACCCTAATCTTAACCCTAACAGTAGACCTAAACCTAACCATAGTCCTAACCCTAGCCCTAAACCTAACACAAAACCCAGCCATAATCCTAGGCCTAAACTTAGCTCTAAGCATAAACCTTACCCTAACCCTAGTCCTAAACACTAACCCTAACACTAACACTTGCCTTAGACCTAACCCTAGCTCAAAGCCAAGCCCTTACCCTAAACATTACCCTAGCCATATTCTAAAACATAACCCTAACCCTTCCTCTTATCCTATCCTTAATCCTAGCTCAAACTTTAGTTCTGACCCTGTCAATTACCCTAATTATTATACAATCCCTAACACTACACCTAACCCTAACCATAAACGTATAGCAAAACCTAACCATATACCTAAACCTCACCATAGCCCTAACCCTAGTGGAAATATTAAGCCTTCCACTAAACCTAATCCTAAGACTTGCCCTAATCCAAACCCTAAACCTAAACTTAACCCTAACCCTAAATCTAACATTATCCATTACCCTAAACCTTACCCTAAATGTAATGAAAACTGTAGCCATAACCCGAATCCTAAACTGCCAGAGACCAAAAGGGAGTTCTCCTTCAAAGAATAGCCTGACAGTGCCAGGGACTAGAAGGGAGTTCTCCTTCAAAGAATAGCCCGACAGTTACAAGAAACAGCCCTCTGGGAGACATCTTGTCTGGGAGACACCCTGCAGCCATCCATCTCCCTGAGACATCCTGCAGCCAGCTGTCTTCCTGAAACATCCCGCATTATCTCACCTTGTGAAGACTTCCAGCAACTGCCAATAAGAGAGCTTCCCCATCCCCAGCCCATAAATACCCCTGTGTGAACAATAAAAGTTTGCAGCTTGATCAGAACTTTTGTCTATATGTCACCTTTCGTGTCTCTTGTCCCTTCATTCCTCCCCATCTAGGTGCGCTGCCCATGTTGATGTGCCCTGCCGGTCAGGACACTAAACCAAACCCTAACCATAAATATATCCCTAGACCTTTACATACACCCAACCCTCGCCCTAGCCATTACCCTAGTGCAAACAGTAACCCTTAACCTAACCTAACCATATCCCTAGCCATAAACCTAATACTTACCGTAAACCAAACCCTAGCCCTATTTCTAAACCTAACTCTAATTTTAGACTTAACCCAAGCCATAACCTAGCCCTAACCCTAGCTATAAATCTATCCATTATACTAAACATAATCCTAAACTAATGCTAAACTTATCCCTATTGCTAAACCTAACCCATTCATTACTATAAACATTAACTGAAACCTAAACCTAACTCTATCCATTACCCTAACCCTAAACCTAAATCTAACACTAATTCAAGCCCTAAACCTAAACTTTGACCTAAACCAAATGCTAACCCTGAACCTAAACCTAATAATACCTCTAAATCTAAACCTGACCCTTACCCTATACACTGACACTATACCTAGCCATAACCTAACCCTAAAACTATCCTTAATCATAACCCTAGACTTGACATTAGTCCTAGCCCTAGTTCTAGCCCTGAACCTAACAGAAACCCTAGCCTTAAACCCAGCCTTAATCATAACGTAAACACTAACCCTACACCTAATCCTAATTCTAAACTTCTCCCTAGCCGTAAAGCTAGTTATAACCCCACCCATTCCCCTAAACTTAATCCTAACCCCAATTCTAATCCTAAACGAAGCCTTACCCCTATGCCTAACCCTACCACTAACCCTAGCCTTAATCCTACCCCTATTTTAGCTTTAACCCTAAGCCTAAGTCTAGTCCTAAATTGAAATCTAACTCTCGTCCTAGTCATTTCCCTAGTTCTAACCCTATACCTTACCATAACACTAACCCTAGCCCTAAACCTTGCCGCAGTCTTGGCTGGGCACAAGATCACGAGCCAGTCACACTTTGTAGATTCAAACTGCAATTCTTTATTCCGGAACTCACACTGGCCAACACGTTCTGGGGAAATCTAAAATCTGCCCGCACAATTCAAGTCCCGAACTCAAGGGGAACTCAGGCAGCAGGAACGCCCTATTCCCAGCAGCAATAACCTTAAACCTGGAACTTCCTTAAACCCCAATTATCATAAACCGGGAACGCCTTAAACTTGTCTTAAGCCAGGAATGCCCTAAACCCAAGGAGTGGGATACTTCCTCAAACCTGCAGGATACACCTCAAACCTGGATCCACCCTTGTCCTTGAGCAAGGTCACCTTTCTCAAACACACATGCAAGGCCACAGCCGATTTCCAAGGCAAGTCCATTTAACATGGGTTATGCTGGCAAGGAAATTTCGATGTGTCATTCCTACTTGGCAATGGCCCTCAGCAAAACCTAACGCTGGATCTAACCCTAACTCTAAATCTAACCCTAACCCCAAGCCTAAACCTCACCCTAACACTACCCATAACCCTTACACTAATTCAAAATCTAGCCATAATCCTAGCCCTAGCCCTAAAACAAAGCCGAGCCATAGCCCTAACCCTAAACCTAACTCTAACCCATAGAAGTCAAGATGAAGTGAAACCTTAAAACACAAACTGTTCCTGATAGCGAAACTTGACCTGAGAAGGCCCAATCTGGGAAATGTAGTAATGCTAGGTAAAAAATGAATCCTGACCAGTATCAAAGAAATTTGAACAAAACTAACTCTATCACGAGCATTAGTTATAACCTAGCCCTAACCCTAATCCTAAAACTAAGCCTTTCCTGTTTATAGAGCTTGATCATAAAAGTCAAAAACTTGGGGTGCCTAGTAGGGAAAGGTAACAGATGAATCCTGCCCAGAATCAAAAATTCTGACAAATAATTGGGGAAGGTGTTTCAGTGCATGCCTATTTCCCCTGTTTTCTACTAAAGTGCTCGTGGATAAATTGTTTTTTTCATGGTTCAGCTTAAGGTACTTTCACAAGGTACAAACCAGAGCATGCCAAAAGCAAAGTGATTGAGTGTGTGAAGTTTCATGCAGCTAGCACAAACAATGTTTGATTTACAAGCTCCATTTCCATCCACACCTATAGGCCATACTGTAGTGAAAACTAAAAATTTAAACTGTTCCTGACAATGAACCATTGAACCATGAAGGCCCAAACTTGGGAAGCCTACAAAGGTTGGTCAAAGATGAAACCTGTACAGTATCAAAGTAATCTGAGAAAAAAAAATTTGAAACTTTTTCAGTACATGTGTATTTTGCTTGCTCCTAAAGCACTCAAAGATAAAGTTGTTTCTTTCTACTTCACCTTAGGGATATATCACTGGAAACAAACCAGAGAATGCTCACTGAGAACTGATTGAGTGTGTGAAATTACAAGCAGCTAGCACAAACCCTGTTTGATTTCTGGCTTCATTTCCATTCACCTCTATAGGGCAAAAAGTAGAAAAACATGAAAGTTGAAACTGTTCCTGAGTGAAAACCCTTTTACGTAGGAGGCCCAAATATTTGGGGTATAGTAAAAATAGGAAAAACGTGAATCCTGCACAGTAACATAGAATTTTTTTAAAAAACTAACTTTAACCCTAACTTAGTCTAAACTTAGTTCTAACATTAAGTCTAACCCTAAACCTAATCTGTTTAGACAACCTTTGATCATAGAAGGTTCGAAAATGGGAAGTCTAGTGGGACAAGCTTACAGATGAATCCTGGGCAGTTTCAAAGAAATCTGACAAAATAATAGGGGGAGCTATTTCAGTAAATGCATATTTCCCTGTTTTTTCCTAAGGTGTTCTCAGATAATTTTGTATTGCATGCTTCAGCTTATTATTATTAATTTCACAAAAAAACAAACCAGAGAGTGCCCACAGAGACCTGATTGTGTGAAGTTTCAAGCAGTTAGCACCAACCTTGTATGATTTCCAGCTCCATGCCCTTTTTCCCATGTAGGTCAAAATGAAATGAATTCGTAAAAATACATTTTTTTTTCTGCCAGCAAAGAATTGAACTGAAAAGGCTGAAACCTGTGAAACGTAGTAAGGCTAGGTAAAATTGTATCCTGCCCAGCATCAAAGAAATTGGACAAGACAATTTCTCATCCTACACTAGACCTAACTCTAACATAACCTGTTTAGACAACCTTTGATCATAGAAGTCTCGAAGTTGAGGAACCTAGTGGGGCAAGCTAACAGATGAATCCTGCAAAGTATCAAAGAAATTTGACCAAATGATTAGGGGAGGTACTTCAGTACATGCATATTTTTCTGTTGTCTTCTAAAATGCTCTTGCATAGTGTTGTTTTTGCATGCTTCATCTTTGGGATATTTTCACAAGGAGAAAACCAGAGCATCCACACAGAAAACTGATTGAGTGTGTGAAGTTTCAAGAAGCTAGAAAAAAAAACCCTGTTTGAGTTTCAACTCCATTTACATTTAACCATATAGGTCAAAATGAAAACTGAAGTACTGACAGCAAACCAGTGAAACTAGAAGGCCCAAATCCGGGAAACATAGTAAAGCTAGGTAAAAGATAAATCCTGCCTAGAATCAAAGAAATTTGAACAAAACTACTGTAAACCTAACATTAGATCTATCCTTAATTTAAGCCTACAGCTCACTCTAGCCTTTTTAGAGAACCTTTGATCATAGAAGTCCCAAAGTAAGGTAGCCTAGTGGGGCAAGCTAACTGATGAATCCTGCACAGTATCAAAGAAATCTGAGCAAATAATTGGGGGAAGTGTTTCAGTACATGCATATTTCCTTGATTTCTCCAAAAGTGCTCTGGGATCAAGTTGCTTTGCATGTTTCAGCTTAGGGCAATATTCACAAGGAACAAACCAGAGAGTGCCCACAGAGAACTGATTGAGTGTGTGCAGTTACAAGCAGCTAGCACCAACACTGTTTGATTTCATGCTCCATTTCTCTTCAACAAAATATTTCAAAATAAAGTGAAACCTTAAAATAAAAACTGTTCCTGACAGCGAACAATTGAAACTAGAAGGCCCAAATCAAGGAACATTGTGAGGCTAGGTAATAGATGAATCCTGCCCAATATCAAAGATACATTAACAAAACTGACTCTAATCCTAACACTAGGTTTAAACTTAGCCCTTACCCTAACGAAAAACCTAACCCTAATCTGTTTAGAGAAACTTTTATCATAAAAGTCCCAAATTAAGGGAGCCTAGTGAGGCAATCTAACAGATGAATCTTTCAGATAAAGATGTTTTTGCATGCTTCACTTTGGGAAACTTTCACAAGGAAGAAACCAGTGTGCCCATATAGAACTGATTGAGTGTGTGCAGTTTTAAGCAGCAAGCACCAAGCCCTGTTTGATTTCAGGTTCCATTTCCATTTACCAGTATAGGTCAAAATGAAAGAAACCTTAAAACAAAAACTGTCCCTGGCAGTATACCATTGAAAGGATAAGTCCCAAACTTGGGGAAAATAGTAAGGCTAGGTAAAAGACAAATTATGCCAAGTATCAAAGGAATTTGAACAAAACTCTCTCTAGATCTAACCCAACCCTAACCTAATTCTAACCTGTTTAGAGTACCTATAATCATAGAAGTCCGAAACTTGGGGAGTCTATCGGCACAAATTAACAGATGAATCTTGTGCAGTATCAAAGAAATTTGATGAAAAATTGGGGGAGGTATTTCAGTACATTCATATTTCCCTGTTTTTCTTCTTAAAATGCTCATGGATAAATTGTTTTTCATGCTTCACCTTAAGGTACTTTCACAAAGAAAAAACAAAGAGGGCCCACAGAGAGCTGATTGAGTGTGTGAAGTTTCATGCAGCTAGCACCAACTCTGTTTGATTTCCAGCTTTATTGCATTCACATCTAAAGGCCATAATGAAGTGAAACCTACAAATTAAAACTGTTTTTGACACTGAACCATTGAACATTAAAGGCCAAAACTTGGGGAACCTACTAAGGCTATGACAAGAATGAATTCTGTACAGTATCAAATTAATCCAACCAAAAAAAAAATGAATATTCTGCTTGCTCCTAAAGCACACTGAAATAAAGTTGTTACTTTCTACTTCATCTTAGGGCTACTTCCATGGCAAACACCAGATTATGCTCACTGAAAATTGATGGAGCGTGTGAAGTTTCAAGCAGCTAGCCCAAACCATGTTCGATTTCCTGCTTCATTTCCATTCACACCTATAGGGCAAAAAGAAGAGAAACATTAAAATTGAAACTGTTCCTGAAGGCAAACCCTTTATGTAGGAGGCCCAAATATTTGGTGTATTGTCAAAATAGGAAAAAGAAAATCCTGCACACTATCATAGAAATTTGAAAACAAAACTAACTCTTACCTTAACACTAGGTCTAATCCTAGTCCTAACACTAACTCTAATATTACCCTTAACCTGTTTAGAGTCCCTTTGATCTTAGAAGTCCCACATTTGGGGAGCCATGTTGGGTAGGCTAAGAGATGAATCTTTCACAATATCAAAGAAATTTGACCAAATAATTGGGGAGGTAGTTCAGTACATGCATATTTCCCTGTTTTTTCCTAAAGTGCTCTAACGTAAAATTGCTTTGCATGCTTCAGCTTAGGGGTACTTTTACAAGAAATAAACCAGAGAATGCCCATAGAAAACCGATTGTGTGAGGTTTGAAGTAGCTAGCAACAACTCTGTTAGATTCCCAGCTCCATTTCCATTTACACACATAGGTCAAAATGAAATGAAAACTTAAAATACAAACTGTTCAGAAGAGCAAACCCTTGACCCAACAGGCCCAAATGTAAAGAATATAGTAAGGATAGGTAAAAGTTGAATCCTACCCAGTATCAAAGAAATTTAAACAGTAGTTAGTTTTGTTTTCAAATCTGACAAAACACTAGCTGTAACTCTAGCCCTAACCTAATACTAAATCAAACCTAACCTGTTTAGAAAACCATTGATCATAGTAGTCCCCAAATAAAGGAGCCCAGTGGGGCAATCCAACAGATGAATCCTGTGCAGTATCAAAAAAATCTGACCAAATCATTGGGGGAAGTATTTCAGTACATGCATATTTTCCTGTTTTCTCCTAATGTGCTCTTGGATAAATTATTTTTTCATGCTTCAGTTTAAGGTACTTTCACGAGGAACAACCAGAGAGTGCCCACAGAGAACTGATTGAGTGTGTGAAGTTTCATGCAGCTAGTACTAACTCTGTTTGATTTCCAGCTCAATTTTCATTCACGACTATAGGCCATAATAAAGTGAAACCTAAAAATTCAAACTGTTCCTGACAGTGAACTGGCGAACCTTGAAAACCCAAACCTGGGGATCCTACTAAGACTAGGAAAAGGATGAATCCTGTACAATATCAAAGTAATCCATGCAAAAAATTGAAGCTTGCTCCTGAAGTGCTCAGAGATAAAGCTGTTTATTTCTAATTCAGCTTTGGGCTACTACCACAAAAAAAAAAAAAAAAAAAAAAAAAAAAAAAAGAGAGAATAGGCACCAAGAACAGATTGAGTGTATTAAGTTTCAAGCAGCTGGCAGAAAACCTGTTTGAGTCCAGCTCCATTTCCATTCACCCCTATCGGGCAAAATGAAGTGAATTAAATTTAATTTAATTTAAATTAAAAATGCTTCTGAGAGCAAACCCTTTTACTAGGAGGCCCAAACATGGGGAGAATACAAAGAATAGGCAAAAGATAAATCCTGCCCAGTGTACAAAAAAGTTGAAAAAAATAACTCTAACTCTAACATTAGTTCTAACCCTAACTCTAACTATAACCCTAAGCCTAACCTGTTAAGAGAACCCTTATTCATAACAGTTTTAAACTTGGGGAAACAAGTGGGGCAAACTTACATATGAATCCTGCACAATATCAAAGAGATCTGACCAAATAATTGCAGGAGGTATTTCAATACATGCATATTGCCCTGTTTTCTCCTAAAGTACTCTTGGATAAACTTCTTTTGCATGCTTCAGCTTATCACTACTTTTACAAGGAAGAAACCAGAAAGTGCCCACAGACAACTGATTGGGTATGTGAAGTTTCAACCAGCTAGCACTAACCCTCTGATTTTCAGCTCCATTCTCATTTATCCATATAGGTTAAACTGAAGTGAGTCATTAAATCCAAATTATTCCCAACAGCGAACCATTGAACCGAGAAGGCCCCAAACTGGGGCACACAGTAAGGCTAGGTAAAAGATAAATCTTCCCAGTATCAAAGAAATTTGAACAAAACAAACTCTAACCCTAACACTAGCTCTAAAGCTAGCACTAACCCTAACCATAACAGTAACCCTTACCTTACAGAGGCCAAATATGAATGTATTTATAATGGTTAGGCTTAGGCTTCAGGTTGGGGTTAGATTTAGAGTTAGGTTTTTATCCATGGTTAGGGCTAGGGATAAGGATAGGGCAAGGGTTAGGACTAAGGTTTGGGCTAGGTTTAGGATTATGGTAATGGATAGGATTAGAATTAGTAATAGGGCTAGTATGAGAGTTAGAGTTAATCTTAGGGCTAGGGTTAGGGTTAGGGTTAGGGATAGGGCTAAATTAGGGCTAGTGTTAGTGTTAGGTTTAGGCCCTGGGTTAGGGTTAGAGTTAGAATTACATTTAGGGTAAGGTATTGGGTTCTACATAGGTTGAGGGCTAGGGCAAGGTTTAGTATTAGAGTTAGGGCTAGAGTTATGTCTAGGGTTATGATTAAAGCTAGGTTTAGGGCTAGGATGAGGGCTAATGTTTGCGTTAGGGTTAGGGCTAATATTAGGCCTAGGGCTAATGTCAGGTCTAGGGTTACAGTTAGAAATAGATTTAGTGTTAGGTCTATGGCTCGATGCAGTGTAGGGGTTAGGTTTATACTAAGGGTTAGTTTCAGATGTAGGGTTATTATTAGGGTGAGGAACAAGGTGAGGGTGTGGGTTTATGTTAGGGTTTAGGTTTAGGGCTTGAATTATCATTAGGGTTTCTGGTTAAGGTAATGAAAGGGTTAGGTTTAGGGTTTAGGTGTGGTTTAGTGTAATGGATAGAGTTAGGGTTAGGCTTAGGGTTAGCATAATGGGTTATCATTAGGGTAATCGATAGGGTTAGACCTAAGATTAGAGGTAGGGTTATGTATAGGATTAGGGTTTTTGTTTGGGTTAGGGTTAGATTTACATTTAGGGTTAAAGCTAGGTTTAACGACTGGGGATGTGGCTGAAGAAGTAGCATGCTCGCCTGACATGCACAGGGTTAAATCCTCAGCACTACATACCAATAAAATAAATGTGTGGTGTCCACTGAAAACTAAAACATAAATATTAAAAAAAAACCTAAGTTTAGCACTCAGATTAAGGTTAGGTTTTGGGTTAGGTTAGGGCTAGGGTTAAGGCTGTGGCTAATGTATGCAGTAGCATTATGATTAGAGCTAGTGATAGGGTCAGGGTTAAGTCTACATATAGTTTTAGGTTTAAGTTTACAGTTAAAATGATGTTTAGAGCTAGGTTTAATGTCAGGGTCTGGATTAGTTTTCAGGTTAGGGTTAGAAATAGAATAAGAGATAGGATTAGGGCTATGTGTAGGGTTAGGGTTTGGTTTAGGTTAAGTGTTAGGAGCAGGGTTATGATTCAGTTTTGTTTTAGGGCTAGGGGTAGAGTTAGGGCTAGTTTTAGGATTAATGTTAGGATTATCACTAGTTTTAGTGTGAGGTTTAGGCTTAGTTTTTAGGGTTAGATTTAGAGTTAGGCTTTGAGGAAGGGGCAAGGATAGAGCTAGAATTAGGGCTAAGTTTAGGATTAGGTTTAGAGTGATGGTAATGGATAGGGTTAGAACTAGATATAAGGCTAGGGTGAGAGTTTTACTTTTAGTCTTAGGGCTAGGGTTAGGGTTGAGTTAGGGATAGGCCAAATTAGGGCTGAGATTAGGACTAGGTTTAGTGTTAGGGTTAGGCCTAGGTTTAGGGCTAGGGTTAGTGTTAGTGTTAGGGTTAAGGTTAGGTTTAGGTTAAGGGATGGGATTATAGCTACTTTTAAGACTAGGGTGAGGATTATAATTAGGGTTATAGTTATGGTTAAGTTTATGATTAAGGTGAGGTTTATGTCTAGGATATGGGCTAATGTTTGTGTTAGGATTAGGACTATGTTTAGATCTAGGGCTAATGTCAGGTCTAGGGTTACAGTTAGAGTTTTACGTTAGTTTATAGCTAGGTCTATTGTAAGGGTTAGGTTTCTTGTTAGGGTGTTTTAGAGCTATGGGTATTATTAAGGTCAGAGTCAGGTTTAGGGTTTTTATTAGATTAAGGTTCAGGGTTAAGGCTCAAGTTTTCATTATGGTCAGGGATAGGTAATGATAGTTTTAGGTTTAGAGTTCAGGTTAGATGTAGGATAATGGATAGGGTTAGGGTTAGGGATGGCATTAGGGTTCAGCCTAGGGTTAGCAGAAGAGTTAAGGTTATCATTTGGGTAATGGATAGGGTTAGAGCTAGTGATAGGGCTAGAGTTATGCTTAGTATTAGGTCTAGGGTTGGGCTTAGGTTTAGGGTTAGGGCTAATGTTAGGATTATGGTTAGCTTTAGGGTTAAATCTAGGGTACAGCTTGGGTTAGGGCTAGATTTTGTGATAGGTTAGGACTATGGCAAATGTAAAAACTTTGTTATGGGCTAGTTTTAGGGTTAGTGTTAGAGGTAAGTATAGTTTTAGGGTTAGTTTTAGGGTTAGGGTGATGTTTAGAACTAGGGTTAGTGTTAGTGTCAGGGTCAGTGTTCAGTTTAGGTTTATGGTTAATGTGAAAGCCAGAATTAGGACTAGGGTTAAGACTCTGGAAAGGGTTAATTTAGGTTAAGGGTTAGGGTTGGGGCTATGGCTCGGTTTTGTTTTAGGGCTAGTGTTAAAGTTAGATTTAGAGTTAGGGTTAGGGTTAGGCTTAGAATTAACTTTGATTTAGAGTTTAAATTAGATCTAGGTTAGGGCTAGAGCAAATGATAGGGCTAGGGTTAGGGCTAAGATTATGGTTGTGGTAAGGTATAGAATTAGAAAAGGGATGGGGACATGGTAAGAGATAGTGTTAGTCTTAGGGCTAGGGTTAGGGTTAATGTTAGGAATAGAACTAAATTAGGGCTAAGATTAGGGCTAGGATTTGGTTTAGATGTAGGGCTAGTGTTCAGGTTTGGTCTAGGGTTAGGGTCAGTTTTAGACCTATGGTTAGTGTTAGGGTCAGAATAAGGGTCAGAGTTAGCGTTAGGGTTTGGGATAGGTTTAGAGCTAGAATGAGAGTTAGGCTTAGGACTATTAATAGGTTTATGGTTTTGGTTAGCCTAAGGATTAGAGATAGGTCTTGGGTTACCATTAGGGTTAGGTTTTTCTTAGGTTTAATGTGAGAGCCGTGTTTAGAGCTAGGGTGACAGTTAGGATATCAGTCAGGGTCATGGTTAGCTTTAAGGTTAGGGTTATGACTTGAATTAGTACTAGGGTTACTGTTAGGGTTTGGTTTAAGTTTAGGGTGGTCTTTAGAGCTAGGGTCAGCGTTAGGATATGAGTAAGGGTTATGGTGAGTTTTAAGGTTAGGGTTAAGACTCGAATTAGTGCTAGCTTTATGTCTAGGTGTAGTTTTAGGGTTTGGTTTAAGTTAAGGTTTAGGGTTAGGGCTGTTGTTCAGTTTTGTTTTAATCCTAGGTTTAGGGTTTGGGCTAGTTATAAGATTAGCATTAGGGTTAGGGCTAGTGTTAGTGTTACGCTTAGGCTTTGGGTTAGGGTTAGGTTTGTATTTAGCGTTAGATCTAGGATTACAGCTAGGTCTAACTATAGGGCAAGGGTTAGGGCTAGGGTTATGGTTACGGAAACCGATAGGGTTAGAACTAGGGCTTGGCTAGGGTGAGAGTAGAGTTAGTCTTAGGCGTAGGGTTTTGGTCAGTTTTAGGGATAGGGCTTATTTAGAACTAGGATTAGGGCTAGGGATATTGTTCAGCTTAGGCCTAGTGTTAGGGCTAGGGTTATAGTTAATTTTAGGGTAATGTATGGTGTTATAGGGGCTAGGTCTAGTGTTAGGTTTAGGTTTTGGGTTAGGGTCAGGTTTAAAGGTAGGTTTAATGTTAGTTTCAGGGCCAGTGTTCGGGTTAAAATTAGGGTTAGGGAGAAACCAGAATAGGATTAGGGTTAGGTCTAGTGGTAGCGCGTTAGTGTTTGGTTTAGGTTTAGGATTATTGTTAGGGCTAGCACTGAGTTTTTGTTTAGGTCAAGGGCTAGAGTCATAGCTAGTTTTAGGATTAGGTTTAGGTCCAGAGCTAGTGTTAGGGTTAGGTTTAGGTATAAGTTTACTGGTAGGGCTAGTTTCAGGTTTCTGTTTTGGTTTAGGGTCAGGTTTAGACCTATAATTAATATTAGGGTCAGAATAAGGGTGAAGGTTACGGTGAGGTTTTGGGTTAGGGTTAGATTTAGAATGAGGGCTAGTGTTAGGACTACTAATAGGGTTATTGTTTGGGTTTGGCTAAGGATTAGGATAAAAACTAGAGTTAGCCTTATGAACAGGGTTTAGCTTAGGGTAATGGATATGATTAGAGCTAGAGTTAGGGCAAGGATTAGGGTTAGAATTAGGTCTAGTTTTCGGTTTAGAGTTATTGTTAAATCTAGTGTTAAGGCTCAGATTAGGGCTCTTTTTGTGTTAGAGTTAGGGCTAGGGTTTGGCTAAGGCCAATGTAAGAACTAGGGTTATGATTAGGGTTAGTTTTAGGGTTAGGGTTTCGGCAAGGTCTAGTGTTAGCATTAATTTTAGGGTTAGGGTGATATATAGAGCTAGGGTTTGTGTTTGGATATGAGCCAAGGAGAGGGTTAGTTTTAGGCCTAGGACACAAATTAGAGCTCGTGTTATTGGTAGTTATGGGTTAGGGATTGGTTTTGGTTAAGGTTTAGGGTTAGAGCAATGGCTCAGTTTTGTTTTAGGGCTAGGGCTTGGATTAGGGCTAGTTTTAGGATTAGCCATAGTATCAGATCTAGTTGTAGAATGAGGTTTAGGCTTAAGATTAGAGTTAGAGTTATGTTTGGATTTAGGGTTAGGGCTAGGGCTAGGGTTATGGCTAAGAATAGGACTATTGTGCTGGTTACAGTAACGAATAGGGTTATAAATAGAAATAGGGCTAGGGTGTGAGTTAGAGTTAGTCTTAGGGCTAGGTTTAGGGGTAGGCTTAAGGTTAGGGTTCAAATAAGTCTTGGATTAGCGCTATGAAGAGTGTTAGAGTTAGGCCTATGGTTATGACTAGGGTTAGGTTTAGTTTTAGGGGAAGTGATGGGATTAAATAGCTAGGGCAAGGGTAATATTTAGGGCTAGGGCTAGGGTGAGGGTTGGTAAGGATTAAGTCTAGGTTTGGGTCTAGGATGAGGGCTAGGGTTTGTGTTAGGTTAGGGCTAGGATTAGGGCTAGGGATAATATCAGGTCTAGGGTTATGGTTAGGGATAATGTTAGGGATAGGTTTATGGCTAGGTGTAGTGTAAGGGTTAGGGTTAGTGTAGGGGTCAGATATAGAACTAGGTTATTATTAGGGTCAGAGTATGGCTTAGGGTTTGGTTTTGGTTAAGGTTTAAGGTTAGGGCACAAATTAGCATTAGGGTTAGGTTTAGGGTTAGAGTAATGGATAGAGTTAAGTTTACAGTTCAGGTTAAGATTAGAGTAACGTATAGGGTTAGTGTTAGGGATAGGGTTAGGGTTAGGGTTAGGCCTAGGGTTAGCATTTGGTTTAGGTTTATGTTTAGACTAATGAATTGGTTTAATGCTAGTGTTAGGGCTTAGGTTAAGGTTAGGATTAGGGCTAGGGTTTGGGTTACTCCTAGGGTAAGTGTTAGGGTTCGGTTTAGGGTAAGTGTTAGGGTTTGAGCTAGGGTTATGGCTAGGGTGAGGTTTAGGGTAGGAATCAGGGCTACAGTTAGGGATAGGATTAGGGTTAGGGTTAGATTTATGGCTAGGGTTAAAATTAGGGTTAGGGATATTTTTAAGGTAATGGATAAAGTTAGAGCTAGGATTTAGGCTATGATTACACTTAGGATTAGGGGTAGGGTTAGGGTTAATGTTAGAGCTAGAGTTATGTTTAGAGTAAGGGTTAGAGTTTGAGCTAGGGCTAGGGCTAAGGCAAGCATTAGATTTAGGATTGGTGCTAGGGATAGAGTTAAGATTATGCTTAGGTCTAGGTTTAGGGCTTGTATTAGGGCTAGGTTTTCTGTTTGGTTTATGGCTAGTGTTAGGGCTATGGGTAATGTAAGAGCTAGGGTTATGGTTATGGCTAGGTTTGGGGGTTAGGGTTATAGATATGTCTAGTGTTAGGTTTAAGTTTTGGGTTAGAATAAGGTTTAGAGCTAGGGTTTATGTTAGGGTAAGCTCAGTGTTCTGGTTATCATTGGGTTTATGGTTAGGGCCAGAATTAGAAATAGGGTTAGGTCTAGAGCTAGGGTTAGCTTTTGTGTTAGGTTAATGTTTATTTTAGGGCTAGGGCTAGGTTTTCATTTAGGACTAGGGCTAGAGTTATGGCTATATTTAGGATTAAGTTTAGGTCTAGTGCTAGTGGTATGGTTAGTTGTAGGTATAGGTTTACTGGTAGGGCTAGTGTTAGGGTTCGGTTTAGTGTTATGGTCAGGCTTTGACCTAGGGTTAGTGTTAGGGTCAGAATATGGGTAAGTGTTAGGCTTAGGCTTCAGGTTAGTGTTAGAGATAGAATGAGGGCTAGCGTTAGGACTAGTAATAAAGTTAGTGATTGAGGTAAGCTAAGGATTAGGGTTGGAACTAGGGTAGCATTAGGGTGAGAGTTTGGCTTAAGGTAAGGAATAGGTTTAGAGCTAGGGTTTGGGTTAGGGTTAGGGTTAGGGTTAGGATTATGGTTAAAGCTAGGATTGAAACTAAGATTAGTGCTAGGTTTGTGTAAGAATTAGAGCTGTGGCTAATGTACGAACTAGCTTTACAGTTAGTGATAGTTTTAGGGTTAGGAATAGGGCTGCTTTTAGTGTTAGGGTTAGGTTTAGGGTTAGGCTGATGTTTAGGGTAGGGTTAGGGTTAGGGTCAGAGTCAGGGTCATTATTAGTTGTAGGTATAGGGTTAGGACAAGGTGTAGAATTAAGATTTGGTTTAGGTTAAGCGTTAGGATTAGGGCATTAGCTCAGTTTTGTTTGTGGGCTATGGATAGGGTTAGGGCTAGTTTTCAATTTGAATTAGTATTAGGGCCAGTGTTAGGGTGAGGTTTAGCTTTAGAGTTAGGGTTAGATTTAGAGTAAGGGTTAGTTCTAGGTTTAGGACTATGGCTAGTGTTAGGACTAAGGTTAGGGCTAGTGTTAGGAGTAGGCTATAGATAAGGTTTGAATTAGATATGGGTAGAGTTAGAGTTAGGGTTATCTTAGGGCTAGGGTTAGAATTAGGGTTACAGTTTGCAATAAATTAGGGCTAGGATTAGAGCTATGGTTAGTTTTAGGATTAGGCCTAGTGTTAGGGCTAGGGTTAGTGTTAGTGATGATAGTATTAGGGTTAGGGTTAGGGGAAAATATGTAGTTATACCTAGGTTCAGAAGTAGGGGCAGGGTTGAAATTAGGGTTTGGGCTAGGGTTAGGGTTCAGGTTAGGATTAAGGCTAGTTTTAGGGCTAGGATGAGGGCTCGGGTTTGTGTTAGGTTTAAGGCAAGAATTAGGTAGAGTGCTAATGTCAGGTCTAGGGTTATGGTTACGGATACTGTTAGGGTTAGTTTTGTGGCTTGGTCTAGTTTAAGGGTTATGTTTTGGGTGAGGGTCAAGTTTAGAGTTAGTTGTGTTATTAGAGTCAGTGTCTTTCTCAGAGTTTTGGTTAGATTTTGGTTTAGTTTCAGGGTTCAAAGTAGCATTAGAGTTAGGGTTAGGGTTAGAGTAATTGATAGGGTTAGGTTTAGTTTTCAGACTAGGTTTAGGTAAGGATAAGGTTAGTGTTAGCGATAGGTTTAGGGTTAGGCTTAAATGGATAGGGCGAGATTTAGGTTTGGGACTAGGGTTAGTGTCAGGTTTAGCATAACTATTAGGGTTTGATCTAGGATTAGGACTATGGCAAATGTTACATTTATGGTTAGGTCTAGGGTTAGGTTTACAGTTACAGTTAGTGTAGGTTTAGGGTTAGGACTAGGACTAAGTTTTCACTTAGTGTTAGAGTAGGTTTAGGGTTAGGGCTTGTGTTATCATGACGTTTATAGTTAGGGTTAGGGTAATGGGTGGGGTTAGAGCTATGTTATGGTTAGGCTTATGTTTAGGGTAATGGATAAGTTTAGGGCTAGGGTTATTGTTAGGATTAGGGATAGGGTTAGGTTTAGGCTAAGTGTTAGGGTTTGAGCTATGGTTAGGCCTGGGGCCATGATTAGGGTTAGTGTAAGGTCTAGGTTTAGGATTAGGATTAAGATTAGGGCTAGTGTTAGCATTAGGGTTAGGGTTATATTTAAAGTAATGAATAGGGTTAGAGCTAGAGTTATGGCTAGGATTATGGTTAGGATTAAGTCTAGGTTTGGTGTTAGGGTTAGGGCCAGTTTTAGGACTAGAGTTAAGTTTAGGGTAATGGTTAGGGCTAAGGTTAGGGTTAAAATGAGGTGTAGGGCTCAGTTTAGGAATGGTTTTTGGTTAGATTACAGCTAAGATTAGGACTACGGCTAATGTAAGAACTAGAGTTATAATTAGGGCTACTTTTAGGGTTACGGTTAAGGCTAGCTCTACTTTTAGGGTTAGTTATACTTTTAGGTTGATATTAGAGCTAGGGTTAGTGTAAGGTCAGAGTCAGGCTCAAGGTTAGTTTTAGGGTTAGGTTAGTACTGAAATTAGGGCTAAGGTTAGGGCTAGGTGTATGATTAGGTTTTGTTTTAGGTTAAGGGTTAAGGTTAGGGCTATGGCTAGGTTTTGTTGTAGGGATTGAACTAGATTAGGGCTAGTTTTTGGATTAGTCTTAGGGCTAGTGTTAGTGTGAGGTTTAGGCTTAAGTTTAGGGTTGTTCTTAGAGTTATGGTTAGTTCTAGGGTTAGGGCTAGGGCTAGTGTTATGGCTAAGGTTAGGGTAAATGTTAGGATTATTGTAAGGGATAGGGTTAGATCTAGGAATAGGGCTAAGGCGAGAGTTAGAGTTAGTCTTAGTGCTAGTGGTAGGGTTAGGGCTAAATTAAGGCTAGGATCAGGTCTAGGATTAGTGTAAGGGTTAAGACAACAGTTAAGAGTTAGGTTTAGATTTGGGGGAAGGGATGGGGATATATCACGGTTCATAAGTATAGCAAGGGATAAAATTAGGGGTAGGGCAAGAGTTAGGGTTTGAGTTAGGATCAAGGCTAGCTATAAGGCTAGGATGAGGGCTAGAGTTTGTGTTAGGGTTATGACAAGAATTAGGGCTAGGGCTAATATCAGGTATAGGGTTATGGTTAGAGATAGTTTTGGGGTAAGATTTTTGGCTAGGTCTAGTGTCAGTGTTAGGTTTAGGGTGAGGTTCAATTTGAGAACTAGAGTATTGTAATAGTCAGAGTCAGGTTTTGGGTTTGGGTTAGGTAGAGGTTTAGGGTTGTGTCTCAAATTAGCATTAGATTTGAATTAGGGTTAGGATAATGGACAGGGTTAAGTTTAGGCTTCAGGTTAGGTTTAGGGCTCAGGTTAGGTTTAGGGTAATGGATAGGGTTAGGGTTAAGCCTAGCATTAGCATTAGGTTTATGGTTATCATTATGGTAATGGATAAGTTAGAGCTAGGGTTAGGGCTTGGCTTTTGTTTATGATTAGTGCTGGAGTTAGGGTTTTGTTTAGGATTAAGGCTAGGGTTACTTTTAGGGTATGGGTTAGGGTTTGAATTAAGGTTAGTACTAAGGATAGGGTTAGTTTTAGTATTAGGTCTAGGGTTAGTATTAGAGTTATCATTAGGGTTAAGGTAATGGACTGGTTTAGATATCGGGTTAGTGTTAGGGTTAGTTTTAGGTTTAGGACTAGGGTTAGTGTTAAGTTTAGCATAATTGTTAGAGTTTGAACTAGGGTAGGACTATGGCAAGGGTTAGATTTATAGTTAGGTCTAGGGTTAGGTTTACAGTTACTGTTAGAGATGGTTTAGGTTTAGGGCTAAGGTTATCATGACATTTATGGTTAAGGTTAGGATAATTGGTGGGATTAGAGCTAATGTTAAGTCTAGTTTTTAGTTTAGGATTAGGGCTAGGTTTAGGTTAGGCTCATCATTTTCTTACAGTTAGGTTAAGTGTAAGGGTCAGGGATTGAGTAAATTTTAGTGCTAGGTTGAGGCTTCAGGTTAGAATCAGGCTAGGGACAGAGTTAGGGTGAGTGTTAGGGTTAGGGTTAGGGTTAGGGTTAGGACTGGGTTTAGCATTAGGTAGGGTTATGTTTATGGTAATGGATAGAGTTAGAGCTATGGTTAGGGTTAGGATTAGAGCTAGGATTGGTTCGGGTTAGGATTAAGCTAGGGTTATGTTTAGGGTAAGTACTAGGGTTTGAGCTAGTGTTAGTGCTAGGGTTAGGACAAGGATGAGGTTCAGCCTTAGGTCTAGGGACAGGATTATGGTAGGTTTAGGGTTAGGGTTAAGGTTAGGGCTAGTGTAACAGTAGAAGTTAGGATAAGGGTTAGGGTAATGGATATGGTTAGATGTAGGTTTAGGTTTGTGTTTAGGGTTAGATTTAGTTTTAGGATTGATGTTAAGGCTATGGTAATATTTAGGTTTATGGTACAGGTTAGGTTTTGACCTAGGGTTAGGGCAATGGCGAGTGTAAGTTTTAGAGTTAGGTCTATTATTAGTTTTCTGGTTAGGGTTATGGTTACGGTTTGGGTTAAGGCTAGGATTATCAATACATTTAGTTGTAGGTTTGGATAAGGTGTAGGTTTAGAGCTAGGTTTAGGGATAGTGTAAAGTTTAGGATTAGGGCTAGGGTTAGGGTTTAGAGTAAGGTATTAGTCTAAGTTTATATTTATGGTAAGGGTTAGGCTTTGAGTAAGGATTAAGACTAGGCTAGGGTTAGGTTTAGGGCTAGGTTTAGGGTTGGGTTTATGCTTAGGGCTATATTTAGGCTTAGAATTCCCTCTATGTTTTGTGTTAGGTTCAGGCATAGAGTTAGGGCTATGGGTAATGTAAGAGCTATGAATATGATTAGGGCTAGTTGTAGGATGAGGGTTATGGCTATGTCTAGTGTTATGTTTAGGGTTTTGGTTAGGGTAAGGTTTAGAGATAGGTTTAGTGTTAAAGGGAGGGTCAGTGTTCAGGTTATAGTTAGAGTTAAGATTAAAGCCAGAATTGGGACTAGGCTTATGTCTAGGGGTAGGGTTAGTCTTTGTGTTAAGTTAAGAGTTATTGTTAGGGCTAAGAGTAGATTTTTGTTTAGGTCTACAGCTAGAGTTTAGTCTAGATTTAGGATTAGGTTTAGGTCTAGGTCTAGTGATAGGATCTGGTTTAGGTATAAGTTTACTGGTAGGGCTAGTGTTAGTCTTTCGTCTAGTGTCAGGTTTAGACCCAGGTTAGTGTTATGGTCAGAATAAGGGTCACGGTTAGGGTTAAGTTTTGGGATAGGATTAGAGCTCGAATTAGGGCTAGGGTTAGGACTATTAATATGGTGAGAGTTTTGATTAGGCTGAGGATTAGGGATAGGTCTAGGGTTACCATTAGGATTAGGGTTTTGCTTAGGTTTAAGGATAGGGTTAGAGCTACTGTTAGGGGTATGGGTAGGGTTAGGGTTAAGGCTAAAGCTAGGTGTAGGTGGCTAGAAATAGGGCTAGTTTTTGTGTTAGTGTTAGGGCTAGGGTGAGGGCAACCGATAATGTAAGAACCATGGTTACAATTAGGGTTAGCCTTAGGTTTAGGGGTAGGGGTAATTCTAGTGTTAGTGTTAGATTTAAGGTTAGGGTGATATTTAGAGCTAGAGTTATTTTTAGGATAGGAGTCAGGGTCAGGGTTAGTTTTAGATTTTGAGTTAGGATTCAAATTAGGGCTAGGTTTACTGTTAGTGTTAGCATTATGTTTAGAGCTAGGGTTTGTGTTAGGATAAGAATCAACGTCAGGGTTAGTTTTAAGGTTAGGGTTAGGACTCGATTAGGGCTAGGATTAGTTCTGGTAGTAGTTTAAAATTTGGTTTAAGTTAATGTATAGGGTTAGGTCTATTTCTCAGTTTTGTTTTAGTCCTAGGGTTAGGTTATGGCTAGTTTTATAATTAGTATCAGTGCTAGGGCTAGTGTTAGTGTTAGGCTTAGTTTTAGGATTAGGCTTACATTTATAATTAGGTTTAGATCTAGAATTAGGATAGGATTAAGGATAGGGCCAGGGTTAGAGTTATGGTAAGGGATAAGGTTAGAACTAGGGATAGGGCTGATGTGAGAATTACAGTTAGTGTTAGTGCTAAAATTAGAGTTAGGTTTGGGGATAGGATTAAATTAGTGCTAGGATTAGGGCTAGGGATAGTGTTCAGTTTAGGCCTAATGATAGGGATAGGGTTAGGTTTAAGTTGTGGATAAAGAATTGCGTTATAGCTAGGAATAGGCATAGGGTGATGGTTATAATTAGGGTTAGGGTTAGGTTAGGGATTAGGGTTATGATTAAGGCTAGGTTTAGAGCTAGGTTAAGGCTAGTGTTTGTTTTAGATTCAGGGCTAGGATTAATGCTAGGGCTAATATCAGGTCTGGGGTTATGTTTAAAGATAGCTTTAGGGTTAGGCTTATGGCTACATCTAGTGTAAGGGTTAGGTTTAGGGTAAAGGTCAGGTTTAGAGCTCGGAGAATTATTAGGATTAGGATTTGGCTTCAGTAAGGATTTAGATTTACGGCTCAAATTAGCATTATCACTAGGGTTAGGGTATAGTAGGTTTTTTTTTTTTTTTTTTTAAGGATCAGGTTTGGTTTAGGGTAATTGATTCAGTTAGCGTTAGTGATAAGTCTAGGTTTAGGCTTAGGGTTAGCATTAGGGTAAGAGTTATGGTTAGGGTAATTGATAGGTTTAGACCTTAGGTGAAAACTAGAGTTATGGTTAGGAATATGACTTGAGTTAGATTTAGAGTTAGTGTTAGAACTAGGGTTAGGGTTAGGGTTAGGTTTAGGGTTATGTTTAGCATAAAGTTTAGGTTTTGAGCTAGGTTTAGGGCTAGGTTTATGTTTATGTCTTGGGATAGAATTATGGTAGGTTTAAGGTTAGGGTTAGATTTAGGGCTAGGGTTATCATTAATGTCAGGGTTAGGGTTAAGGTAATGGATAGGGTTAGGTTTGGTTTAGATTTTTGTTTATGGTAGAATTAGTGATAGGGTTAGGATTAGAGCTATGGTTATGTTTAGGTTTATGGTTAAGTTTATGGTTTTATCTAGAGTTAGGGCTATGCTGAGTGTTAATTTTAGGGTTATGTCTGTGATTAGTTTTTCAGTTAAAATTAGGTTAACTTTAGGTTTTTGGGCCAAGATTATCCATTAGTTTAGGTTTAGGGTTAGGGTAATGGGGAGGTTTAGAGCTAGGTTTAGGGCCAGGTTAAGTTTAGAATTTGGGCTAGGTTTAGGGTGAGAGTTAGGGATAGGTCTATGTTTATGTTTAGGGTAAGGGTTAGGCTTTGAGCTCCCTTAGGACTAAGACGAAGGCCACGGATAGGTATAGGGCTAGTGTTAGGGTTAGGGTTATGCTTCGGGCTAGGTTTAGGCATAAAATTAGCTCTATGTTTAGTGTTAGGTTTAGGCCTAGAGTTAGGGCTGTGGGTAATGTAAGATTTAGAGTTATGATTAAGGCTAGTTTTAGGGTTAGGGTTAAGGCTGGGTCTAGAATTAGGTTTAGGTTTGGGTTAGTTTCAGGTTTAGAGGTAGGTTAATGTTAATGGCAGGGTCAGTGTTTGGGTTAGAATTAAACTTAGGGTAAAGCCAGAATTAGGACTAGGTTAAGGTCTAGGGGTAGAGTTAGTTTTTGGGTTAGGTAAAGGTTTTTGTTAGGGCAAGGGCTAGGATTTTGTTTAGTTCTAGAGCTAGAGTTCAGGCTAGATTTAGAATTAGGTTTAGGTCTAGAGCTAGTGGTAGTGTTTGGTTTAGGTATAAGTTTACAAGTAGGGCTAGTGTTAGGGTTTGGTTTAGGGTTAGGATCAGCTTTAGACCCAGGGTTTATGTTATGTTTAGAATAAGGGTCAGGGTTAGGGATAGGGTTTGGGATTGCGTTAGAGCTAGAATGAGATCTAGCGTTAGGACTATTAATAGGGTTAGGATTTGGTTAGCCTAAGGATTAGGGATAAGTCTAAGGTTACCATTAGGGTTAAGGTTTTGTTCAGGTTAAGGCATAGGGTTAGGGCTAGGGTTAGGTTTATGGTTAGGGTTAAAGCTAGGTTTAGGGCTCAGATTAGGGCTAGTTTGTGTGAGGTTTAAGGCCAGGTTTAGGGCACTGGCTAATATAAGAACTAGGGTTACTATTAGGATTAGAGGTAGTGGTAGGTCAAGTGTTAGGGTTAGGTTTAAGATTAGGGTGATATTTATAGCTAGGTTTAGTGTTAGGATATAAGTCAGGTTCAGGGTTATGTTTAAGGTTTTGATTAGTAATCAAATTAGGGCTAGGGTTAGATATAGGTGTAGTGCTAGGGTTTGGTTTAAGTTAAGGTTAGTGTTAGGCCTATTACTCGGTTTTGTTTTAGTCCTATGGTTAGGGTTAGGGCTAGTTTTATGATTAGCTTTAGGGTTAGGGCTAGGGTGATGGTTAGGTTTAGGATTAAGTTTATATTTAAGCCTAGGATTAGGGCTAGGTTTTGTGTTAGGTTTAGAGCAATAATTAGAGCTAAGACTAATGTCAGGTCTAGGTTTATTGTTAGTGATACTTTTAGGGTTAGGTTTCTAGGTAGGTCAAATTAAAGTGTCACGTTTAGGGAAAGGGTAAGATTAAGACCTGGGGTATTATTAGGGTGAGGGACAGCTTCGGGTTTGTGTTAGGTTAAGGTTTAGGGTTAAGGCAAAAATTAGCATTAAGGTTAGAATTAGGGTTAGGGTAATGGATAGTGTTAAGTTTAGGGTTCATGTTAGCTTTAAGGTAATGGATATTGTTAGGTTTTGTGATAGGTTTAGGGTTAGGCCTAGGGTTAGCATTAGGGTTGTGGTTATCATTAGGGTAATTTATAGGATTAAATCTAGGGTTAGGGCTAGGGTTATGGTTAGAATTAGGACTAGAGTTAGGGTTAGGGTCAGGATTAGTGTGAGGGTTACATTTAGGATTAGGTTTACGGTACACTTCAGGGTTTGATCTAGGATTTACTATGGCTGAGGTTAATTTAGGGTTTGGTCTAGGGTTATGGTCATGGTTAGTGTTACGGTTAGGGCTAGTGTTATCATTAGGATTACGGTAATAGGTTTAGATATCAGTTTAAGATTAGGTTAGGGTTTGAGGTAGCTTAGATTTAGGGTTAGGATTAGGTTCACTGTAGTTCTAGGGTTAGGATTATGTTTAGGGTTAGGGTAGGCTTAGCTTTAGGTCTAGTGTTATCAATAGGGTTAAGTTTAGGCTTAGGGTAATGGGTAGTGTTCGAGCTAAAGTTAGGGCTTGGTTAAGGTTAGGATTAGGGCTGGGGTTAGGTTTATGATTAGGTATTGGGTTAGTGTTAGGGGTAGGTTAAGTGTAAGTATTAGGGATTGAGCTAGGTTTAGGGCTAAGGCGAGGGTTAGGATTACAGTCTGGGCTTGGTAGGATTAGGGTTAGGTTTAAGGCTAGGGTTAGCATTAGTTTTAGAGTTATGTTTAGTGTCATGGATAGAGTTAGAGCTTGGGTTTGGGCTATGGTTACAGTTAGGTTTAGGGCTAGAGTTAGTGTGAGGTTTAGGGTTTGGGCTAGGGTTATGTTTAGGGTAAGTTTTAGGGTTTAAGGTAGGGTTAGGGCTAGAACGGGGTTAGGTTATGGTTAGGGTTAGGGCTAGGTTTAGGGTTAGAGTTATGCTTAGGGTTAGGTTTAGGGCTGTAATTAGGGCTAAGTTTTTATGTGAGGTTTATGCCTAGTGTTAGGTATATGGGTAATGTAAGAGGTATAGTTATGGTTATGGCTAGATTTAGAGTTCGTCTAGTGTTAGGGTTAGTTTTTTTGGTTAGGATAAGGTTTTGAGATAAAGTTTTTGTTAGGGTAAGTGTCAGGGTTCAGGTTAGGATTAGGTTTAAGTTTAGGTCCAGAATGAGGACTAGGGTTAGGTCTAAGGTTATAGTTAGTGTTTGGTTTAGGTTAAGGGTTATTTTTAGGGCTAAGGCTAGGGTGATGGCTATATTTAGGACTAGGTTTAGGTCTAGGGCTAGTGCTAATGTTAGGCTTAGGGTTAGGGTTACTGGTAGGGCTAGTGTTAGATTTTGGATAAGGGTTAGGGTCAGGTTTAAACGTAGGTTTAGTGTTAAGGTCAGAATAATGGTCAGCGTTTGGGTTAGGGTTTGGGTTAAGTTTAGAGCTAGAATGAGGGCTAGGGTTAGGACTACTAATAGAGTTAGGTTTTGGGATAGGCATAGAATTAGGGTTAGGACTATGGTAGCAATAGGCTGAGGGTTTGACTAAGTGTAAGAAATAGGGTTACAGCTAGGATTAGTACTCAGGATAGGGTTAGGGTTAGTGCCAGGGTTAGGCCTTGGATTAAGGTTAGGTTTTGTGTTAGGTTTAGGGCTATGGCTAATTTAAGAAATGACATTAAGATTAGGGTTATTTTTAGGGTTAGGTTTAAGGTGAGGTCTAGTGTTAGTATTAGGTTTAGGGATAGGGTGCTGTGTAGAGCTAGGGTTAGTGTTAAGGTCAGAGTCAGGGTTAGTATTAGTTATAGCATTAGGGTTAGGACTCGAATTAGGGCTATGGCTAGGGCTAGGTGTAGTGTTAGTGTTGGGTTTAGGTTAAGGGTTAGGGTGAGTACTATGGCTCAGTTTTGCTTGAGGGCTAGGACTAGGTTTAGGGCTAGTTTTCAAATTAGTGTTAGGGTTTGAGCTAGTGTTAGGGTGTGTCTTAGGCTTAGGGTTAGGTTTAGATTTAGAGCTAGGGTTAGATCTAGGATTAGAGCTACAATGAAGGTCAGGGCTAGGGTTAGGGCGAGGGTTTGAGTTATCATACTGGATACGATAAGAACTAGTTATAGGGCTAGAGTGAGAGTTAGAGTTAGTCTTAGTTTTAGGGTTAGATTTAGGGTTAGAAGTAGGGATTAATTAGGGCTAGGATTAGAGCTAGTGTTAGTATTAAGGCTGAGCCTAGGTTTATGGCTAGGGTTATGGTTAGGGTTATGTTTAGGTATGATGTTATACCTAGCTTTAGAACTAGGGCGAGGATTAAAATTAGGGTTAGGTCTATTGTTAGGGTTAGGTTTAGGATTAAGGCTAAGATTAGGGCTAGGATTAGGGCTAGAGGTTTTTTTTTTTTTTTTTTTTAGGGTTAGGGCTTCATTAGGCTAGGGCTAATGTCAGATCTAGGGGTATTGTTAAAGATAGTTTTAGGGTTAAGATTATTAAGGTTAGGATTTGGTTTATGGATATGGTTAGGTTTAGGGTTCAGGTTAGTTTTAAGGTAATGTATAGGTTTAAGTTTAGGAATAAGTTTAGGGTTATTCTATGGTTATCTTTAGGGTTAGGATGAGGATTAGGGTAATGGATAAGGTTACAGCTGTGGTTAGGGCTAGGTTTATGGTTAGGATTAAGGCTAGGGTTAGGTTTTGGGTTATGGCAAGGGTTTAGGGTTAGGTTAGGCTTAGGATAAGGGTTAGGGCTAAAATTAGGGTTATGATTAGAGTTAAAGGTAGTGTTAGAGCTCCGATTACAGATAGGTTTTGGGTAAGGTTAGGGTTAGGTTTAGGGCTACAGCTAAAGTAAGAACAAAGGTTACGATTAGAACTAGTTTTAGGATTAGGTAGGTTTAGGATTTGTTTTACGTTTGGAGTGATGTCTAGAGCTAGGGTTAGTGTTAGGGTCAGAGTCAGAGTCAGGGTTTGTTTTAGGGTTAGGAATAGGACTCGATTTAGAGCTAGGTTTAGGGGTAGGCATAGGCTTAGGGTTTGGTTTATGTTAAAGGTTAGGGTTAGGGCTATGGCTTGTTTGTTTTGTAGGGCTAGGGCTAGGTTAGGGCTAATTTTAGGATTAGCATTAGATATAGGATTAGGGTTAGGGCTAGGGTTAGGGCTTATGTAAAGGCAAATGATAGAATTATGGTAAGGAATAAGGTTAGAGCTAAAAATAGGACTAGGACAAGAGTTAGAGTTAGTCTTAGGCCTAGGGTTAGGTTAGGTTTAGGGATAAATTAGTGCTAGGATTAGGTCTAGCGTTTGTGTTATGGTTAGGCCTAGTTTTAGGCTTAGGTTTAGGTTTAGGGATAGAGTTAGGTTTAGGGGAAGGAATGGGGTTAGAGCTAGTTTTAGGGAGAGGTTGAAGGTTAGAATTTCAGTTAGGGCTAGGGTTATGGTTTGGTTTAGAAATTAGGCTAGGTTTAGGGCTAGGATTAGGGCTATATTTTGTTTTAGGGTTATGGCAAGTATTAGGGCTAGGGCTAGTGTCAGGTATAGGCTTACGTTAGGGATAGATTGAGGGTTTGATTTATGGCCAGGTCTAGAGTAAGGGTTCATTTTAGGGTAAGGGCCAGGTTTAGAGCTAGGTGTATTATTAGGGTTAAAATTAGGTTTCAGGTTTGGTTCAGGTTAGGGTTTAGGTTTAGAGCTTGAATTAGCATTAGGGTTTGGTTAGGGTAATGATACATTTAGGTTTATGGCTCATGTTAAGTGTAGGGTAATTGTTAAGGTCAAAGTTTGCAAAAGGGTTAGGGTTAGGCCTAGAGTTAGTCTTAGGCTTATGGTTGTGCTTAGGGTAATGGATAGGGTTAGGGATAGGGTTAGGTTTAGGTTTAGGTTTAGGATATAGTTTAGAGTATGAGCTAGGGTTAGCGTTAGGGCAAGGGTTAGGTTTACAGTTCCATCTAGGTTATAGTTATGCTTAGGGTCAAGATTAGTGTTAAGGTTATGTTTAGGGTAAGGGTTGGGACTTGGTTTATGTTTAGTGTTAGGGTTAAAGCTAGGGTTTGGGCTTGCACTAGGGCTAGATTTTGGGTTACATTAGGGCTAGTGTTAGGGATATAGTTAATGTAAGACCTAGGGTTATGAATAGGGCTATTTTTAGGGTTACAGTTAGGGCTAAGTCTGATTTTATGGTTTGGTTAATTTCAGGGTGATGTTATGAGCTAGGGTTACTGTTAGGTTCAGAGTCAGAGTCAGGGTTTATTTTTAAGTTTGGGGATGAAACTCAAATTAGCGGTAGGCTTAGGGCTAGATGTAGGGTTAGGATTTGGTTTAGGTTATGGGTTAGGGTTAGTGCTATGGCTTGTTATGTTTTAGAGCTAAGGCTAAAGTTAAGTGTCTGTAGTTTTACAATTAATGTTAGTGTTATTCCTAGTGATAGGGTTAGTTTAGGTTTAGGTGTACATTTAGAGTTAGTTAATTCTAGGGTTAGGGCTTTGACTAGGGTTAGGGCTAAGGTTAGGTCTAGTGTTTGGGTTACAGTAAGGGATAGTGTTAGAACTAGGAATAGAGGTAGGGTGATAGTTAGAGTTAGTCTTAAGGCTAGGGTTAGGGTTTAGTTTAGGGTTAAATGAGGCCTAGGTATATATCGAGGATTGGTGTTAGGGTTAGGCCTAAGGTTAGGGCTATGTGTAGGATTAGGTTTAGGGTTAGGTTTAGGGGAAGGGATGGAGATATAGCTGGGTTTAGGGCTAGGGCAATGATTAGAATTAGGTTTAGGCCTAGGGTTAGGTGTGTGTTAGGATAAAGGCTAGAATTGGTGTTAGGATGAGGGCTAGGGTTTGTGTTAGGTTTAGGGCAAATTTTAAGGATAGGGATAATGTCAGGTTTAGGCTTACAACTAGGGATAGTTATAGGGTTAGGTTCATGTCTAGGTCTAATGTAGGTTTGGGGTAAGGGCCAGGTTAAGGGTAAGGTGTATTTTTAGGGTCAGGTTCATGTTTAGGGTTTGTGTTAGGTTAATTATTAGGGTAAGGCTCAAATTAGCGTTAAGGTTAGAATTAGGGTTAGGTTTATGGATAGGTGTAGGTTTAGGATTCAGGTTAAGATTAGGGTAATTAGAATGGTTAGGGTTAGTGATAGGGTTAGGGTTAGGCCTAGGGTTAGTATTTGGGTTAGGGTTATTGTTAGGGTAATGAATAGCATTAGAGCTAGGGTTAGGGCTAGGATTTTGGATAGGATTAAGTCTAGAGTTAGGGTTATTGTTAGGGCTAGTGCTAGGGTTAGGTTTTGGGTTAGGTTTAGGGTTAAGGTTATGTTTTGAGCTAGGATTTGTGCTAGGGTGAGGGTTAGGTTTAGGATTGTGTCTAGGGTTAGATTTATGGTTAAGGTTAGGGTTAGTTTTAGGATTAGGGCTAAGGTTCGTTTTAGAGTTAGGTTAATGGATAGGGTTAGATATCGGGTTAGGTTTGGGTTAGTTTTAGTTTTAGGGTTAGTGTTAGGGTTACAGCTAAAATTATCATTAGAATTAGGGTAGTGGATAGGGTTATATGTCAAGTTAGGGGTAGTTTTAGGTTTAGGGTTAGTGTTAGAGTATGGGTTAGGGTTTTATCTAGGGTTAAGTATACCATGAGGGTTAGGTTTAGGGTTAGATCTAGGATTAGGATTACAATTAAGATTAGAGCTAGGGTTATTATTAGGTTTAAGTTTTGGTTTATGGTAATGGATAATTTTAGAGATAGCATTAGGGCTAGTGTTAACATTTTGATTGGGCCTAGGATTAGGATTATGTTTAGGGATAGGGCTAGGGTTATGTTTATGGTTCTCTTTTGGGTTTTATCAGGGGCTAGGTCTAAGGCAAGGGTTAGGGTTAACATGAGGGTTAGGCTTAAGAAAAGGATAAGATTTGGTTAGGGTTATACTTTGGGCTAGATTTAGGCCTAGGATTAGGGCTAGGTTTGTTTTAGGTTTAGAGCTAGTTTTAGTGCTATGGTAATGTAAGGGTTATGTTTACGGTTATGACTAGGTCTAGTGTTAGGTTTAGGTTTGGGTTAGGGTCAGTTTTATACCTAGGTTTAGTGTTAATATCAGGGTCTATGTTTGGATTAGGATTAGGGTTAGGTTAGGTCTAGAGGTAAGGTTAGTGTTTGGCTTAGGTTAAGGGTTATCAGTAAAGTTAAGGCTAGGATTTTGTTTAGGTCTTCATTAAAGATATGGCTAGATTTAGAATTAGGATTAATCTAGAGTTAGTGTTAGTGTTAGGTTTAGATATAGAGTTATGGGTAGGGCTAGTGTTAGGGTTTGGTTTAGGTTGAGGGTCAGAATAAGGGTCAGGGTTAGGGTTAGGATTTGGGTTATGGTTATAACAAGAATAAGGACTAATTTTAGGACTAGTAATAGGGTTAGGGTTTTGGTTAGACTAAGGACTAGTTTTAAGACTAGGTTTAGCATTAGGATTGAGGTTTGGCTAGAGTAAAGAATAAGTTTAGAGCTAGGGTTAGAGCTAGAGTTCCGGTTAGGGTTAGGCCTAGGGTTAGGGTTAGGGTTAGGGTTAGGGTGAAAGCTAGGGTTAGGTCTCAGATTTGGGTTAGGTTTTGGTTAGCATTAGGTTTAAGGTTACAGCTAATGTATAATCTAGGGTTACTATTAGAATTAGGGTTAGGACGAGGTCTAGTGTTAGTGTAAGGTTTAGGTTTAGGGTGATGTTTAGAGGTAGGGTTAGTTTTAATGTCAGAGACAGGTTCAGGGGTAGTTTTAGGGTTAATATTAGGACTTGAGTTATGGCTAGGCTTAGGGCTAGATGTAAGGTTATAGTTTGGTTGAGGTAAAAGTTTAGGGTTAGTGTTATGGCTCAGTTTTGTTTTAAGGCTAAGCCTATGGTTAGGGCTAGTTTTAGGATTAGCATTAGGGTTAGTGCTAGTATTAGGGTTAGGTTTAGGTGTAGAATTAGTATTAGTTTTAGAGTTAGGTTTAGATCTAGAGTTAGGGCAAGGTGTAAGATTAGGGCTATGGTTATTCCAGGCTTAGGGCTAGGCGTAAGATTACGGTAAGTGATACGGTTAGAATTAGGGCTAGGGCTAGGGCAAGAGTTATAGTTAGTCTTAAAGGTAGGTTAGGGTTAGGTTTAGGATTAGGGCTAGGGTTAGTGTTAGGGTTAGTCCTAGGTTAGGGCTTGGATTAGTGTTAGGGCGAATGTCAGATCTAGGGTTACGGTTAGGGATAATTTTAGGATTAGGTTAATGGCTATGTTTAGTGTAAGTGTTAGGTTTAGGGGAAGGATGAAGTTTAGAGCTAGGGGTATTATTAGATTAAGGGTAAGGTTTAGGGGTTTGTTTAGTTTAGGGTTGTTGTTTAGGGCTAAAATTAGCAGTAGGGTTTGGTTTAGGGTAATCACAGGGTTTGTTCAGGTTAGATTTAGCATATTGGAAAAGGTTACAGTTAGGGATAGGGTTAGATTTAGGCATAGGTTAACATTATAATTAGGTTTATGTTTAGGGTAATTGATAGGCTTAGTCCTAAATTTAGGGCAAGGTTATGGCTAGGATTAGGGTAGGGTTAGGGTTAGGGTTATAGGTTTGGTTTGTGTTAAGTTTAGGGCTAGAATTATGGCTAGCACAAATGTCAGGTCTAGGGTTATGGTTAGGGTTAGTTTTCGGGTTAGTTTTATGGCTAGGTCTAGTATAAAGATTAGGTTTAGTGGTAGGGACAAGTTTAGAGCTAGGTATATTATCATGGGAAGAGTCAGATTTAGGGTTTGGGTTAGATTAAGGTTTATGTTTAGGTCTCAAATTAGCATTAGTGTTAGGGTTAGGGTAATGATAGGGTTAGTTTTAAGGTTCAGGTTAGGCTTAGGTTAATGAAATAGGTAATGGTTAGGAATAAGTTTAGGGTTAGGCCTAGGGTTACCATTAGAGTTATGGTTATGGTTAGGGTAATGGGTAGGGTTTGACCTAGTGATAGGGCTAGGGTAATGGTTAGAATTCTGGCTAGTGTTAGGGTAAGATTTAGTGCTATGTTCTGTGTTAGGGTTAGGTTTAGGGTTAGTGTTAAATCTAGGGTTAAGGCTCAGATCAGGTTTGGTTTGGGGTTTGGTTAGGGATAGGGTTAGGGTTATGGCCAATGTATGAACTAGTGTTATAATTAGTGCTAGTTTTAGAGTTAGGGTTAGGGTTAGGCCTAGGTCTAGTGTTACGGTTAGGTTTAAGTTTAGGGTGATATTTACAGCAAAGGTTATTGTTAGGGTCACTGTCAGAGTCAGGGTTAATTTTAGGGTTAGGGTTAGAACTGGAACTATGGCTAATGTTAGTACCAGGTCTATGGTTAGGGTTTCGTTTAGGTTAGGGTTAGGGACATAGGTTGTTTTTGTATTAGGGCTAGTGCTATGGTTATGGCTAGATTATGGATTAGAATCAGGGTTAGGGCTGGTGTTAGGTTGAGGTTTAGGCTTAGAGTTAGGGTTAGATTTAGAATTAGGTTTAGATCTAGGGTTAGGGCTAAGGCTACGGCTAGATTTCAGGTGAGGGTTAGGGTTATGTAACAATTATAATAAAAACTAGGGATACAGCTAGGGTGAGAATTAGAGTTAGTATTAGTAGTAGTCTTAGGGTTAGGGCTAAGTTATGACTAGGATTAGGGCTAGAGTTAGGACAAGATTTAGGGATAAATTATTGCTACGATTAGGGCTAGGGTTAGTGATAGGATGAGGGCTAAATTAGGGCTAGAATTAGTGCTAGAGTTAGGGTTAGTTTTAGGGCTAAATTAGGGCTAGGATTAGGGCTAGAGTTAGTGTTAGGGTTAGGAATATATTAGGGCTAGTATTAAAGCTAGGGTTAGTGTTGGGGTTAGACCAAGGGGTTGGGCTAGTGTTAGGGTTAGCATTGGTGTTTAAGTTTAGGGAAATGGGTGGGGTTATAGCTAGCTTTAGGGCTAGGGTGAAATTTAGAATTTGGATTAAGCCTAGGGTTATGGTTCAGTTTAGGATTAAGGGTAGGTTTAGGGCTTAGTTAAGTGTTAGGGTTTCTGTTAGAGTTATGGCTAGGACTAAGTCTAGGGTTAGTATCAGGTCTAGGGTTAATGATAAGGAGAGTTTTAGGGTTATGTTATGACTAGGTCTAGTGTAAGAGTTAAGTTTAGGTTAAAGGTCAGCTTAGGGCTAGGGTTGTTATTAGTATCAGGGTCAGGGTCAGGATTAACATTTGCTTCAGCTAAAGGTTTAGGGTTAGGGCTCGAATTAGCATTAGGGTAAGAATTAGTGTTAGCATAATGGATAGGGCTTAGTTTAGGTTTCATTTATGGTTTAGGGTAATGGATAGGTTACGTTTAGCCATCGGGTAAAGTTTAGCATTAGGGTTCGGGTTATGTTTAGTGTAATGCATAGGTTTTGAGCAAGGGTTATGGCTAAGTTATGGTTTCGATTAAGTCTAAGATTAGAGCTAGGTTTAGGGATAGGGCTAGGGTGTGATTTGGGGTAAGTTTTAGGGTTAGGGTAAGTGTTATGTTTAGGGCTAGGGTTCTGGTTAGATTAGGGTAAGGGTTAGTGTTTGAGGTAGGTTTAGGGCTAGGGCGAGGGTTAGGTTTAGGTTTAGGTCTAGGTTTACATTTATGGGTAGAGTTTGGTTTAGTGTTAGGGATAGGGTTTTAATTAGAATTAGGTTTAGGTTTAGGGTAATGGATATGGTTAGAGCTAAAGTTCAGGCTAGGTTTGATGTTAAGATTAGTGCTAGGGTTAGGGTAAGAGTTTAGGATAGAGCTAGGGTTATGTTTAGTGTAAAGGTTAGGCTTTCAGCTAGGGTTAGGTCTAAGGCAAGGCTTAGGTTAGGGCTAGGTTTAGGGCTAGGGTTAGGCTGAGTGTTATGCTTACAGATAAGTTTAGGCCTAGGATTAGGCCTAGGTTTTGTGTTAGGTTTAGGGCCAGGGTTAAAACTATGGATAATGTAAGAACTAGGGTTATGTTTAGTGTTAGTTTTAGGGTTAGGGTTATGGCTAGTTCTAATGTTAGGTCTAGGTTTTGGGTTAGTGTCAGGTTTAAAGCTAGGTTCAGTGTTAGAATCAGGTCAGTTTTGGAGATAGGGTTAGGGTTAGGGTTAAGAATTAGGACTAGGTTTAGGTCTAGGGTTAGGGTAAGTGTTTGGTTATGTTAAGGGTTATTGTTAGGGCTAGTGCTAGGTTTTTGTTTAGGTCTAGGTCTAGAGTTATAGCTATATTTAAGATTAGCTTTAGGTCTATGTCTAGGTCTAGTGTTAGGCCCAGGTATAGGTAAAGGGTTACCAGTAGGGCTAGTGTTAGGATTTCATTTAGGGTTAGGGTCAGGTTTAGACGTAGGGTTACTGTTAGGGTCAGATGAGGGTCAGGGTTAGGTTTAGAGGTAGAATGAGGGCTATGGTTAAGACTAGTAATACGGTTAGTGTTTAAGGTAGGCTAAGGATTAGGATTAGAACTAGGGTTAGCATTTGGGTTAGAGTTTGGCTTAGTGTAAGGAATAGGATTAGAGTTAGGCTTAGGGCTAGTGTTAAGGTTAGGCTTAGGGCTAGTATTAGGGTTAAAGCTAGGGTTAGGGCTTGGATTAGGGGTAGAAATTGTTTTAGGCTTAGGGCCATGTTTAGGTCAATGACAAATGTAAGAATTAGTGTTATAATTAAGGCTCGTTTTAGGGTTAGGTAAAGGCTAGAGAGTGTTAGGGTTAATTTAAGGTTAGGGTTATTTTTAGAGCTAGGATCAGTGTTGGGGTCAGTGTTAGGGTTAGGATTAGTTTTAGAGTTAGTTTTAGGGCTAGTTGTGTGTTTAGGGTTTGGTTTAGTTTAAGGGTTAGCATTAGGGCTATGGCTTGGTTTTGGTTTATGGTTAGGGCTAGGGATAGGGCAAGTTTTAGGAGTAGCATTAAAGTTAGGGGTAGTGTTAGGATTTTCTTTAAGCTTATTGTTACAGTTAATTTTAGATTTAGGTTTAGATCTAGACTTAGTCTTAGATTTATGGTTAGGATTAAGGCTAAGTTTAGAACTAGGGACAGGGTTTAAGCAAGAGTTAGAGTTAGTTTTATGGCTAAGTTTAGGGTTAGGATAGGATTAAATAAAGGCTAGGATTAGCACTAGGCTTTGTGTTATGCCTAGGTTTAGGACAAGAGTTAGGGTTAAGTTTAGGATTATGGTTAGTTTTTGGTACAGGATGAGGTTATAAGTAGATTTAGGGTTAGGGTAAAAAATAGAATTAGGGTTGGGGCTCAGGTTATGTTTTGGGTTAAGATTAAGCCTAGGTTTAGAGGTAGGATTATGGCTATGGCTAATTTCAGGTATAGTGTTATGGTTAAAAATAGTTTTAGGGTTGTGTTTAAGGCTACATCTAGTGTAAGGGTTAGGTTTAGGGTTAGGGTCAGGTTTAGTGCTAAGGGTACTATTAGGGTCAGGGTCGTGATTAGTGTTTTGGATAGGTTAATGCTTAACGTTAGGGCTTGAATTAGCATTAGAGTTAGGATTAGGGTTAAAGTAGTGTTAGGTTTAGGTTTCACCTTAGGTTTAGGGTAATGGATAGGGTTACGATTAGGGATAAAGTTAGATTTAGGCCCAGGTTTAGCATTATAGTTAGGGTTATGGTTAGGGTAATGGATAGGGTTAGAGATAGGGGTACAGCTAGGGTCAATGTTATGATTATTGATAGGGCTAGGCTTAGTGTTAGGGTTACTATTAAATCTAGGATTACGGCTAGGGTTATAGTTAGGATTAGTGATAGGGTTAGTATTAGGGATAAATCTAGGGATAGTGCTTGGAATAAGGCTAAGTTTGGGGTTAAGTTAAGGCTAGGTTTAGGATTATGGCTAATGTAATTGTGATTAGGGCTAATTTTAGGTTTAGGGTTAGGGCTAGGTCTATTGTTAGGTTTAGGTATAGGGATAGGGTGATGTTTAGAGCTAGAGTTAGTGTTAAGGTCAGAGTCAGGGTCAGAGTTAGTTTTATGGTTTGGCATAAAACTCAAGTTAGGGCTAGAGTTATGGCTAAGTGTAGGGTTTAGGGCTTAGTTTATATTAAGGGTTAGGATTAAGTCTTGGCTTGATTTTGTTTTAGGGCTAGGGCTAGTGCTAGTTTTGGGATTAGCCTTAAGGCTAGGGGTATGGTTAGGTTTAGGTTCACGCTAAGTTTTAGGGTTAGATTTAGAGTTAGGGTTTGATCTAGGGTGGCTGCTAGGTTTATGAATAGGGCTAGTGTTAGACCTATGGTTTGGGATAGGATTAGGGATCCAGTAAATTATAGGGTTAGAACTAGAGTTAGGTCTAAGGTGAGACTTAGAGTTAGTCTTTGGACTAGGGTTAGGGTTAAGGTTAGGGATAGGGCTAAATTAGATCTAAGATTAGGGCTATGGTTAGTGTTAGGGTTAGGCCTAGGTTTATGGTTAAGGTTATAATTAAGGCTATGTTTAGGGCTAAAATAAAGGTTAGAGTTTGTGTTAGGATTAAGGCTAGTATCTTGGCTAGGGCTAATATCAGATCTAGGGTGATGCTTATGGATAGTTTTGGGGTTAGTTTTATGGCTAGGTCTAGTGTAAGGCTTAGGTATAGGGTAACATTGAGGTTTAGAGCTAGGGGAATTATCAGTGTCAGTGTCAGTGTTAGGGTATTGTTTAGGTTTGAGTTTAGGGTTAGGGCTCGAATTTTCATTAGGGTTAGGGTTAGGGTAATAATTGGATTAGGTCTATTGTTCATGGTAGCTTTAGGGTAGTTGATAAGTTTGGGGATAGTGATATGTTTAGGGTTAGGCCTAGGGTTAGCATTAGGGTAAGGGTTATGTTTAGTGTAATGATACAGTTAGACTTAAGGCTAGGGCTAGGGTTATGGTTAGGATTAGGTCTTGATTTAGGGTTAGGGTGAGAGTTAAAACTAGGGATAGGTTAGGATTTTGTTTAGTGTCATGGTTAGGATCTGAGCTATGGTTTGGGCTAGTCTCAGAGTTAGGTTCAGACTTAGGTCCAGATATAGGATTATGGTAGATTTTGAGTTAGGGTTAGGGTTATTATTAGACCTAGAATTAGTGGTAGTGTCAGTAAAAGGGTCAGGGTTAGTGTTAGGGATTTGGATAGGGTTAGATTTAGAATGACGGCAATGGTAAGTGTTATTAATAGGGTTAATGTTCTGGTTAGCCTAAGGATTAAAGATAGGTCGAGGTTTTACCCTTAGGTTTAGGGATTTGCTTAGATAAGTGATTGGTTAAGATCTATGGTTATGGCTATGGTTATGGTTAGAGTTAGAGTTAAAGCTAGGTTTAGGGCTCAGATTAGGCCTAGGTCTTTTGTTAGGGTTAGGGCTAAGGTTAGGGCAATAGATAATGTAAGAACTAGTGTTACCATTAGAGTTAGTTTTAGTGTTAGGGTATGGGTTAGGTTTAGTGTTAGAATTAGGTTTAAGATTAGGTTGATATTTATTGCTAGGTTTCGTGTTAGGATAGGAGTCAGGGTCAGGATTAATTTTAGGGTTAGAGTTAGGACTCGAATTAGGACTAGGGTTACTGTTAGGATTCAGTTTAAGTTGAGGGTGGTGTTTAGAGCTAGAGTGAGTGTTAGAATATGAGTCAGGGTCAGGGTTGGTTTTAAGGTTAGGGTTAGGACTCGAATTAGGGCTAGGGTTAGGTATAGTTGTAGTGTTAGGATTTGGTTTAAGTTAAGGTTTAGGGTTAGGGCTCACTCTCGGTTTTGTTTTAGTCCTTGGGTTAGGGTCAGCACTAGTGTTAGTGTTAAGCTTAGGCTTAGTGTTAGGCTTAAATATGGAATTAGGTTTAGACCTAGGGTTAGAGCTAGAACTAGGGATAGGGATATGGCAAGAGTTATGGCTAGGTTTAGGGTTATGGTAAGAAATAGGGTTAAAACTAGGGCTAAGGCTAGGGCGAGAGTTAGTCTTAGGGCTAGGGTTAGGGTTAGGGTTAGAGATAGGGCTAAATTAGGGCTAAGATTAGGCCTAGGTTTAGTGTTTAGTTTAAGCCTAGAGTTAGGGTTAGTATTAGATTTAGATTTAGGGTTAGGGTTAGGGTTAGAGTGAGGGTTAGAGTTTAGAATTAGAGATTAGAGTTTAGGTTTAGAGTTAAGGCAAAGTTTGGGGTAAGGGTTGACTTTATTGCTAGGTTTTGAGGTAGGGTGATGATTATAATTAGGGTTAGGGCTGTGGTTAGGGTTAGGGTTATGATTAAGGCTAGGTTTAGGGCTAAGATGAGGGCTAGTTGTTTTTTGTTTTTTGTTTTTTTGTTTTTTTTTCATGGTTAGGGCTAGGATTAGTGCTAGGGCTAATTTCAGGTCCAGAATTATGGTTAAATATATTTTTAGGGTTAGGATTATTAGTACTTCTAATGTAAGGATTAGGTTTAGGATTAGCGTCAGGTTTAGAACTAGGGGTATTATTAGGGTCAATTTCTGGGGTAGTGATTGAGTAGGTTAAGTTTTAAAGTTAGGCCTTGAATTAGCATTAGGGTTATGGTTATGGTTATGGTAATGGGTAGAGTTCGAAATCAGTTTAGAGTTAGGGTTATGGTTATGATTTGGGCTATGTTTGGGGTTAAGTTATTGCTAGGATTAGGATTATGGCTAATATAAGTACTAGCTAATTTTAGTGTTTTAGGGCTAGGTTTACTGTTAGGTTTAGGTTTAGGGTAAGGGTGATGTTTAGACCTTGGGTTAGTGTTATGGTCAGAGTAAGGGTCAGGGTTAGTTTAAGGGTTTGGCTTAAAACTCTAATTAGGGCTGGGGTTAGGGCTAGGTTTAGGGTTAGGACTTGGTTTTCATTAAGGTTTAGGGTTAGAGCTTTGGCTCATTTTGGTTTCAGGGCTAGGATTAGGGTTAGTGAAATTTTTAGGATTAGTGTTAGGGTTAGGGCTAGTCTTAGATTTAGGCTTAGGCTTCAGTTTAGGGTTAAATTTAGAGTTAGGTTTTCATCTAAGGTTAGTGCTAGCGCTTAGGATAGGGCAAGGGTTAGGACTAGGATTTGGGATAGGTTTAGTTTTATGGGAAGGGATAGGATTAGAACGAGTGATAGGGCCAGGGTGAGAGTTAGAGTTATTCTTAGGGCTAGAGTTAGAGTTAGGCTTAGGGATAGGGCTAAATCATGGCTAGGGTTAGTGTTAGGGCTAGGGATAGGGCTAAATTATGGCTAGGGTTAGTGTTAGGGCTAGGGTTAGGGCTAGTTTTAGAATTAGCATCAGGGTTAGGGCCAGTTTTAGGCTTAGGCATCGAGTTAGGGTTAGTTTTAAAGTTGGGTCTTGATCTAGTTGTAAAGTTAGGGCTAAGGATCACACAATTGTGATGACAAGGGTTAGAGTTACAGTTAGGGTTACGTTTAGGGTAAGGGATGTTGTTTTGGCTAGGTTTAGGGCTAGGGCAAGGAGTAGTATTAGGGTTAGTTTTTAGTGTTAGGGTTATGATTAAGGTTAGGTTTATGGCTAGGATGAGGTTTAGGGTTTGTGTTAGGGTTAGGGATAGTATTAGGGCTAGGGCTAATATCTGGTCTAGTGTTATTGTTATGGATAGATTTAGTGTTAGGATTATGGCTTGGTACAGTGTAAGGATTAGGTTTATGATAAGGTTCATGTTTATATTTAGGGTTAATTTTAGGGTCAGTGTCAATGTTAGTGTTTGGGTTAGTTTAGGGTTTAGGTTTAGGGTAATGACAGGATTAGTATTACAGTTTAGGTTTGGTTTAGTGAAATGGATAGGCTTAGGGTTAGGCCTAGGGTTAGCTTAAGGGTTAGGGTTATTGTTAGGGTAATGGGTAGATTTAGACCTAAGGTTAGGGCTAGGGTTATGTATAGGATCTGCGCTAGTTTTGGGTTATGGTTAGGTTTAATTTTAGGATTAAAATTTAGGACTCGGATTAAGGCTAGGTTTTCGGTTAGGTTAAGGCTAGGGTTAAGGCTACGGCTAATGTATGAATTAGGATTAAGAATAGCACTAGTTATAGGGTTAGAGTTAGGGCTAGGTCTAGTGTTAGGATGAGGTTTATGGTGAGGTTGATGTTTAGAGCCAGGGTTAGTGTTAGGGTCAGAGTCAGGGTTAGGGTTAGTTTTCGGGTTAGGCTTAGAACAAGAATTAGGGATATGGTTAGGGCTAGATTTAGGGTTAGGGTTTGGTTTAGGTTTAGGTTTAGTGTTATGGCTATGACTCAGTTTTGTTTTACGGCTAGAGCTAGAGTTAGAACTAGTTTTAGGATTAGCGTTAGCGTTAGGGCTAGTTTTAGGTTTAGGTTTAGGATTAGGGTTAGGGATAGATTTAGAGTTAGGGTTAGATCTAGGGTAATGGCCAGGGCTATGAATAGGGCTAGGGTTAAACCAAGGGTTAGGACTAGGATTAGGATTCTAGTATGTGTTAGAGTTAGAACTAGTGTTAGGGTTAGGGTCAGAGTTAGGGTTAGTCTTTGGGCTAGAGTTAAGGTTAGGGTTAGGTTTAGGGATAGGGATAGGGCTAAATTAGGGCTAAAATTAGAGCTAGGGTTAGTGTTAGGGTTAGGCCTAGGGTTTGGGTTATGGATAATATTAAGGCTATGTTTAGGGCTAGGATAAGGGCTAGGCTTTGTGTTAGCGTTAGGGATAGGATTAATGCTAGGGTTAATATCAGGTCTAGGTTTAAGGTTAGAAATAGTTTTAGGGTTAGGTTTATGGCTAGGTCTAGTGTAAGTGTTAGGTAGGGTAAGAGTCAGGTTTAGAGCTAGGGGAATTATTAGGGTTAGTGTCAGTGTTAGGGTTTTGTTTAGGTTTGAGGTTTGGTTAGGGCTCAAATTAGCACTAGGGTCGGGTTAGCATAATGATTGGGTTAGGTTTAGTGTTCAGTGTAGGTTTAGGGTAATTGATAGGTTTGGGGAAAGCGATAGGGTTAGGGTTAGCATTATGGTAAAGGTTATTTTAGGGTAATGGATACAGTTAGAGTTAAGTTTAGTGTTAGGGTTATGGTTAGGATTATGTATTGTGTTAGGGTTAAGCTGAGGGTTAGAGCTAGGATTAGGTTTAAGGTTTTGTTTAGCGTAAAGGTTAGGTTCTGAGCTATGATTAGGACCAGCTAAGAGTTAGGTTCAGAATTAGGTCTAGGGATAGGATTATAGTAAATTTTGGGTTAGGGTTGGGGTTAGGGTTAGACCTAGGTTTAGTGTTAGGGTCAGAATAAGGGTCAGTGTTAGAGTTAGGGTTTGGGATAGTCTTAGAGCTAAAATGAAGGCTAGGGTTAGGACTATTAATAGGGTTACAGTTTTGGTTAGTCTAAGGACTAGGGATAGGTTTAGGGTTACTCTTAGGTTTAGGGTTTGGCTTAGGGTAAGGAATTGATTTAGATATAGGGTTAGGGTTGTGGTTAGGGTTAAAATTAGAGTTTAAACTAGGTTTGGGGCTTGGTTTAGGACTAGTTTTTGTGTTAGGGTTAGGGATAGGATTAGGGCAATGGTTAAAGTAAGAACTAGGGTTACCATTAGGGTTAGTTTTAGGGTTAGGATTAGGGGTAGGTTGAGTGCTAGTGTTAGGTTTAAGGTTCGGGTAATATTTATAGCTACTGTTCTTGCTAGAATAAGATTCAGGGTCAGGGTTAGTTTTATGGTTAGCATTAAGTCTCAAATTAGGGCTATTGTTAATGTTAGTGTTCAGTTTGAGTTTAGGGAAATGTTTAGAGCTAGGGTGAGTTTTAGGATATGAGTCAGGGTCAGGATTAGTTTTAAGGTGAGGCTTAGAACTCAAATTAGGGATACGTTTAGGTCTGGGTGTAGTGTTAGTGTTTGGTTTAAGTTAAGGTTTAGGGTTAGGGCTATTGTTCATTTTGTTTCACTGCGAGGATTAAAGTTAGGGCTAGTTTTACAATTAGCATTAGAGTTAGGGCTAGTGTTAGTGTAAGGCTTAGGCTTAGGTTTAAGGTTAGATTTAGAGTTAGGGTTAGGGCTGGGACCAACTTTAGGGCAAGTGTTAGGGCTAGTGTTATGTTTAATGTAGTAGATAGGGATAGAACTAGGGATCGGGCTAGGGCAAGAGTTAGAGTTAGTCTTAGGGCTAGGGTTTGGATAGGTTTAGAGATAAAGCTAAATAAGTGCTAGGATTAGAACTAGGTTTTGTGTTTAGCTTAACCCTAGGGTTAGGATTAATGTTAGGTTTAAATTTAGGGTAAGGGATGACATTATAGCTAGGTTTAGAGGTAGATTGAAGGTTAGGCTTAGGATTAGGTGTAGGACTAGATTTTGGGTTATGATTAAGGCTAGGTTTAGGCCTAGGATGAGGGGTAGGTGTGTGTTTAGGGTTAGAGCTAGGATTATGACTAGAGCTAATATCAGGTTCAGAATTATGGTTAAAGATAATTTTAGGATTAGGTTTATGGCTACATCTAGGCTAAGGGTTAGGTGTTGGTTTATGGTCAAGTTTAGAGCTAGGGGTATTATTAGAGTCAAGGTCTGGGTTAGGGTTTGGGATAGGTTAAGGTTTCAAGTTTGGGCTTGAATTCGTTTTAGGATTAGGGTTAGGGTAATGATAGGGTTAGATTTAGGATTCAGGTTAAGTTTAGGGTAATGAAAGTGTTAGTATTCAGGATAAGGTTAGGTTTATTTCTACTGTTATCATTATGGTTATGGTTATGGTTATGGTAATGGATAGATTTAGAGATCAGTTTAAGGCTAGAGTTATGGTTACAATTAGGGCTAGTGTTAGGGTTAGGTGAGGTTTAAATCTCGTTTTAGGGCTTGGATTAGGGCTAGGTTTTGGGTTATGTTAGGACTAGTGTTAGGGTTACAGCTAATGTAACTTCTAGGTTTACAATTAGGGCTTGTTTTAGGATTTTAGTGCTAGGTTTAGTGTTATGGTTAGATTTAGGGTTAGGGTGATGTTTATAGCTACAAGTGTTAGGGTCATTTTCAGGTTCAGGGTTAGTTTTAGGGTTAAGCTTCCAACTCAAATTAGGGCTAGGGTTAGGTCTAGGTGTAATGTTAGGGTTTGGTTTAAGTTAATGGTTAAGAAGTTAGAGCTATGGCTCAGTCTTGTTATAGGGCTAGAGCAAGGGTGAGGGCTCATTTTAGATTTAGTGCTATGATTTGGGCTAGTGTTAGGGTTAGGCTTAAGCTTCAGGTTAGGCCTAGATTTAGAGTTAATTTTGCCTAAGGTTAGTGCTAGGGATAAGTATAGGGCAAGGGTTAGTACTAGGGTTAGGGCTAGTGTTACGGTTACGGTAAGGGACAGGGTTAAAATGATTGATAGGGCTAGTGTGAGAGTTTGATTTAGCCTTAAGGCTAAGGTTAGAGTAAGGTTTAAGGATAGGGCTAGATTATGACTAGGGTTATGTTAGGGCTAGGGTTAGGGCTAGTTTTACTTAGGTATCGAGTTATGGTTAGATTTATACTTAGGTTTCGATCTAGGGTTAATGCTAGGGCTAAGAATATTGCAAGGGTTATCCTGAGGGTTACAGTTAGAGTTAGGTTTTAGTTTAGGTTAAGGATGTGGTTATAGCTAGATTTAGGGCAAGGGTGAATGTTAGTATAGGGTATAAACTAGGGGTATGGTTAGGGTAATGATTAAGGCTATATTTAAGGGCTACCATGAGGACTAAGATTTGTTCTAGTGTTAGAGATAGTATTAGGACTATGGCTCATGTCACCTCTAGGATTACAGTTAAGGATAGATTTAGTGTTAGGTTTATGGCTTGGTCCAGTGTAAGGGTTAGGTTTTGGGTTAGGGTCAAGTTTAGATCTAGGGTAGCATCAGGGTCAGGATTAGGGTTTGGGTTAAGTTAGTGTTTATGTGCAGGGCTTGAATTAGTGTTAGATTTAGGGTTAGGGTAATGACAGGGTTAGGTTTAGGCTTTAGGTTTGGTTTAGTGTAATTAATAGGGTTAGGGTTAGGCCTAGATTTATCAGAAGGGTTAGGGTTATTGTTAGGGTAATGGATAGGGTTAGCCCTAAGGTTAGGGCTAGGGTTATGTATAGGATTAAAGCTAGTGTTTGGGTTAGTGTTAGGTTAAATTTAGGGTTAAAGCTAGGTTTAGGACGTGGATTAAGGCTAGGGTTTAGGTTAGTTAAGGGTTAGGATTAGGCTACCACTAATGTATGAATTAGGTTTATGATTCCAGCTGGTTATAGAGTTAGAGTTAGGTCTAGGTCTAGTGTTAAGGTTAGGTTTATGATGATGATGATATTTAGAGCCAGGATTAGTGTTAGGGTCAGAGTCAGGGTCAGAGTTAGTTTTCGGGTTAGGTTTAGACTATAATTAGGAATAGGGTTAGGGCTATTTGTAGAGTTAGAGTTCGGTTTAGGTTAAGGGTTAAGGTTAGGGCTATGACTCGGTTTTGTTTTAGGTCTAGGGGTAGGGTTATGGCTAGTTTTAACATTAGTCTTAGGGTTAGGGCTAAAGTAAGTACAAGATTTATGCTTAGGTTAAGGATTAGGAATAAGATTATAGTTATGGTTAGATTTAGTGTTAGGGTTAGGGTTAAATTTAGAGTTAGGTTTAGATCTAGGTTTTAATATAGGGCTAAGTATAGGGCTAGGGTAGGGCTACATTTAGGGCTAGGTGTATGGTGATGCTAAGGGTTAGGGCTAGAACTAGGTATAGGGCAAGTGAGAGAGTTATAGTTAGTCTTAGGGCTAGGGCTAGGGTTAGGAATAGGGCTAATTTAGGGCTTGAATTAGGGCTAGGGTTAGTGTTTGGGTTAGGCCTGGGTTTAGGGCTAGGATTAGTGTTAGGCTTAGGGTTAGGATTAAGATAAGGAATGGGAATATAGCTAGTTTTAGGACTCGGGTGGAAATTAGGATAATGGTTAGGGTTAACATTAGGGTTAGGTTTATGATTAAAGCGAGGTTCATGGCTAGGATGTGGGCTAAGTTTTGTATTAAAGTTAGAGCTAGGATTAGAACTAGGGCTAATGTCAGGTCTAGGGTTTGGTTAGGGATAGTTTTAGGGTTAGGTTTATGGCTAGGTCTATTGTAAAAGTTAGGTTTCTTGTTAGGGTCAGGTTTAGAGCTATGGGTATTATTAGAATCAGGGTCAAGTTTAGAGTTTGGGTTAGGTTAAGTTTTAGGTTTAGGGCTCAAATTTGTCTTATGTTTAGGGATCGGGTAATGACACAGTTAGGTTTAGAGTTCAGGTTAGGTGTAGGTTAATGGACAGGGTTAAGGCTAGTGCTAGGATTAGGGTTCCTCCTAGGGTTAGCATAAAGATTATAGTTATCTTACGGTAATGAATAAGGTTAGAGGTAGGTTAAGGGCTAGGTGTATGGTTAGGATTAGGTCTATCATTAGGCTTAAGGTTATGGTAGGGCTAGGGTTATTTTTAGGGTTATCTTTAGTGTTAAAGCTAACGTAGGGCTTGAATTAGGGCTAGGTTTTGTGATAGGTTAGGGCTATGGCTAATGTAAGAACTAGTGAATAATTAGGACTAGTTTTATGGTTAATGCTAAGGCTAGGTGTAGTTTTAGGGTTAGTATTAGGGTTACGGTGAATTTAGAGCTAGGGTTAGTGTTAGTGTCAAGGACAGTGTTCTGGTAAGGAAATGGTTAGGGTTAAAGCCAGAATTAGGACTAGGGTTGGGTCTAGAGGTAGGTTTAGAGTTTGGGTTAGGTTAAGGGTTATTGTTAAGGCTACGTCTAGTTTGTCTTTAGGTCTAGAGCTATAGTTATGGCTAGATTTAGGATTATGTTTAGGTCTAGTTCTAGTATTAGAGTTAGGTTTAGGTATAAATTTACCAGTAGGGGTAGTGTTAGGTTTTGGTTTTGGGTTAGGTTTAGATTTAGACCTAAGATTAATGTTAGGGTCAGAATAATGGTCAGGGATAAGGTCAGAGTTTTGGTTATGGTTAGATCTAAAGTGAATGCTAGGCTTTGGACTAGTTACAATATTAGTGTTTTGGTTAGGCTAAGGATTAGTGCTAAGAATACAGTTAGCACTAGGGTGAGGGTTTGGGCTAGGATAAGGGATAGGGTTAGAGCTAGGATTAGGACCAGGTTTAGGGTTAGGTTTATGGTTAAAGCTCGTGTTATGGTTAAAGCTTGGGCTAGTTTTGTATTAGGGTTTGGGGTAGTGTTATGGTTACAGCTATTGTAAGAACTAGGGTTACAATTAGGGTTAGTTTTAGGGTTTAGTTTAGGGATAGGTCTAGTGTTAGTGTTATGTTTAAGGTTAGAGTGATATTTAGAGCTAAGTTTAGTGTTTGGATATGAGTCAGGGTCATGGTTAAGTTTAGGGTTAGGGTTAAGTTTCAAATTAAGGATAGGTTTCGGTCGGTGTAGGGTTAGGGTTTGTTCTAGGGTAAGGGTTAGTGTTAGAGTAAGGCTTGGTATATTTTTAGGGCTATGGCTAGGGTTAGGGCTAATTTTAGGATTAGCATTAGGGTTAGAGCTACTTTCAGGGTTAGGCTGAGGCATTGGGTTAGTGTTAGTTTTAGAGATAGGTTTCGATATAGAGTTAGTACTAGGGCTAAGGATAGTGCATGGGTTACGACTAGGGTTAGAACTTGGGTTAGGGTTACGGTAAGGGATAGGGTTAGAAGTAGGGATAGGTCTTGTGTGAGAATTATAGTTAGTCTTAATTCAAGGGTTAGGGTTAGGGTTAGGAATAGGTCTAAATTAGGGCTAGGATAAGGGCTAGGTTTAGTGTTAGGGTTAGGGCTAGGGCTAGTGTTTGGTTTAGTGTTAGGTCTGGGTTAGGGTTAGGGTTATGGTTAGGGTTAGGGTTGGGGTTAGGGCTATTGTATTCCTTAAGGTTAAGGTTAGTTTTAGAGTAATGTATTGGATTAGATGTAAGATTAGGTTTTAGGGTTAAGTTTAGTTTATTGTTAAATTTAGGTTTAGGGATAGGTTTAGTTTTGATTTATGGTAAGGGTTACAGTTACGTTTATGGCAAGGGTTAGGTTTAGGGTTAGGTCAAGGGTTAGGTTTATGATTAAGTTTAGGAATAGGGTTAGGTTTGGGGCTAGGTTTATTATTAGGGTTAGGGATAGGTTTAGGGTAATGTTAGGTTTAGAGCTAGTGTTAAGTGTTAGTACTACGTTAAGTTTAGGATTAGGTCTAAGTTTAGGTTTATATTTAGGAATAGGGCTAGGGTTATGTTTAGGCTAAGGGATAGGCTTTGAGCTAGGGTTATATGTAAGGCAAGGTTATTGTTAGGGCTACATTTAGGATTATGGTTATGCTTAGTGTAGGTTTAGGCCTCAGACTAGGGCTAGGTTTTGTGTTAGGTTTAGGCCCAGGATTAAGGCTGTGTGTAATGTAAGATCTAGGGTTCTGATTAGAGTTAGTTTTAGGGTTAGAGTTATGGCCATGTCTAGTGTTATGTTTAGGTTTTGGGTTAGGTTCAGGTTTAGAGCTAGGTTTAGTGTTAGTGTTAGGGTCAGTGTTTAGGTTAGAGTTAGGTTTAAGTGAAAGCCAGAAGTAGGACGAGAATTACCTCTAGGGATAGGGTTAATGTTTGCCTTAGCTTAAGGCTTATGTTAGGGCTAGAGCTCAGAGGTTTTTTTTTAGGTCTAGGTCTAGAGTTATCGCTATATTTATGATTAGTCTTAAATCTAGGGCTAGTGTTAGGGTTAGGTTTAAGCATAAGTTTACTCATTGGGCTAGTTTTAGGGTTTGGTTCAGGATTAGGGTCAGATTTAGACTGATGGTTTATGTTAGGCTAAGGAATTGAGTTAGAGTTAGAGCTAGAATGAGGGCTAGTGTTAGAACTAGTAATAGGGTAAGGGTTTGGATTAGGCTATGGATTAGGATTAGGACTAAGGTTAGCACTATGGATAGGGTTTGGCTTAGGGTAAGTGATAGAGTTAGAGCTAGGGTTAGGGCTAGGGTTAGGGTTAGGTTTAGGTTTACTTCTAGGGTTAGGGCTCAGATTAGGGCTAGTTTTTCTGTTAGGTTTAGGGCTAGGGTTAGGCCTATGGCTATATAAGAACTAAGGTTTTGATTAGAGTTAGTATATGGTCTAGATCTAGTGTTTGTGTTATCTTTATGGTTAGTGTGATATTTCAAATTAAGGTTAGTGTTAGAATATATGTCAGGGTCAGGTTTAATTTTAAGACTAGAACATGAATTAGAGGTAGAAAGTTATGGCTAGGTTTATGGTTAGGGTTGGTTTAGGTTAGCATTTAGGGTTAGGACAATGGCTCATTTTTTAAGGGATAAGGCTTGGGTTATGGCTAGTTTTAGGATTAGCAATAGTGTTAGTTCTAGTGGTAGGTTGAGGATTAGGCTGAGGGTTAGTGTCAAATGTAGAGTAATGGTTAGATCTAGGGTAGGGTCTAGGGCTAGGTATAGGGCTAAGGTTAGGGCTTGTGTTAGGTTTATTGTAATGGATAGGGTTAGAACTAGAAATAGGGCTAGGTGGAGAGTTAGCATTAGTCTTAGGCCAAGGTTAGGGGTAGAATATGTTTTAGAGCTAAATTAGGGCTAGGATTAGTGCTAGGGTTAGTGTTAGGGTTAGGATAATAATTAGGGCTAGAGACATGGAGTGTTAGGGTTAGGGTTAGTGATAGGGTTAGGGAAAAAATGAGGTTATACCTAAATTGAGGTCTAGGGCAAGGGTTAAAATTAGAGATAGGGCTAGAGATAGGGTTTGGGTTAGGATTAAGGCTAGGTTTAGGCCTAAGATGAGGACTAGTGTTTGTGTCAGGGTTAGGGCTAAGATGACGGTTGGGGCTAATGTCAGGTCTGGATTTATGGTTACGTTTAGTTTTAGGGTTAAGTTATGGCTATGTCTAGTGTAAGGTTTACGTTTAGGTTAAGGGTCAGGTTTAAAGCTATGTGTATTATTAGGGTCAGGGTTCGAGTGCAGTCTAGTTTAGGCTAAGATTCAGGGTTAAGGATAGAGTTAGAGTCTGTCTTACAGTAATTGATAGGTTTACGTTTAGGGTTCAGGTTAGGTTTAGAGTAATGAATAAGGTTAGCAATAGTGTTAGCATTAGGCCTAGGGTTAGCATTTGGTTTAGACTTATCTTTAGTGTAATGGATAGGGTTAGAGCTAAGGTTAGGGCTAGGTTTAAGTTTAGAATAAGGACTAGGGTTATGGTTAGGCCTAGGGTTTATGTCAGGGTTAGGTTTGGGGTATGTGTTAGCGTTTAAGCTAGGATTTGGGCTAGTGTGAGGGTTAGGGTTAGAGTGAGGGCTAATGTTAGGGTTTGGGTTAGCATTATGTTTAGATTAAGGTTAGAGTTTGAGCTAGAATTAGGGTTAGGGTGAGGGTTAGGTTTAGGGTTATGTCTAGGCTTATGATTAGGGTTACAATAAGGGCTAGGTTTAGGGCTAGGATAAGGGCTATGTTTTGTGTGAGGTTTATGGCTATCATTAGGGCTATGGGTAATGTAAGAACTAGGGATATGATTATGGCTAGTTTTAGGGTTAGGATTATGGATGAGTCTAGTGTTCAATTTAGGTTTGGGGTTAGGATAAGATTTAGAGCTATGGTTTGTTTTAGGGTAACTGTCATTTTCAGGTTAGGGTTTGTTTTAGGGTGAGGGCCTAATTTAGGACTAGTGTTGGGTCTAGGAATAGAGTTAGTATTTACGTTAGTTTAATGGTATTGTTAGGGCTAGTGCTAGGTTTTTGTTTAGGGCTAAGGCTAGATTTATGTCTCTTTTTAGGATTAGATTTGGTCTAGTGCTAGTGTTACTATTAGGTTTAGGTATAGGTTTACCGGTAGGGGTAGGTTTAGGGTTGCTCTAGGGTGTCAGGTTTAGACCTAGAGTTAGTGTTAGGGTCAGAATAAGGGTCAAGATTAGAGATAGGGTTAGAGCTAGAATAAGGGCTTGATTTAGGACTAGTAATAGACATAGGGTTTGAGATAGGTAAGGATTATGGTTAGGACTAGGGTAGCATTAGGGTGAGGGTTTGGCTTAGGGTAAGGGATAGGGTTAGAGGTAGAGTTTGGGTTAGTGTTACAGTTAGGGTTAAGTTTAGGGTTAAATCTAGGTTTAGGGCTTGAAATAGGACTAAAATTTGCGTTAGCATTAGGACTACAGCTACTGAAAGATCTAGGATTCCAGTTAGGGCTAGTTCTAGCTTTAACATTAGGTCAATGTTTAGAGCTAGGGTTACTGTTAAGGTCCGAGTAAGGGTGAAGGTTACTTCTAGGGTTAGAGTTAGGACTCCAATTAGGACTATGTTTAGGGCTATGTGTAGGGTTAGCATTTGGTTTAGGTTAAGGGTTTGGGTTAGGGTTATGGCTCAATTTTGTTTTAGGGCTAGGGTACAGTTAGGACTAGTTTTCCAAATAGCATTTGGGTTAGGGCTAGTGTTAGAGTGAGCTTTAGGCTAAAGGTTAGGGTTAGATTCAGTTTTAGGGCCAGGGTGAAGGTTAGGGCTATTGTTGGGGCTAGGGATAGAGATAGGGTTCGGTTATGGTAACGGATAGGTTTAGAACTAGGGATAAGGCTAGGATGAGAGTCACATTTAGTCTTAGGGCTAGGGATAGTGTTAGGTTTAGGGTTAGGGCTTAATTAGGGCTATATTAGAGCAATGGTTAGCGCTAGGTTTAGGCCTAAGTTTAGGGTTAGGGTTAGGGTTAACATTAGGATTAGGTAAGGTATGGCGTTACAGCTACATTTAGGGCTAGGACAAAGCATAAAATTAGGGTTAGGGCTAAGGTTAATGTTCGGGTTAGGATTAAGGCTAAACTTAGGGATAGGTTTACGGTTAGGATTTATGTTAGGTTTCGGGCTAGGATTAGGGATAGGGGTAATGTCAGGTCTAGGGTTATGGTTAGGGATAGTTTTAGGCTAAGGATTATGGCCAGGTCTATTGTAAGTGTTAAGTTGAAGGATAGGATCAGATTTACACCTAGGGGTATTATTAGGGTCAGAGTCAGGGTTATGGTATGGGTTAGGTTAAGGATTAGGCTTACTGCTCAATTTAGCATTAGGGTTAGTGTTAGGGTTAGGGTAACGAATACGGTTATGTTTAGGGTTAAGGTTAGATTTAGAGTAATAGACAGGTTTAGAGTTAGGGATAGGGTTAGGTTTAGGTCTAGGGTAATAGATTGGATTAGAGCTACAGTTAGGACTAGGATTATGGTTAGGATAGAGCTATGATTAGGGTTGGTTCTAGGGTTAGAATTTGTTTAGGGTTAGGGTTAGAGTAATGGATAAGATTAGACCTAGGGATAGGGCTAGGATTATGGTTAGGATTAGGGCTATGGTTTGGGTTATATTTTGGGTTAGGACAAAGTTTAAGTTTATGGTTAGGTTTAGGTTAAGTATTAGGGCTAGGGTTAGGGTTAGGGCTAGGGTTAAAGCTAGGATTAGGGCTCTGATTAGGTGTAGGTTTTGAGTTAGGTTAGGGCTATTTAGGACTAGAACTAATGTTAGAACTAGGGTTATGATTAGGGCTAGAGTTAAGTTTAGCATTATGTCTAAATCTAGTGTGCAGATTAGGTTTAGGTTTAGTGTGATGACTAGAGATAGGGTTCGTGTTACCATCAGAGTCAGGATCAGTGTTACTCATCAGAGTAGAGATAGACTCGAAAAAGGTCTAAGGTTAAGGATAGGTGTAGGGATAGGGTTTGTGTAAGGGTTAGGGTGAGAATTATGGTTAGGTCTAATGTCAATTCTAGGATTATGGTTTGGTTAGGGTTAGCGTTAGGGCTTTGTCACAGTTTTGTTTTATAGCTAGGGCTACTTTTAGAATTAGTGATAGTATTAGCGTTAGTGGTATGGTGAGGTTTAAGCTTAGATTTATTGTTATGGTTAGATCTATGTTTAGGGATATGGCTATGTTTAGGTTTAAGATTAGGGCTAGTGTTGGTTTATTAATGGATAGATTTAGAACTAGAAATAGGGCAAGGGAGAGAGTTAGAATTAGTATTAGGGCTAGGGTTAGGATTAAGAATAGGGTTAGGGCTAAATTAGGGCTAGTTTTAGGGCTAGGGTTAGTGTTAGGATTAGGCCTAGGGTTAGGGTTAGGGATAGGGAGAGGATGGGGTTTAGCGATAGGTTTAGCATTATGCCTAGGTTTAGCATATGAGTTAGGCTCATCTTTAGGGTAATGGATAGTGTTAGAGCTTACGTTAGGGCTCAGGATAAGGTTACAATTAGGGCTAGGGTTAGGGTTAGGCCTAGGCATAGTGTCAGGCATAGTTTTAGAGTAAGTATTAGCATTTTAGCTAGGGTTAGGTCTTGGGCTAGGGTCATGGTTAGAGTCAGGACTAGGATTAGGGTTAGGGTTGTATTTAGGGTAAGGGTTAGAGTTTGAAGTAGGTTTAGGGCTAGGGCGAGTGTAAGATTAGGTTTAGGTCTAGGATTATGGTTAGTGTTATAATTAGGGCTAGGTTTATGGCTAGGATAAGGGCTAGGTTTTGTGTGAGGTTTAGGGCTAACATTAGGGCTATGGAAAATATAACAGCTATTAATATATTTATGGCTAGTTTTAGGGTCATAGTTATGGAAATGTCTAGTGTTAGGGTTAGATTTTGATTTACGATAAGGTTTAGAGCTAGAGTTTGTATAGGGTTATGGGTCATTGTTCAGGATAGGGTTAGGTTTAGGGTGAGTGCCAGAATTACGACTAGCATTGGGTCTAGGGATAGGTTTAGTCTTTAAGTTAGATTAACGGTTATTGTTAGGGCTAGTACTAGGGTTTTATTTAGGGCTAGATTTATGACTATATTTAGGATTAGATTTCATCTAGTGCTAGTGTTACTGTGAGGGTTTAAGTATAGGTTTACCTGTATGGGAAGTGTTAGGTTTCGGTTTAGTGTTAGCGTCAGGTTTAGACTTATGTTTAGTGTTAGGGTCAGAATAAGGGTCAGGGTTAGGGTTAGGTTTAGAGCTAGAATGACGACTAGGATAGGACTAGTAATAGAGTTAGGGTTTGGGGTAGGCTAAGGATTAATTTTAGGACTATGGTAGCATTAGTGTTAGGGAAAGGGATAGGCATTAAGGTAGAGTTTGGGTAAGGGTTAAATTTAGGGCTAGGGTTAGGGTTACAGTTAAAAAATAGGGTTAGGTCTCGGATTTGGGCTAGGATTTGTGTTATCATTAGTGCTACGGCGAATTAAAGAACTAGTTTTCTGTTTAGGTTAGTTCTAGGGTTATTGTTAGGGCAATGTTTAGAGCTAGGGTTAGTGTTTGGGGCCAAGTTAGTGTCAGGGTTATTTCTAGGGTTAGGGTTAGGATTCAAATTAGGGCTAGGTTTAGGACTAGGTATAGCTTTAGGGTTTGGTTTAGGTTAAGGTTTACGGTTATTGCTCAGTTTTGTTTTAGGGTTATGGTAGATTTAGGGCTAGTTTTCCAATTAGCATTAGGATTAGGGCTAGTGTTAGGGTGAGGTTTATACTTAATTTTAGTTTTAGATCCAGGTTTAAGCCTTGGGCGAAGGTTAGAATTAAGTTTGGGGCTAGGGATAGGGCTAGCACTTGGGTTATGGTAAGGGATAAGTTTAGAACTAGGAATAGGGCTAGAGCGAGAGTTAGAATTAGTCTTAGGGATAGGGATAGGGTTAGGTTTACTGTTAGGGCTAAATTTGGGCTAGGAATAGTGCTAGGGTTTGTGTTAGATTTAGGCCTAGGTTTAGGGCTAGGGTTAGGTTTAGCATTAGGGTTAGGGTAAGGTATGATGTTACAGCTATGTTTAGTGCTAGGACAAGGAATAAAATTAAGGTTAGGGCTAGGGTTTAAATTAGGGTTAGGATTAAGTCTAGGCTTAGAACTAGGATTAGGGCTAGGTATAGGGCTAATGTCAGGTATAGGGCTAATGTCAGGTCTAGGGTTAAGGTTAGGCAAGGATTAATTATAGGGATATGATTCAGTTTTGTTTTAGAACTACGCCTAGGTTTAGGGCTAGTTTTATCATTACTGATAGTGTTAGGGCTAGTGTAGGGTGAAGTTTAGGCTTAGATTTATTGTTATGGTTAAATCTAGGTTTAGGGCTATGGCTAGAGTTAAGGCTAAGGTTTGATCTAGTGTAGGGTTATGGTAACAGATAGGGTTAGAACTAGAAATAGGGCTAGGGTGAGGGTTTGAGTTAGTCTTTGGGTGAGGGGTCGGGGTAGGTTTAGGGTTAGGGCTAAATTACGGCTAAGATTAGCAATAGGGTTAGTGTTAGGGTTAGGCCTAAAATTAGGGTTAGTGTTAATTTTAGGGTCAGGATTAGGTTTAAGGGAAGGGATAGGGTTATAGCTAGCTTTAGGGTTATAGCAAGGGTTAGAATTAGGGTTAGGACTAAGGTTAGGGTTTGGGTTAGAATTAAGGCTAGGTTTAAGGTTAAGCTGAGGGTTTTTGTTAGGGCTAGGGCTAGGATAAGTGCTATGGCTAATGTCATGTCTAGGTTCATGGTTATTATTAGTTTTAGTGTTAGGTTTTGGCTATGTCTAGTATAAGCGTTAAGTTTAGGGTAGGGGACAGGTTAGAGGTAGGTGTATTATTAGGGTCAGCGTACAGGTAGGGTTTGGTTTAGGTTGAGATTTAGGGTTAATGCTTGAATTAGCAGTGGGTTAGGGTTAGGGTCAGGGTAATGGATAAAATTAGGTTTATGGTTCTGGTTAGGTTTAGAGTAATGGATAGGGTTAGTGTTAGCGATAGGTTATCGTTAGGCCTAGGGATATCATTTGGGTTAGGCTTTATCTTTAGGGTAATGGAGGGGGTTGGAGCTAAGGTTAGGGCTAGGCTTAAGGCTAGGTTTAGGATTAGGGTTAGGTTTATGCCTATGGTTAATTTTAGCGTTAGGTTTAGGGTAAGTGTAGGCATTTGAACTAGGGTTAGTCCTAGGGTGAGGGTTAGGGTTTGAGTCAGGGCCATGGTTAGGTTTAGTGTTACAGTTATCTTTAGACTAAGGATTAGAGTTTGAGCTAGGGTTAGGGATAGGGCGAGGGTTAGCATTAGGGTTAGGTCTAAGGTCATGGTAACGGTTATGTTTAGGGCTAGGTTTAGGGCTAGAATAAGTGCAAGTTTTTGTGTGATGTTTAGGGCTAACGTTAGGGCTATGGGTAATGTAAGAGCTAGGGATATGGTTATGGCTAGTGTTAGGGTCAGGGTTATGGATAAGTCCAGTATTAGGGTTAGGTTTTGTTTTAATATAAGGTATATAGCTAGGGTTTCTATTACATTAAGGGTCATCATGGGGTTAGGGTTAGTTTTATGGTTAGGGCCACAATTGGGACTAGCATTTGGTCTAGTGATTGGTTTAGTCTTTACGTTAGGTTAAGTCTTATTGTTAGGGATAGTGCTAGGTTTTTGTTTAGGGCTAAGGCAAGATTTATGACTCTATTTAGGATTAGGTTTGGTTTAGTGCTAGTGAAAATTTAGGTTTAAGTATAGGTTTACCAGTAGAAATAGTGTTAGGGTTCAGTTTAGGGTTAGGGTCAGGTTTAGATCTAGGGTTAATGTTAGGGTCAGAATAAGGGTCAGGGTTAGGATTAGGGTAAAGCTAGATGAAGGCTAGGGTTAGGACTAGTAATAGAGTTAGGGTTTGGGGTAGGCTGAGGATTAAGTTTAGGATAGAGTAGCATTAGAGTGTGGGTTTGGCTTAGGGTAAGGAATGGGTTAGAGGTTCAGTTAGGGTTTGGTTTAGGGTCAGGGATAGGCTTTAAGGTAGGGTTTGGGTAAGGGTTAAGTTTAGGGCTAGGGTTAGGTTTGGGTTAGGGCTAGGATTTGTGTTAGCATTAGGGCTATGGCTAATGAAAGACCTAGTTTTCTGATTAGGGCTAGTTCTATGGTTAGAGTTATGGCAAAGTTTAGAGGTAGGGATACTGTTAGGGATCGACTCAGGGTCAGGGTTATTTCTAAGGCTAGGGTTAGGACTCAAAATAGGGATAAGTTTTGGGATAGGTGTAATGTTAGTGTTTTGTTTAGGTTAAGGTTTAGGGTTAGGATTATGGCTTGGTTTTGTTTTAGGGCTAGGGTAGGGTTAGGGTTAGTTTTCCAATTAGTATTAGGTTTACGGCTAGTGTTAGGGTTAGGTTTGGGCTTAAGGTTAGGGTGTACAACCAGGTTTAGAGCTAGGGTGATGGTTAGAGTTAGGCTTGAGGCTAGGGATAGGACTACGTTTTGGGTTATGGTAACAGATATGTTTTGAACTTTGGATAGGGCTAGGGCGAGAGTTAGAGTTAGTCTTAGAGCTAGGGATCAGATTAGGTTTAAGATTAGGGTTAAATTAGGACTAGGATTATCCCTAGGTTTAGTGTTAGGCTTTGGCCTAACGTTAGGACTAGGGTTAAAGTTAGTGTTAGGGTTAGGGTAAGGTATGCTGTTACAGCTGCATTTTAGGTAGGGCATGATATAAAATTAGGGTTAGGGCTCTTGTTGAGGTTAGTACTAGGATTAAGGCTATGCTTAGGGCTAGGATTAGGGGTAGGGTTTGTGTTATGGTTAGAGCTAGGATTAGGTCTAGGGCCAATGTCAGTTCTAGTGTTATGGTTAGGAATAGTTTTAGGTTTAGGTTTATGGCCAGGCCTATTGTAAGGGTTACATTGAGCTTTAGGTCAGGTTTACAGCTAGGGGTATTATTAGAGTCAGAGTCAGAGATAAGGTATGGGTTAGGTTAAGGTTTAGAGTTAGGGCTAAAATTAGCATTATGGTTAGGGTAATGGATATGGTTAGGTTTCAGATTCAGTTTAGGTTTAGTATAAAGGACAGGGTTAGGTTAAGGCATAGGTTTAGAGTTAGGCCTAGGGATAGAATTTGATTAAAGATATGGTTCAGGTAATACATAGGATTAGAGCTACAGTTAGGACTAGGGTTATGTTTAGGTTAGGGCTACTGTTATGGTTAGATCTAGGGTTAGAATTTGCTTAGGGTTATGGTTAGGGTAATGGATAAAATTATATCTAGGTTGAGGGCTAGTGTTATGGTTATGAATAGGGCTATGTTTCGGTGTAGGTTTCAAGTTAGGACAAGGTTTATGTTTAGGGTTAGGTTTAGGTTAAATGTTAGGGATAGGGATAGGGTTAGGTCTATGATTTAAACTGGGTTAGGGCTCGGATAAGGGCTACATTTGGGGTTAGGTTAGAGCTCCTGTAGGACTACAGCTAATGTAAGAACAAGGGTTATGATTAGGGCTAGTATTAGGGTTAGCATTAAGACTAGGTCTATTGTTTATATTAGGTTTAGGTTTAGGGGAATGATTAGAGATAGGGTTAGATAGGGTTATGGTCTGAGTCAGGATCAGTGTTAATTTTAGGATTAGGAATAGGACTCGAATTAGGGTGAGGGTTAAGGCTAGGTGTAGGGTTAGGATTTGTGTTAGGGTTAGGGTAATAATTAGGGATAGGGATAATGTCAGGTCTAGGGTTACGTTTAGGTTAGGGTTAGGGTTGTGGCTATGGCTCAGTTTTGTTTTAGAGCTAGGGCTAGGGTTAGTCCTAGTTTTGGGATTAGTGATAGTATTAGGGCTAGTAGTAAGGTGAAATTAAATCTTATATGAATTTTTATGGTTAGATCTAGGCTAAGGGCTAGAGCTATGGTTAGGAATAAAGTCAGGACTAGTGTTACGGTTATGATAACAGAGTTAGAACTAGAATAGGGCTAGGGCAAGAGTTAGAGTTAGTCTTAGGGCAAGGGTTAGGGGTGGGTTTAATGTTAGGGCTAAATTGGGGCTAGAATTAGCGCTAGGGTTAGTGTTAGGGTTAGTGTTACTGTTAGAGATAGGGTCAGATTTATGAAAAGCGATGGGGTTATATCTAGGTTTAGGTATAGGGCAAGAGTAGAATTAGGGTTAGGTTTAGGTTACGGTTCGGGTTATGACTAAGGCTAGCTTTAGGGCTAGGTTCGAGGGTTTGTGTTAGGGCTAAGGTTAGGATTAGGGATACAGCTAATGTCAGGTCTAGGGTTTTGGTTAGGAATAGTTTTAGGTTTAGGTTACTGCTAGGTCTAGTGTAAGGATTACGTTTAGGAAAAGGGTCAATTTTAGAGCTAAGCTTATTATTAGGGTCGGGTTTGGTTTAGTTTAAGGTTTAGAATTAAGGGTTAGGTTTAGAAGTAGGGTAAGGGATAGGGTTAGGGTTAGGGTTCAAGTTAAGTTTAGAGTAATGGATAGGTTTATTGTTAGCAATAGGGTTAGTGTTAGGCCTAGGGTTAGCATTTGATTTAGGCTTATCTTTAGGTTAATGGATAAGTTTAGAGGTAAGGTTAGTGCTAGGGTTAAGGTTAGGATTAGAGCTAGGGTTAGTTTTAGGCCTAGGCTTAGTGTCAGGGTTATGTTTATGGTAAGTGTTAGGATATAAGCTAGGGTTAGGGCTAGGGCGATGATTAGGTTTAGAGTCAGGGCTAGGGTTATGGTTAGGGTTATGATTAGGGATAGATTAAGGGCTAGGATAAGGATAGGTTTGTGTGGTGTTTATGGCTAGCATTAGAGCTATCAGTTAGGATTAGGGTTCCGGTTAGAGTTAGTTCCAGAATTAGGACTAGTTTGGGGTCTAGGGATACATTTAGTTTTTGGTTTAGATTAAGTGTTATTTTTAGGGCTAGTGCAAAGTTTTGTTTAGGGCTAGGTCTAGATTTATGACTATATTTAGGATTAGATTTGGTCTAGTGTTAGTGTTACTGTTAGGTTTAGGTGTAGGTTTACTCGTAAGGGTAATGGTAGGGTCCGGTTTAGGTTTAGTGTCAGGTTTCATTTTAGGGTAAGTGTTAGAGTCAGAATAAGGGTCAGGGTTTGGGTTAGAGTTACAATTAAAATGAGGGCAAGGGTTAGGAATAGTAATAGAGTTGGGGATTGGGGTAAGCTAAGGATTAGTGTTAGGACTAGGTAACATTAGGGTTAGCATTTGGTGTAGGGAGAGGGATGAGTTTAAAGGTAGGATGAGGGTTAGGGATAGCTTTAGGGCTAGGGTTATGGTTAGGGTTAGTCTTGGGGTTAAACCTAGGTTTAGAACTTGGAATAGCACTAGGATTTGTGTTAGCTTTAGGGCTATGGCTAATGAAAAAAATTGGTTTCTGATTACGTCTAGTTCTAGGGTTAGCATTATGGCAATGTATAGAGCTAGGTTAGTGTTAGGATCTGAATGAGGGTCAGGGTTACTTTTAGGGTTAGGATTAGCATTCAAATTATCACAAGGTTTAGGTCTAAGTTTAGGCTTAGTGTTTGGTTTAGGTTAAGGGTTAGGGTTAGGTTTATGACTCAGTTTTGTTTTAGGGCTGGGTTAGAGTTAAGGCTAGTTCTCCAATTAGTATTAGGGTCAAGGCTAGTGTTAGGGTGAATTTTAGGCTTAAGGTTAGGGTTATATTCATGCTTAGGGCTAGGGCAAATATTAGGACTAAGGTCGGGGCTAGGGATAGGGCTAGAGTTTGGGTTATGGTAAGAGAAATGTTTAGAACTAGGTATAGGGATAGGGAGAGGGTTAGAGTTAGTCTTAGGGCTAGTGATAGGGTTAGGTTTAGGGTTAGGGCTAAAAGAGGGCTAGTATTAGTGCTAATATTAGTGTTAGGTTTAGGCCTAGGTTTAGTGATAGGATTAGAGTAAGGTATGATGTTTCATCTACGTTTTTGGCTAGGTCAAGTGATAAAGTTAGGGCTAGGGCTAGGTTTTAGGTTATAGTTAGAATTAAGGCTAGGCTTAGTGCTAGGGTTTGTGGTAGGGTTAGGGCTAGGATTAGAGCAATGGCTAATGTCAGGTCTAGGGTTATGGTTAGGGATAGTTTTAGAGTTAGTTTTATAGTCAGATCTATTGTAAGGGTTAGGTTGAGCGTTAGGGTCAGCTTTACAACTAGGGTATTATTAGGGTCAGAAACAGGGTTAGGGTATGTGTTAGGTTAAGGTTTATGTTTAGGGCTTAAATTAGCATTAGGGTAAGTTTTAGGGTTAGGGAAATGAATATGGTTAGGTTTAGGGTTCAGTTTTGGTTTAGGGTAATTCACAGCCTTAGGGTTAGGGATAGTTTTAAGGTTAGGCTAGAGATAGAATTCAGTTAGGGTTATGGTTAAGGTAATGGATACAAATACAGCTACAGGTAGGGCTAGAGTTATTGTTAGGTTAGGGCTATGGTTAGTGTTAGGCCAAGGATTAGAATTCTGTTAGGGTTATGGTTAGGGTAATGAATAAGATTAGAGCTTGGGTTAGGGCTAGGGTTATGTTTAGGATTAAGGCCATGGTTTGGGTTAGTTCAAGGTTTAGTTTTTGGGTTAGGTTTATATTAAGTGTTGGGGCTAGGTTTAGGGTTAGGGATAGGATTAAATTTAGAGTTAGAGCTCAGATTATGGCTAGGTTTTGGGTTAGGTTAGGGGTAAGGTAGGACTATGACTATTGTAAGAACTAGAGTTAAGATTAAGGTTAGTTTTCGATATAGCATTAGGTCTAGGTCAAGGTCTTGTGTTTAGATTTGGTTTAGGTTTAGGGAGATGATTAGAGATAGGGTTAGTGTTAGGGTCAGAGTAAAGATCAGTGTTACTGATCAGGGTTAGGGATAGGACTCGAATTAGGGCTAGGATTAAGGCTAGGTGTAGGGTTAGGTTTTGTGTTAGAGTTAAGGTAAGAATTAGGGATAGGGCTAATGTCAAATCTAGCATTACCATTAGGCTAGAGTTAGGGTTAGGGCTATGTCTCAGGTATTTTTAGAGCTAGGGCTAGGGTTAGGACTAGTTTTAGGATTAGCTATAGTGTTAGGGCTAGTGGTAGGATGAGGTTTAGGCTAAGATTTATTGTTATGGTTATATCTAGGTTTAGGGCTAGGGCCTGCATTAGGATTAAGGTAAGGGCTAATGTTAGAGTTATCGTAATGGATAGGTTTAGAACTAGAAATAGGACTGGGGTGTGATTAGAGTTATTCTTTGTGCTAGAGTTAGGGGTAGGTTTTGGGATAGGGCTAAATTAGGGCTAGGATTACCTCTAGGGTTAGTGTTCTGTTAGGCCTAGGGTTAGGGCTAGGGTTATGGTTGGTGTTAGGGTTAGGGTTAGATTTAGGTGAAGGGATGGGGTTATAGCTAGGTTTAGAGCTAGGGTTTGGGTTAGAATTTGATTTAGGGCTAGGGTTAGGATTCGGGTTAGGATTAAGGCTAGATTTAGTGCCAGGATGAGAGTATGTGTTAGGGCTAGGGCTAATGTAAGGTCTGAGTTCAAAGTAAGTGGTATTTTTATGGTTAGGTTATGGCTAGGTCTAGTGTAAGGATTAGGTTTAGGGTAAGTTTCAGGTTTAGAGCTAGGTGTTTTATTAGGGTCGGGGTCTGGGTATGGTTTGGTTTAGGTTAAGGTTTAGGGCAAAGGTTTGTATTAGCATTAGGGTTCAGTTTAGGATTAGGGTAATGGATAGGGTTAGGTTTAAGGATAATATCAGAGTAATGGATAGGGTTATTATGAGCGATAGTGTTAGCATTAGGCCTAGGGTTAGCATTTGGTTTAGGGTAATGGATAGGGTTAGAGCTATGGTTAGGGCTAGAGTTAAGTTTAAGTTTATGGCTAGGGTTAGGGTTAGGCCTAGGGTTAGTTCAGGGTTAGGTTTAGGGTAAGTATTAAGGTTTGAGCTAGGGTTAGGTCTAGAGATAGTGTTAGGATTAGAGTCAGGGCTAGGGTTAGGGTTAGGGTTAGTGTTATGATTAGGGAAAGGGTTAGAGTTTGAGCTAGGTTTAGGACTAGGGCAACGGTTAGGTTTAGGATTAGGTCTAGTGTTACGCTTAGGATTACAATAAGGGCTAGGTTTAGGGCTAGGATCAGGTGTAGGTTTGTGTGAGGTTTATGGCTTGCGTTAGCACTATGGGTTATTTAAGAACTCAGGTTATGGTCATGGCTCGTTTTAGGGTTAGAATTATTGTTATGTCTAATGTTAGTGTTAGGTTTGGGGTTAGGATAAGGTTTAGAGCTAGGGTTTATGTTAGGGTATGCATCAGTGTTTGGGTTAGGGTTAGGGCCAGAATTAGGAATAGTGATGGTTCTAGGAGTAGGGTTAGTCTTTGTTATGTTAAGGGTTATTGTTAGGGCTTGTTGAAGGTTTTTGTTTAGGGCTAAGGCTAGATTTATGACTCTATATAGGATTAGGTTTGGTATAGTGATAGTGTTATTATTAGGTTTAGGTATAGGTTTACTGGTAGGGGTAGAGATAGTGTCTGCTTTAGGGTTAGTATCAAGTTTAGATCTAGGGTTAGTGTTAGGGTCAGAATAAAGGTTAGGGTTTTGGTTAGGTCTAGAACTAGAATGAGGCCTAGGGGTAGGATGAGTAATAGAGTTAGGGTTTGGGATGGGCTAAGGATTAGTGTTAGGACTAGGGTAGCATTAGGGTGAGGGTTTGGTTTAGGGTAAGGGATAGGATTAGAGGTAGGTTTAGGATTAGGGATACGGTTAGAGATAGGGTTAGGATTAGGGTTAGTCTTATAGTTAAGCCATGGTTTAGGGCTTTGATTAGCACTAGAGTATGTGTTAGCATTAGGGCTATGGCTAATGAAAGATCTTGGTTTCTGATTAGTGCTACTTCTTGGTTTAGCCTTGAGGCAATGTGTTAGTGTTAGGATCCGAGTCAGGGTTAGGGTTACTTCTAGGGTTAGGTTTAGCATTCAATTTATGGCAAGGTTTAGGGCTAGGTTTAGGGTTAATATTTAGTTTAGGTTAAGGTTTAGGGTTAGGTTTATGGCTCAGTTTTGTTTTAGGGCTAGGTTAGGGTTAGGGCTAGTTTTCCGATTAGCATTAGGGTCAGGGCTAGTGTTAGGGTGAGATTTGGGCTTAAGGTTAGGGACTGACCCAGGTTTAGGGGCAGGGAAAAGGTTAGAGCTAAGGTTGGGGCCAGAGATAGGGCTAGGTTTTGGGTCATGGAAAGGGATTGGTTTAGAACCAGGGTAGGGATAGGGCAAGAGTTAGAGTTAGTTTTAGGGATAGGAATAGGGTTAGGTTTAGTGTTAGGCCTAAATTAGGGCTAGGATTGGTTCTAGGGTTAGTGTTAGGTTTAGGCCTAAGTTTAGAGCTAGGGTTAATTTAAGGTTAGCATTAGTGTTATGATTAGGTATGATTCTACAGCTATGTTTAGTGATAGGACAAGGGATAAAATTCGGGATAGAACTGGGGTTAAAATAAGGGTAAGGATTAAGGCTGGGCTTAGAACTAGGATTAGGGCTAGGGATGGGGCTAATGTCAGGTCTAGGGTTAAAGTTAGGTAGGGTTAGGGATAAAGCTATGGCTCAGATTTTTTTTAGAACTAGACCTAGGGTTAGAGCTAATTTTATGATTAGCGATTATGTTAGGGCTAATGATAGGGTGAAGTTTAGGCTTATATTTATTGTTATGTTTAGATCTAGCTTTAGGTCTATGGCTAGGGTTAGGCCTAAGTTTAGGGCTAGTGTTAGGGTTATGGTAACAGATAATTTTAGAACTAGAAATAGGGCTAGGTTGAGAGTTCGAGTTAATCTTTGGGCTAAGGTTAGGGGTAGGTTTAGTATTAGGGCTAAATTAGGGCTACAATTAGTGCTAGGGTTAGTGTTAGGGTTAGGCCTAGGGTTAGGGTTAGTGTTAGTGTTAGAGTTAGGATTAGGTTTAGGGGAAAGGATAGGGTTATAGCTAGCTTTAGGGCTAGGACAAGTGTTAGAATTAGGGTTAGGACTAAGGTTAGGGTTTGGGTTAGGATGAAGACTAGATTTAGGGCTAGGCTGAGGGTTTGTGTCAGGGCTATGGCTAGGATTAGGGCTAGGGTTAATGTCAAGTCTAGGTTTATGGTTAGTATTAGTTTTAGTGTTAGGTTATGCCTATGTCTATTGTAAGGTTTAGGTGTTGTGTAAGGGTCAATTTTAGGGCTAGGTGTATTATTAGGGTCAGGGTCAGGGTCGGGTATGGTTTAGGTTAAGAGTTAGGGTTAATGCTTGAATTAGCTGTGGGTTCAGTTTAGGGTTAGGGTAATGGATAGAATTAGGTTTATGGTTCTGGTTAGGTTTAGAGTAATGGATAGGGTTCGTGTTAACGGTAGGGTTATTGTTAGCCTAGTGTTAGCATTTGGGTTAGGCATTACTTTAGGGTAATGGATAGGGTTAGAGCTAAGGTTAGGGCTAGCATTAATGTTAGTATTATGGTTAGTGTAAGGGTTAGGCCTAGGGTTAATGTTAGGATTAGAGTTACGGTAAGTGTAGGCATTTGAGCTAGGGCTAGGGCTAGGGCAATGGTTAGGTTTTGAGTCAAGGCTAGTGTTAGGTTGAGGGTTAGGGTTATCTTTAGGCTAAGGATTAGAGTTTGAGCAATGGTTAGGGCTAGGGAGAGGGTTAGGATTTAGGGTTAGGTGTAAGTTTATGGTTAGGGTTATGATTAATGCTAGGTTTAAGGCTAAGAGAAGGGCTAGGCTTTGTGTGATGTTTAGTTCTAACGTTAGAGCTTGGGTAATGTAAGAGAAAGGGATAAGTTTATGGCTGGTTTTATGGTAAGAGTTATGGATAAGTCTAGTGTCAGGGTAAAGTTTTGGTTTAGGATTTGGTTTAGAGCTAGGGTTTCTATTCGATTAAGTGTCATTGTGGTGTTAGGGTTAGTTTTAGATTTAGAGCCACAATTTGGACTAGTGTTTGGTCTAGTGAGAGGTTTAGTCTTTATGTTAGGTTAAGGGTTATTGTTTGGGTTAGTGCTAGGTTTTTGTTTAGTGCTAGGGCTAGATTTATGACTCTATTTAAAATTAGGTTTGTCTAGTGCTAGTGTTACTGTTAGGTTTAGGTATAGGATTTTACTGGTAGAGGTAGTGATAGGGTTAGGGTCAGGTTTAGATCTAGGATTAGAGTAAGGGTCAGAATAAGGTTCAGGGTTAGGGTTAGGGTTAGAGCTAGAATGAAGGCTACATTTAAAACTAGTAATAGAGTTAGGGTTTGGGAAAGGCTAAAAATTATGGTTAGGACTAGGGTAATTGAAGGGTGAGTATTTGGCTAAAGGTAAGGAATAGGGTTAGAGGTAGGGCTAGGGATAGGTAAGGGTTAGGTTACTGTTAGAGTTAGGGTTAGGTTTAGTGTTAGTGTTTGGTTTGGGGTTATAGTAAGGTTAAGGGTTAGTGTTAGGGTTAATGTTAGGTTCAGGGTTAGGATTAGGTGAGTGTTAGGGTTAGGGATAGTCAGGGTTAGAGTTAGTGTTAGGGTTAGGGTTAGGGTTAGGGTTAGGAGAGGTTTAGGTTTAGGGTAAGGTTAGGGTTTGTGTTAGAGTTAGGTTTAGGGTTAGGGTTAGGGTTAAGGTTACATTAAGGTTAGGGATAGGGTAAGGGTTATGGTTAGTGTTAGGGTTAGGGTTATTATTCAGTTTAGGGTTAGGGTAAGGGTTCGGGTAAGGTTTAGGGTTAGGTTTAGTGTTAGGGTTAGGGTTAGGTTTATTTTTAGGGTTAAGTTTAGGGTTAGGATTATTATTAGGGTTAGGGTTAGGTTTAGGGTTATGGTTAGTGTTTGGGTCAGTGTTTGGGTTAGGGTTTGTCTTATGGTTAGCTTTAGGGTTAGGGTTAGGGTTACTGTTAGGATTAGGTTTAGGTTTAGGGTTAGGGTTAGGGTTAGCGTTAGTGTTATGGTTAGGGTTATAGTTAGGTTAAGTGTTAGTGTTAGGTTTAGCGTTAGGGTTAGTGTTAGGTTTAGGGTTAGGGCTAGGGTTAGGGACAAGGTTATGTTTTGGTTTAGGTTAAGGTTTGTATTAAGGCAAGTGTTAGATTTAGGTTTATTGCTAGGATTAGGTTTAGGTTCAGGGTTAGGGTAATTGTTAGTGTTAGGGTTAGGATTATGTTTGTGTCAGGGTTAGGATTAGTGTTGGTGTTATGGTTTGGGTTAAAGTTAGGGTTACTATTATGGAGAGGGTTAGGGTTAGTGTTAGTGTTAGGGTTAGGGATAGTGTTAGGGTTAGGGATAGGTTTAGGGTTAGTTTTAGGGTTGGGGCTGGGGTCAGGGTTAGGGTTAGTATTCATGTTAGTGTTAGGGTTATGGTTATATTTAGTTTTAGGATTAGATTTAGGGTTATTTTTAGGTTTAGGGTTGGTTTAAGTGTTAGGGCTAGGGTTAGTGTTAGGGTTAGGGTTAGGGTTTGTGTTATTATGGAAAGGGTTAGTGTTAGTTTTAGGGTTAGGTTTAGGACTAGCTTTAGTGTTAGTGTTAGGGAGAGTGTTAGGGTTAGGGTTAGGGTTGGGGTTAGGTTTAGTTGTGGGGTTAGGGTTAGAGCTACCAATAGGGTTAGTGTTAGTGTTACAGTTAGGGTTAGGTTTAGTTTTAGGGTTAATTTTAGGCTTAGGTTTAGGGTTATGTTTAGGGGTAGTTTTAGGGTTAGCGGTAGTTTTAGGGTTTGAGTTCAGTTTAGGCTTAGTTTTATGGTTTGGGTTAGGTTTAGGTTTAGTGTTAGGATTGTGTTTGTGTGAGAGATATGGTTTGTGTTTTGGTAAGTTTTAGGTTTAGGGTTTGTGTTAGGGTTAGAGATAGGGTTAGGGTTAGGATTAGGGGTAGAGTGAGGCTTAGGGTTAGATTTAGGTTTAGTTTTAGGTTTACTTGTAGGTTAGGGTTAGTGTTAAGTTTAGGGTTAGGATTAGTGTTTGGGTTAGGGTTTGTGCTATGGAATGTTTAGGGTGAGGGTTAGGGGTAGGGTTAGTTTTAGGGATAGGTTCAGTGTTAGGGTTAGGGTTAGGTTTAGGGTTATGGTTAGGGATAGTATTAGGGTTAAGGATAGGTTTATGGTTACTTTTAGTTTTAGGATTAGAATTAGGTTTAGGGATAATGTTACTGTTAGGGTTAGTGTTAGGATTAGGGTTAGGTTTATGGTTAATGTTAATTTTGGGGTTAAGTTTAGGTTTAGGGCTCTAGTTAAAGTTATGTTTAGTTTTAGATTTAGGGTTAGGGTTTCGGTGTTAGTATTAAGCTTAGTGTTTGGGTAAGAATTATGGTTTGTGTTAGGGTAAGGGTTATGTTTAGGTTTTGTGTTAGGTTAGAGTTAAAATTAGGGTTTGTGTTAGTGTAAGGTTTAGGGTAAGGGTTAGTTTCAGAATTAGGGTTAGGTCTAGGGTGAGGGTTAGGTTTAGGTTTAGGTTAGTGATAGGATTAGTGTTAGGAATATTGTTAGGGTTAGGGTTAGGAATAGTGTTAAGGTTAGGGATAGTTTTAGGGTTGCTTTTAGGTTTAGGGTTAGAATTAGGGTTAGGGATAGTGTTACCATTAGGTTAGGCTTATGGTTAGGTTTAGTGTTAGGATTAGGGTTACGTTTATGGTTAAGTTTAGTTTTTGGTTTAGGGTTAGGCTTAGGGCTTGAGTTAGGGTTACAGTTAGTTTTAGATTTAGGGTTAGAGTTTCTGTAATTGTTAGTGTTAAGCTTAGTGTTCGGGTAAGAATTATGGTTTGTGTTAGGGTAAGGGTTATGTTTAGGTTTTGAGTTAGGTTAGAGTTAAAATTAGGGTTTGTGTTAGGGTAAGGTTTAGGGTGAGTGTTGGGGTAGGGTTAGGTTGAGGGTTAGGTTCAGTGTTAGTATTAGTGTTAGGGTTAGTGTTAGCGATAGTGTTAGGGTTAGGAATAGGATTAGCATTACATTTAGGTTTAGGGTTAGAATTAGTTTTAAGATTAGTGTTACAGTTAAGGTTAGTGATATAGTTAGGGTTATATTTATGGTTAAGGTTAGTTTTGGGGTTAGGGTTGGTGTTAGAGTTCTGATTAGGTTAGGGTTAGTTTCAGAATTGGGGTTAGGGTTTGGGTTAGGGTTAGTGTTAAAGTTAGTGGTAGGGTAAGTATTATGGTTTGTCTTAGGGTAATAGTCAGGTTTAGGTTTTGTGTTAGGGTTAGAGTTAAAATTAAAGTTTTGGTTATGATTAGAAAAAGTGTTAGAGGCATAGTGTTAGGTTTAGGGTTGGTTTTAAGATTATGGGTAGTTTAGGTTTAGTGTTAGGTAAGGGTTAGATTTAATGTTAGTGTTAGGGTTAAAGTAAGGGTCAGGTATAGGGTTAGTGTTAGGTTTAGGGTTAGGCTTATGGTTAGGGTTATTGTTGGGGTTATGATTAGTGTTCAGATTAGGGTTAGGTTTAGTGTCAGGGTTGGTGTTAGGTTTAGGGTGCAGTTTAGGGTTAGGTAAGAGTTAGGGTTAGTGTTCAGTCAAAATTAGGGTTAGTGTTAGGTTTAGGTTTAGGGTTAGTTATAGGGTTAGGGTTGGGGTTAGGGTTAGTGTTAGTGTTAGGCTTAGTTTTAGGATTAGTGTTATTGTTAGAGTTAGGTTTAGAGTTAGGTAAATGTTAGGGCTGGGTTTAGGGTTAGGGTTAGTATAAGGATTAGTGTTAGAAATAGGATTAGATTTAGTGTTAGGGTTAGAGTTAAGGTTCGTGTTAGGGTTAGGATTGTGTTGGTTTTAAGTTTAGGTTTAGGGTTAGGGTTAGGTTTAGTGTTTGGCATAGGTTTAGGGTTATGGTTAGGGTTAGGGTTAGGGTTAGGGTTATGGTTGGGTTTATTGTTACGATTAGAATTAGGGTTAAGTTTAGGTTTAATTTTTGGGTTAAGTTTAGAATTAGGTTTAGGGTTACTGTTAGGGTTAGGGTCAGGGTTAGGGTTAGGGTTAGGGTTAGAATTAGGGTGAGGCTTAGGGTTAGTGTCACTGTTAGGTTTATCTTTAGGTTTGGGGTTAGGGTTAGGGTTAGGTTAAGGTTAGTATTTGGTTTAGGGTTCGTGTTTGGCTTAGGGTTAGGGTTATGGTTAAGTTTACGGTTAGGGTTAGAGTTAGGGTTAGGTTTAGTGTTAGTGTTATTTTATTGCTAGGGTTATGGTTATGGTTAGTGTTGTGTTAAGTTTAGGGTTAGGGATAGACTTATGGTTAGTGTTAGGATTAGTGATAGTGAACGGATTACAGTTAGGGTAAAAGTTAGATTTAGGTTTATGTTTAGGGTTAGGCTTAGGATTAGGGTTAGAGTAAGGGTTAGGGTTAAGGTTAGTGTTAGTGTTAGGGTTATGGTTAGGTTTAGTATTAGTGTTAGAGTTAAGTTTAGGTTTAGTGTTAGCATTAGGGTTAGGGATAGTTTTAGGGTTAGTATTATGGTTAGTTTTATGGTTAGGGTTAGTGTTAAAATTAAGTTTCGAGTTAGGTATGGTTAGTACTAGGGTTTTGGTTAGAGTTTGGATTAGTGTTAGGGATAAAGTTTGGGTTAGGTTTAGTGTTACTTTAGGTTTAGGGTTAGGTTTATGTTAGTGTTATGGTTATGGTAAGGGTTAGGTTTATGTTTAGGGTTGGGGATAGGGTTGCGGTTTGGGTTAGTTTTAGTGTTAGTGTTAGTTTTAGGGTTAGGGTTTGGGTTGGGTTTAGGGTTGAGTTTGGGTTAGGGTTAGGGTTACCATTAGAGTTTTTTAGGGTTAGATTTAGGGCTAGGGTTAGTGTTAGCATTAGTGTTAGGATTAGCTTTAAAGTTAGATTTGTGCTAGGATTAGGGTTTGTGTTATGGTGAGGTTTAGGATAAGTTTAATATTTTGGGTTATTGTTATGGTTAGAATTAGTGTTACGGTTAGGGTTAAGGTTAGCATTAGTGTTAGAGTAAGGTTAGGGTTAAGATTAGGGTTATGGTTAGTGGTATTTTAGCGTTAGGGTTAGAGTTAGGACTAGTGTTTGGGTAAGGGCTAGAGTTAGGTTTATGGTTAGTGTTAGGATTAGTGTTAGTGTTAAGTTTAGGGTTAGGTTTCCAGTGAGGTTTAGGGTTAGTGTTAGAGTTAGGGTTAGCTTTAGGTTTAGGGTTAGGTTTGGAGTTAGGATTAGGGTAATTGTTATGTTAAAGTTAGGATTTCTGTTAGGTTTTGTGTTAATGTTAGGGTTAGGGTTAGTCTGATGGTGAAGGTTAGTGTTAGGTTTAGGTTCGGGTTAAGGTTAAGTGTAGAGTTTGTTTTAAGTTTAGGTTTAGGGTTAGTGTAGCTTTAGGTTTAGGGTGAGGTTTAGAGTGAGGGTTAGGATTAGTGTTAGTGTTAGATTAGTGTTACTGTTAAGGTTAGGGTTAGTGTTAGGGTAAAGTTTAGGGTTAGGATTTGGTTTAGTGTTAGGGTTAGTGTTATGGCTAGGGTTAGGTTATAGTTTTGGTTAGGGTTAGGGTTCATGTTAGGGTAAGGATTAGGGTGAATGTTATGTTTAGGTTTAGTTTTACAGTTAGGGTGCATGTTAGGGTTACAATTAGGATAAGGGTTAGCAATAGTGTTTGGGTTAGGGTTATAGTTAGGTTTAGGTATAGAGTTAGGGTTGGGATACGGTTAGTGTTAGGTTTAGGTTTAGGGTTAGGGTGAGGGTTAGAGTTAGGGTTTGGGTTAGAATAAGATTTAGGGTTATGGTTAGGGTTATGGGTAGGGTAGGGTTATGTTTAGGTAAGGGTTATGTTTAGGGTTAGGGTTACAGTTAGGATTAGGTTTAGGTTTAGGATTAGAGTTAAGGTTAGTCTTAGGTTTAGGTTTAGCATTAGGGTTAGTTTTAGGGTTAAAGTTAGAGTGAGGGTTAGGCTTAGGGATAGGTTTGGTTTAGGGTTAAGGTTAGAATTAGGATTAATGTTAGGGTTAGGGTTAGGGTTAGTGTTACGTTTAGCATTAAGGTAAGTGTTATATTTAAGATTAGGTTTAAGGTTAGGGTTTGTGTTAAAGTTAGGGTGAGGTAAGGGTTAGTGTTAAGATTTGGGTTAGGGTTAGTGTTAGGTTTAGTGTAAGGTTTATGTTTAGGTTTAGGGTTAATGTGAGTTAAGGGTTAGGGTTAGGTTTATGATAGGGTTAGAGTTAGGGTTTGGGTTAGGGTTTGTCTTAGGTTTAGGGATACCATAGGGCTACCTTACGGTTAGTGTTAGGTTCAGTGTTAGGATTAGTGTTAGAGTTATGGTTAGGATTAGGGTTAGGATTAGTGTTAGATTTTTGATAAGGTATAATGTTAGTTTTATGGTTAGTGTTATTTCTAGGTTTAGGGTTAGTGTTTTATTAGTCTTAGGTTTAGGATAAGGGCTAGGGTTGAAAATACTGTTAAAGAGAGTTTTAGGGTTTGGTTTAAAATTAGTGTATGGGTTAGGGTTAGAGTAAGGTTTATGGTTAGTTTTAGAGTTAGTGTTAGGTTAGGGTAAGGTTTAGGATGAGGTTTAGGGTTAGTGTTAGGGTTAGGTTTATGTTTTTGTTAAGGTTAGGGTTAAGGGTTAATTTTAGTATTAGTGTTAGGGTTATGTTTATGGTTATTGTTATGGTTATGGTTAGGGTAAGGGTTTGGATTAGGTTTAGGGTTAGTGTTAGGGTTAGTGTTAGTATTAGGGTTAATGTTAAGGTAACTGTTAGGGTTTGGGTTAGGGTTAGCATTATTGTTAGGTTTAGGGTTAGTTTTGGGGTTAGTGTTATGGTTAGGGTTAGTGTTAGTATTAGGGTTTCGGTTAGGTTCAATATTATTGTTAGGTTTGGGTTAGAGTTAGGGTTAGTGCTAGTGTTAGGGTTAGGGTTCATGTCATGGTTAGTGTTAGGGTTAGGTTTAGGGGTAGTTTTAGGGTCAGGGTTGGGGTTAGTGTTCTGTTTATGGTTATAAAAAGTGTTAGGGTTAGAGGCAGGTTTAGGGTTAGTGTTAGGGTTAGGTTTAGTGTTAGTGTTAGGGTTCAGGTAATGGTTAGTGTTTGGGTTAGGGTTAGAGTTAGGGTTAGTGTTAGAGATAGACTTAGTGTTAGTTTTAGGGATAGCCTTAGGTTTAGGGTTAATATTAGGTTTAGGGTTAGTGTTAGGGTTAGGATTAGGATTAGGGTTAAGTTTAGGGTTAGGGCAAGTGTTGGGCTTAGTTTTGGGTTTAGATTTAGTGTTAGTGTTAGGGTTAGGGTTAGAGTAAGGGTTAGCTTTAAATTTAGGTGTCAGTTTAAGGTTAGTGTTACGGTTAGTGTTAGGGTTCGAGTTATGGTTTGTGTAGTGTTATGGTAAGGGTTAGGGATTGTTTTAGGGTCAGGATTAGGATTACGGTTAGGATTAGGGTTATAGTTAATGTTAGGATTAGTGTTAAGGTTAGTGTTAGGGTTAGTGTTAGGTTTAGTGTAAGGGTTAGGGTTAACCTTAGTGATAAGTTGAGAGTTGGGGTTAGGTTTAGTATTAGGTTTAGGGTTAGGGTTAGTGTCACTGTTCCTATTAGAGATAGGGTTAGGGTTAGTTTAGGGTTACAATTAGGACTAGGGGTAGATTAGGTTCAGGTTTATGAGGTGGTTTATGGTTTATGTTAGGGTTAGGTTTAGACTAAGGTTTAGGGCTACGTTAGGGTTACGTTTAGGGATAGATTTATGGTTAGGGTTAGGGTTGGTGTTAGGTTTAGTGTTAGGTTTAGTGCTGGGTTTAGTGTTAGGGTTCTGTTTATGGTTAGTTTTAGGTTTAGTGTTAGGGCTATGGTTAGGTTTAGGGTTATCATTAGGGTAAGGGTTAGGGTTAAGTTTAGGGGTTGGGTTAATGTTAGTTTTAGGGTTACAGTTGGGTTTAGGGTTAGGTTCAGTGTTAGGGTTAGGGATAGGTTTTGGATTATGGTTAGGGATAGTTTCAGTATTAGGGCTAGGTTTAGGGTTAGGGTTCATGTTAGGGTTAGTGTTTTGGATAGTTTTTGTGTTAAGTTTCTCGTTAGGGTTAGGGTTACGGTTAGGACTAGAATTAGAGTTAAGTTTACTGTTAGGTTTAGGGTTAGTTTTAGGGTTACAGGTAGGGTTATGATTAGTTTTAGGGCTAGTGTTTTAGTTAGGGTTAGGATTAATTTTAGGGTTTGGGTTAGGTTTAGGTTTAGTATTAGTGTTTGGATTAGGGTTAATGAGAGAGTTATGGTTGGCTTTAGTGTTAATGTTAGTGTTAGGGTTAGGGTTACTGTTATGGTTAGGTAAGGGTTAGGGTTAAAGTTAGGGTTAAGGTTAGGGTTGAGTTTAGTGATAGGGTTAGGGTTAGCTTTAGGGTTAGGGTTAATGTTAGGCTTAGGTTAGATTTAGGGTTAGTGTTAGCGTTAGGGTTAGGATTTGTGTTAAGGTTAGGGTTAGGGGTAGTGTAATCATTAGAGTTATGGTTAGGATTAGGGTTAGGGTTTGTTTTAGTGTTAGAGTTAGGGATAGTGTTAGGGTTAGGTTTAGGGTTAATGTTAGGGTTAGGGTTAGCTTTAGTGTTAGTGTTAGGGTGAGGTTTCATGTTTGATTAGGGTTGTGGTTAGGGTTAGTGTTAGTTTTAGTGTTAGGGTTAGTGTTAGGTTTAGTGTTAGGGATAAAATAAGGGTTAGGGTTCGGGTTATGTTAGGGTCAGGGTTAGGGTTTAGATTAGGGTTTTTTTTAGGGTTAGGGTTAGAGTTAATGTTAGTCTTAGGGTTAGGGTTAGTGTTAGTGTTAGTGTTAGGAATGGAGTTAGGTTTAGGATTAGTGTTAGGGTTATGTTTGGGGTTTGGCTTAGGGTTAGGGTTAGGATTAGGTTCAGGTTTAGTGTTATGGTTAGTGCTAGGTTTAGGATTAGAGTTCATGTTAAACTTAGGGTTAGGGTTTGCGTTAGTGTTAGGTATACTGTTAGGGTTAGGGTTAGTGTTAGGGTTGATGTTACAGTTATGGTTTGGGTACATGATAGGGTTAGGGTTAGTCTTAGGGTTAGGATAAGGATTAGTGTAAGTCATAGGTTTAGGGTTAGAGTTAGAGTAAGTGTTATGGTTAGGGTAAGTGTTATGTTTATGGTTAGGTTTAACGTAGGGTTATTTTTAGGGTTAGGGTTAGTGATTGGCTTAGGTTTAGGGTTATGTTTAGTATTAGATTAGGGTTAGGGTTAAGGTTTGGATATGATTAAGTTTATAATTAGAGTTAGGGTTTGTGTTATGGTGAGAGTTGGCTTACTGTTAAATTTAGTGTTAGGGTTACGTTTAGGATTAGGGTTAGGTTAAGGTTTAGAGTTAGGTTTAGGGTTATGGTTAGAATTAATGTAAAATAGGGTTAGGATTATTGTTTGGGTTAGGATTAGGGTTAATTGTACAGTTAGGGTTAGGGTTTGTTTTAGGGTTATGGTTAGGGTTATGTTTAGGGTTATGGTTATGGTTAGGATTAGGGTTAGGGTTAGGCTTAATTTATTGTAGGTTACGGTTAGGGTTAGGGTTAAATTTAGTGTTATGGTTAGGGTTAGGGTTAGACTAGTGTTAGGGATAGGGTTAGGGTTTGGGTTCGTGTTAGGTTTAGGTTTAGTGTTTGTGTTAGTGTTAGGGTTAGGTTTAGGGTTAGCATTAGTGTTTGGGTTGGGTTGTACTTAGGTTTAGGCTTAGTGTTAGTCTTAGGGTTAGGATTAGTGTTAGGTTTAGGGTTAGGGCTAGGGTGAGTGTTAGGTTTAGGTTTAGGGTTAGGATTATTGTTAGGAGTAGGATTAGGGTTAGTGTTAGGGTTAAAATAGTGTTAGTGTTAGTTTTAGGGTTAAAATTAGGGTTAGGGTTAGGATTTCTTTTAGGATTAGGAATAGGGTTAGGTTTAGGGTTTGTGTTAGTTTTAGGGATAGTCTTTCAGTGAGGGTTAGCCTTAGTGGTGTAGGGTTATGGTTATTGTTAGTGTTAGGGTTAGTGCTAGGTTTAGGATTAGGGTTAAGGTTAGGTAAGGGTTAGCATAAAGGCTAGGTTAGAGTTAGGGTTAAGGTTTGGGTTAGGGTTTGTGTTGGGGTTAGGGTTAGTGTTAGGATTAGACTTATGCTTATGGTTAGTGTTAGAGTGAGGGTTAGGTTTTGTGTTACTGTTATGTTTAGGTTTATGAATAAGGTTAAGGTTACGGTTAGTGTTAGGGTTCAGGTTAGTGTTAGGATTAGGTTTAGGTTAGGGTTAGTGTTAGGGTAGGGTTAGGTTTATGGTTAGGGTTCATGTTAGTGTTAGGATTAGGTTTAGGGTCAGTGTTAGGTTTGGTTTACTGTTAGGGTTAGTGTTAGTGTTAAAGTTAGGTTTAACATTAGTGTTTGGGTTAGGGTTATAGTTAGGTTTATGGTAAGGGTTAGTGTTTGGTTTAGGGTTAGGTTTAGGGTGAGCGTTAGATTTAGGGTTAGGGTTAGCCTTAGGTTTAGTGTTAGGGTTAGTGTTATGGTTAGGTTTAGGTTTAGGATTAGGGTTTGTGTTAGAGTGAGGGTTAGGGTTAGTATTAGGTTTAGTGTTATTGTTAGGTTTAATGATAGGGTTAGGTTTGGGGTTAGTATTAGGGTGAGTATTAGATGTAGGTTTAGGTTTATGGGTAGTGTTAGGTTACGGTTAGTGTTAGGGTTATGGTTAGGTTTAAAAATAGTGTTTGAGTTAGGCTTATATTTAGTTTTATGTTTAGTGTTAGCTTTAGGGTAAGGGTTAGTGTTAGGTTAGGGGTTAGGTTTAGGGTTAGGATGAGGATTAGGGTTAGGGTATCTTTAGGTTAAGGGTTAGGGTTAGCCTTAGTGTTACTGTTAGGGTTAGGTTTAGTGTTTGGGTTTCTTCAGTCACCTGCTGCAGACCAGCTGGGGTGTCGCTACTGTTAGGATAAGGGTTAGTTTTCGTGATAGGCTAAGTTTAGTGTTAGGGTTAGTGTCATGGTTAGAGTTACTTTAGAATTAGTGTTAGGGTTAGTGGTAGTGTTAGTGATAGGGTTAGGTTTAGGGTTAGGGTTAGTGTTAAGTTAGGGCTAGGGTTAGGGTTAGGGTTAGGTTAAGGTTAGGGTTATGGTAAGGGTTAGGTTTTGTGTTACGGTTAGGGTTAGGGTTAGTGTTAATGGTAGAGTTAGGGTTAATGTTAGTTCTAGTTTTAGGGTTAGTGTTAGGTTAAAGTCTAGGGTTAGGTTGAGGGTATGTTTAAAATTAGTGTAAGTCTAAAATTATGGTTATTATTAGGAATAGGATTAGGGTTAGGGTTAGAGTTCGTTTTAGGGTTAGGGTTTGTATTAGGTTTACTGTTAGGGTTATGTTTAGGGTTATGGTTATGATTAGGATTTGGTTTAGGTTTAGATTTAGTTTTAGGGTAGGATAGGGTTAGGGTTAGGGTTAAGATTAATGTTAGTGTTAGGGTTAGGTTAAGAGTTAGGGTAATTGTTAGGGTTAGGTTTAGGGTTAGTGTTAGGGTTAGGTTTTGAGTTTGTGTTAGGCTTAAAGTTAGGGTTAGTGTTAGGTTTAGGTTTAAGTTTAGGGTTTGGGTTAGGGTTAGGGTTAGAATTAGGATTAGGGTTAGGTGAAGAATTAGTGATAGTGTTTGGGTCAGGGTTATATTCAGGGTTAGGGTTAGTGTTAGGGTTATGGTTAGTATTAGGTTTAGGTTTAGGGTGAGGGTTAGGTTTAGGTTTTGGGTCAGGGTTAGGATTAGGATTAGGGTTAAGATTTTGATTAGGGTTAGGTTTTCTGTTATGGTTAGGGTTAGCATTAGTATTACGGAATGATTAAATTTGGGGTTAGGGTTTAGGTGAGGGTTAGGCATAGTGATATGTTTAGGTTTAGGGTTCGTGTTAGGGTTAGGTTTAGGGTTAGTTTTAGGGTTAGGTTTAGGGTTAGAGTTATGTAAACGTTAGAGTTAAGGTTAGGTTAGGGTTAGGGTTAAGATTTGGGTTAGGCTTTGTGTTAGGTTTAGGGTTAGGGTTAGTGTTAGTGTTAGGATTAGGTTTTGTGTTAGAGTTACGGTAAAGGTTATGTTTAAGGTTACGGTTACAGTTACTGTTACGATTCAGATTAGTGTTAGGGATAGGTTTAGGTTAGTTTTAGGTTTAAGGTTAAGGTTAGGAATAGGTTAGGGTTAGGATTAGGTTTAGGGTTCATGTTACGGTTAGGGTTATGGCTAGTGTTAGGTTTTGGTTTAGGGTTAGGGTTACAGTTAGTTTTAGGGTAAGGGTTTGGGTTAGGGTAAGAGTGATAATTAAAATTAGGATTACGGTTAGAGTTAGTGTTAGGTTTAGTGTTAGGGTTAGGGTTAGTGTTAAGGTTAGGTTTAGGGATAGGTTTATTGTTAGTCTTAGGTTTTGGTTTAGGGTTAGGGTTACTGTTTGTGTTAGGGTTAGGGTTAAGTGTAAGTAATGGTGAGGGTTAGAGTTAGATTAGGGTCAGGGTTATAGTTTGTGTAAGGTTTTTGTTAGAGTTAGAATTAGACTTAGTGTTAGTGTTAGTGTTAGGGTTATGGTTAGTTTTAGAGTTAAAGTTAGGGTTAGGTTTAGGGTTAGTGTTAGGGTTAGGATTAAAGTTTAGGTTACATTTGGGCTTAGTGTAATAGTGTAACAGTTCATGTTAGGTTAGTGCTAATGTTAGTCTCAGGGTTATTGTTAGGTTTAGGATTAGGGTTAGGATTGGGTAACGAATAGTATTACTGTTAGGTTCAGGGTTAGGTTTAGGTTTAAGGTTAGGGATAGGATTTGAGTTAGTGTATGGTTAGTGTTAGTGTTAGGGTTAGGGTTAGGGTTAGTGTTAGGTTTATCATTAGGTTTAAGGTTAGTATTGGGTTTAGGTTTAGAGTTAGGGTTAGTATTAGGGTTAAAGTTAGGATTACTGTTAGGGTTAGTGTTACGGTTAGTGTTAGGGTTACAGTTTGTGTTAGAGTTAGGGTTAGGATTTGGGTTATTGTTAGGGTTAGGTTAAGTGTTTGGGTTAGTTTTAGGTAAGGGTTAGGTAAGGGTTAGGGTTAGGTTTAGATAAGGGTCAGAGTTATGATTTGGGTTAGGGTTTTTCTTAGGTTTAGGGTTAGGATTAGAATTAGGGTAAGTGTTAGGATTAGGATTATGGTTAGGGTTGGGGTTAGGGTTCGTTTTAGGGTTAGGTTTATGGTTAGTGTTAGGTTTAGGTTTAGTGTAAGTTTTAGGGTTAGGGTTAGTGTTAGGATTAAGGTTAGGGTTAGAATTAGGATTAGTGTTTGGGTTAGGGTTGGGGTTAGGTTTAGGGTTAGTATTAGGGTTAGAGTTAGTGTTATGATGAGATTGAGGATTAGTATTAGCGTTTGGGTTATGCTAGTTTTAGAGTTACCGTTAGGGTTAGTGTTAGTGTTAAGGTTAGGGTTAGGTTTAGGTTAGTATTAGGGTTAGGGTTTGGTTGAAGCTTAGGCTCAGTAGTATAGTTAGGGTTAGATTTCTTGTTAGGGTTAGGGTTAGGGTGAATGTTAGGATTACTGTTCTGGTTCAAATTAGGGTTAGTGTAATGTAAGGGTTATCATTACGGTTAGGTTAGGCTTAGGGTATGGATTGGGTTATGGTTTGTGTTAGGTTTAGGTTTAGGATTAGGGTTAGATTTAAGGTTAGGTGTTGAGAGCCACAGCCAAAGGGGCCCCAGCAAACTTCCAGCTGCCAGCAAACTTCAAGCTGCCAGCTGATGATTGGCTCACAGTGGCCCCAGCAACATCTAGCTGATTGGCTCCTCTGCAGTCATGTTCATTGGGCTGTTTCCCTGCCCTTCAGACTGCCAGCTGATGATTGGCTCACAGTGGCCCCAGCAACATCTAGCTGATTGGCTCCTCTGCGGTCATGTTCATTGGGCTGTTTCCCTGCCCTTCAGACTACGGAACTGCTCATTGGGGGACTTCTTTGGCTCCGCCCACGCGACCTAGCCAATCGGCCTCAAGAGCAGGAGGATTGTGGGAGGTGGGGGTTGGTGTGTGGGAGAGGCTTGTGGAAGCCGGTGGTGGCAGTTGGGCTCTGAGGGTTTTTCCTGAGGAGCTGTTTTGTTTGGCGTTTGTAGTTTTAAAAATAAAGTTTGTTTCTTTTGACAAGTGGCTCCTGAATTGTGCCCAGCCAGACTGCGGCAGTTAGGCTTAGTGTTAGGGATAGGGTTTGAATTACGGTTATTGTTTTGTTTAGGGTACAGGTTAAGGGTTAGCATTAAAGTTACTGTTAGGGTTAAGAATAGGGTTAGGGCTAGGTTAGTTTTAGGGTTAGTGTTAAGTTTAGGATTAGCGTTAGTTTTAAGATTCATGTTAGCATTAGGGGTAGAGATAAGGTAAGTTTTATGGTTAGGGTTAGGGCTACGGTTAGGGTTAGTGCTAGGGTTAGAGTTAGGGTTAGTTTTAAGGTTAGGTTTAGTGTTAGGGTTAGTGTTAGGGTTTGGTTAGGGTTAAGGTTTGTGTTTGGATTAGTGTTAGTCATTAGGGTTAGGTATGCATGAATGTCAGAGTTAGATTTGGTTCAGGGTTATGGTTATGGTTAGGGATTGTGTTATGGTTATCATTAGAGTTAGAGGTGGGGTTTGGGTAAGGCTTGGGCTTAGTTTAATGTTTAGGGATAGTGTTCGTGTTAGTGTTAAGATTCAGTTAGTGTTAGGGCAATTGATAGGGTTAGGATTAGGGTTAGGATTAGGTATAAATTAGCTTTATGGTTAGGTTAGAGTTAGGGATATGGTTTCAGTTAGGGTTTGTGTTTGGAATAGGGTTAGTGTTAGGGTTAAGTTTAAGGTTAAAATTAGGGTTAGGCTTAGTGTTAACGTAAGTGTTAGCGTTAGGGTTAGGGTTAGTGTTAGGATTAGGATTAGGTTTAGGGTTAGTGTTAGGGTAAGAGTTAGGGTTAGGGGTAGGGTTTGTGATAGGTTTAAGTTAGGTTTAGGATTAGGGTTCATGTTAGGATTTATTTTAGGGTTAGTGTTAGATTTAGGTTTAGTGTTAATGTTAGGGTTAGCCTTAGTGTTAGGATTAAGGTTAGTTTTAGAATTAGGATTAGTGTTTGGGTTAGGGTTTGTGTTAGGTTTAGGGTGAGGGTTAGGGTTGGGTGAGGTTTAGGGTTAGTATTAGTGTTCTGGTAGTGTTAGTTTTAAGTTTAGGGTTATGTTTAGGATTAATGTTTGGTTTATGTTTAGGGTTAGGGTTAGTTTTAGCGTTCAATTGTCGGTTATGGTTAGGATTAGTGTTAGGGTTAAGATTTGGTTTAGGGTTTGTGTTACAGTTAGGAGTAGGGCTAGGGTTAGGATTACGGTTTGGGATAGTGTTAGTTTTAGGTTTAAGGTTAGGGTTAGTGTTAGGTTTAAAATTCCCGTTAAGGTTAGAGTTTTGTTAGAGTTATGATTAGGTTAGTTTGGGGTAAGGGTTAGGTTTAGGGTTAAGGTTACATTTAGGGTTCCAGTTTGTGTTAGGGTGAGTATTATGGTAATGGTTATGGTTAGGGTTAGAGTTAGAGCTACATTTAGGGTTATGGTTAGGTTTAGGGTTCGTGTTAGGGTTAGGGTTATGGTTCAGTTTAGTGTTAGGGTTAGTATTTTGGTTAAGGTTAGGGTTAGGGATAGGGACAGGGTTAGTGTTACGGTTAGGATTAGTGATAGTATTAGGGTTCTGGTTAGGTTTAGGATTTTGGTTAGTTTTAGGGTTAGGGTTTGTGTAGATTTAGGGTTAGGGTTAGGTTAGTGATAGGGTTAGGTTGAGGGTTCTGATTAGGTGTCATGTTAGGGTTACTGTTAGGGTTAGATTTATGTTTAGGGTTAGAATTAGGTTTAGGGTTAGTGTTAGGGTTAGGGTTATGATTAGTTATAGTAATAGGATTAGGGTTAAGGTTAATATTAGGGTTACTGTTAGATTTCTAGTAATAGGGTTAGAATTAGGGTTAATGGGTTAGGGTTAGGAATAGGGATAGGGTTAGTGTTAGGGTTAGGTTTAGTGTTAAAGTTATTGTTAGTTTTAGGTTTCCAGTTAAGTTTAGGTATAGTGTTGGAGTTATGGATAGGGTTAGGTTTAGTTTTAGGGTTAGGGTTAGAGTTACATTTAGTGTTATGGTTAGGGTTAGAGTTAGGTTTAGGATTAGTGTCAGGGTTAGGGTTAGTTTTAGCTTTACTTTTATATTTAGTGTTAGTGTTAAGCTTAGAGTTAGGGTTAGGATTAGTGTTATGGTTAGGGTCATGGTTAAGGTTATTTGTAAAGTTAGGGTTGGGATAAAGGTTAGTGTTAGGATTAGCATTAGGATTAGGTTAGAATTAGGTTAGGGTTAGGGTTAGGGTTAGTTTTAGGTTTAGGTTATGTTTTAGGTTTAGTGTTAGTGTTAGGGTTAGGGTTAGTGTTAGGGTTAAGGTTAAAGTTCGGGTACAGGTTAGGGTAAGAGCTTTATTTATGGTTAGGGTTAGGATAAGTTTTACGGTTTGGTGTAGGTTTAAGATTAGGTTTAGTGTTAGGGTATGGTTTAGGATTAGGGTTAGGGTTCATTTTAGGGTTAGGTTAGGGTTACTCTTAGGCTTAGTGTTAGTTTTAGTTTTAGTTAGGGTTAGTGTTAGGCTAAAGGTTTAGGGTTAAGTTTAATGTTAGAGTTAGTTTTAGGGTTTGGGTTAATTTTTGTGTTAGGGTTAGTGTTAAGGTTAGGTTTTGTGTTAGGTTTAGGGTTAGGTTATGTTTAGGTTTACGGTTAAAACTTTGGTTAGGTTTAGCTTTACCGTTAGTTTTAGAGATAGGGTTAGGGTTAGGGTTAGTGTTTGTGTTATGCTTTGGGTTAGGTTTAATATTAGGTTTAGAGTTAGGGTTAAGGTTAGGGTTCGGTTTAGTGGTATGGTTAGTGTTAGTGTTTGTGTCAGGGTTGTGGTTAGGGTTAAAGTTGGGATTACGGTTAGGATTAGATTTAGTTTTCAGGTTAGGGTTAATGTTAGTGTTAGGGTTTGCATTAGGGTTAGATTTAGTGTTAGTTTTAGGGATACTGTTAGGGTTGTGTTTAGTCTTAGTGTTAGTGTTAGGATTAGGGTTAAGTTAAGGGTTAGTGTTATGGTTAGGGTTAGAGTTAGGATTAGTTTTACGTTTAGGGTTAGTGTTTGTTTTAGGCTTAGGGTTAGGTGAAGACTTAGGGTTTGTGTTAGTTTTAGGGTTAGAATTAGTGTTAGGATTGCAATTAGGATTTTGTTAGGCTTAGGGTTAGGGTTAGTGTTAGGGTTATTAGGTTTGTCTGATGGTTCAGATTAGGTTTAATGTTAGGTTAGTTTTACGGGTAGGATTAGGATTATCATTAGGGTTAGTGTTATTGTTTCTTTTCAGGTTAGTGTTAGGGTTAGGGTTAGTGTTAGGGTTAAGGTTAGGCTTGGGTTAGGGATAGTTGTCTAGGGTTAGCTAGTGTTGGGTCTTGGATTAGGGCTAGGTTTTGATTTATTTTAGGGCTCTTAGGAAAATGGCTAATGTAACAACTAAGATTACGATTAGTGCTAGTTTTAGGGTTATATTTAGGACTGAGTCTAATTTTAGGATTATGTTTAGGTTTATGGTGCTTTTTAACTAAGGTTAATGTTAGGGTCAGAGTCAGAATCATGATTCATTTTATGGTTAGGGATAGAACTCAAATTAGGGGTAGGTTTAGGATTAGATGTAGGGTTAGGATTTGGTTTAGGTTAAGGTTTAGGGTTAGTTCTATGGTTCGGTTTTGTTTTAGGACTAAAGCAAAGTTAAGAGTAGTTTTGTAATTAACGTTAGTGTTATTGCTACTGATAGGGTGAGTTTAGGCTTAGGAGTAGATTTAGAGTTATGGTAAATTTTAGGGTTAGGTCTATGGTAGTTTTAGAGCTAAAATTAGGGCTAGTGTTTGGGTTATGGTAAAGGATAAAATTAGAACTAAAAATAGGGCTATGGCAAGAGTTAGAGTTAGTCTTAGGGCTAGAGTTTGGTTTAGGTTTAAGGCTAAATTAGGGCTACGAATAGGTCTAGGATTAGTGTTAGGCTTATGCCTAGGATTAGGGCTATTGTTATGGTTAGGTTTACTATTAGGTTTAGGGGAAAGGCTGCCTGTTTGATTTCCACCTCCATTTCCATTTATCCATAGGTGTCAAAATGAAGTGAAATGATAAATACAAAGTGTTCATGATAGTGAACCATTGAATTGAGAAGAAGATACCTTGGAAGCATACTAAGGCTAGATAAATGATGACTCCTGCCCAGTATGAAAGAAATTTGAACAAAACTAACTCTCATCCTAACATTACCTGTAACCTAGCCATAGCCTTAACTGTAAACCTAACATTAACCCTAACCTGATTAGAGAATCATTGGTCCTGGAATTCCAGGAGCCTTGGGGGTCAAGCTAAATTATGAATCCTACACAATATCAAACAAATCTGTCCAAATAATTATGGGAGGTATTTCAGTACATCCATATTTTCCTGTTTTCTCCTAAAGGGCTATCAGATTATGTTGTTTTTGCATGTTTAAGCATAGGCCTACTTTTACAAGGAACATACCAGAGTCCCTACAGAGAACTGATGGAGTGTGTGAAGTTTGAAGCAGTTGGCACAAACCCTGTTTGATTTTCATCTGATTAACTTTCCTATATAGGTCAAAATGAAGTGAAATCTGAAAATACAAAATGTTCCTGACAGCAAACCTGTGAACAAAGAAGGCCTCAACCTGGGGAACAGAGTAAATCTAGCTAAAAGATAAATCCTGCCAAGTATCAAAGTATTTTGAATAAAACTAACTCTAACCCTAAAACTAGCTGTAACCCTAGCTCTTCCCCTAATCCTAATTTTTTTAATGAAACCTTTGACTGTAGAATTTCCAAACTTTGGCAGCCTAGTGGGGAAAGCTAAGGGATGAATGCTGCACAGTATCAGAAAAATCTGGAGTATATCAGTACATGAATATTTCTCTGTTATCTCCTGAAGGACTCTTGGATAAAGTTGTTTTTACATGCTCTAGCTTTGGCCTACTGTCACAAGAACAAACCAGAGATTGCTCACAGAGAATTGATGGAGTTTGATGTTTCAAGCAGCTTGCACCAATGCTGTTTGATTTCCAGGTCCATTTCAAGTTACCTGTATAGGACAAAATGAACTGGAACTTCAAAATACAAACTGTTCCTTACAGTGAACCTAGGAGGCCAAAGTATTTGGAGTACAGTAAGGATAGGAGAAAAATGAATCCTACCCAGTATCAAACAAATTTGAATGAAACTAACTCTAACCCTAATACTAGCTCTAACACTATTCCTAACACTAACTGTAACACAAACCCTAACCTCTTTGAAAAACTGTTGATCCTAGAAGTCCCAAACATGGGGAGCCTAGTGAGTTAAGCTATCAGATAAATCCTCTGCAGTATTAAAGATATATGACCAAATAATTGAGCTGGTATTTCACTTCATGCATATTTCTCTGTTTTCTGCTAAAGGGCTCTCGGGTAAAGTTGTTTTTGCCATCTTCATCTTAGGGCTACATTCACAAGGAACAAACCAGAGAGTTCCCACAGAGAACTGATTCAGGGTTTGAAGTTTCAAGCAGCTAGCACCAATCCGGTTTGATTTCAACCTCCATTTTCATTTACCTATATAGGTCAATAAGAAGTGAAACCTTAAAATACAGTGTCCCTGTTAGGAAACCATTGAAATGAGAAGGCCCAAACATGAGGAGCATATTAAGGATAGGTAAAAGATGACTCCTACCAAGTATCAAAGAAATTTATACAAAAATTACTCTCACCCTAACACTACAACTAACCCTAGCCCTAACCCCAAACCTAACACTAACCCTAACCTGATTAGAGAACCATGGATCCTAGAAGTCCCCCATTTGCAGAGCTTTGTGGGGCAAGCTAAATAATGAATCCTACTCAGTATCAAACAAATCTGACAAAATAATTGTAGGAGGAATTTCAGTGCATGCATATTCCCTGCTTTCTCCTAAAGGGCTCTCGGATAAAATTGTTTTTGCATGCTTCAGCTTAGGCCTACACTCACAAGGAAATATACTAGCGTGTCCCCACAAAGAATTGAGGGTGTGTGTTCAGTTTCAAGCAGATAGCATAAACCCTGTTTGATTTCCAGTTCCATTTACATTTACTCGTATAGGTAAAAATGAATTAAAATGAAAATATTAACTGTTCCACACACCAAACCATTGAACCAAGAGGCCTAAAACTGGGAAATAGTGTAAGGTTAGTTAAAGATGAATCCTGGATTGTATCAAAGAAATTTGAATAAAGTAATTCTAACCCAAACACTACCTCTAAAATGAGCCCTAATCCTAACCCTAAATATCAACATAACATTATCCCTAACTCTAATTTTTACCCTAATTTTAACTGTAACCATTGCCCAAACCCTAGCTCTAACTCTTTTCATTACCATAACTCTAACATTAACTCTAATGCTTAACGTAGCTCTAACCCTAACAGTTATCCTAGACCTGCTCTAACCCTAACCCTCTCCCTAGCACGAAGTCTAGCTCCAATCTAACACTTACCCTAAACCTAACCCTAATCCTAGGCCTAAACATAACCTTAACACTATCCCTAATCCTAACCATGAATGTAGCCCTAACCCTAGCTCTAGTCTTATTTTTAATCTAAACTTAAGCCTGAACCAAATGCTAACAATAGGACTAAACCCAACTGTATAGCTATCCCTAAGGCTATTCAAAAACCTAAAACTAACCTGAACCCTAAACCTAACCATATCCATTAATCTAAACCTAATGCTAATTTGAGCCTTAACCATAAACCTTAACCAAAATCAAACCCTTATCCTAAATATCACCCTAGTAATTACATTAGCCCTAAACATAACCCTATCCCTAACTTAACCCAAAACCTAGCCCTAATCCTGGCTTTAACCCTAGCCCTATTCATAACCATAAACCTAGCCCTAAACCTAACTCTATCCATTACCATAACAAAAACCATAACCCTAATGCTAACACCTGACATGAACCCTAATCTTAACCCAATCTATTACTCTGAACCTAACCTTAACCTAAACCAAACTCTACCATTACCCTAACCCTAACACTAACACTACTTCAAGCCCTAACTTTAAACTTTAACCTATCCCAAACCCTAATCCTGACCTTGACCCTAATAAAACCCCTAGCTCTAAACTTGAAAATATACCTACACCTAACCCTTGCCCTAGACGTAGCCATAATCCTAACCCTAAAACTATCTTTAATCATAATTCTGGACCTGAAATTAGCCCTAGCCCTAATCCTAGTCCTAAACCTGAACAAACCCTAGCCCTCATCCTAGCCCTAAACCTAGCTTTATTAATAACCCTAACCCTAACCTTACCCCTAACCAAAATTGTAACCCTCACCCTACATCTATACCTAGCTATAATGCTATCTCTTACCCTAAACTTAAACCTAACCCTAACCCCAACTCTAGGCTTAAGCCAAACATTAAACATAGCCCTAATCGAGCACTAATTTATCCCTATCTCTAAACCTAACAGTAACCCTAGCCCTAAGACTCACTTTAACTCTCACCCTATACCTATCCCTAGTTCTAACCCTATCACTTACCATAACTATATCCCCACCCCTAACCCTTGACCTATCCTTAGTCCCAGCCCTAACCCCAGAGCTAACCTTAACTTCAAATCTAACCCTAACCCTAAGCCTAAGCTTAACACTCACACTATCCCTAAACCTAACCCTAGGACTAAATCAAAACCAAGCAATAGACCTAACCCTAAACATTAACTTAAACCAAATCCTAACAGTAAACCTAAACCTATCCCTAGCCCTAATCCGAGTTCTAACACTAACTTTAAAACTAACACTGACCCTGGCTCATATCCTAACACTCAACGTAGCTCTAAACACCGCCCTCACCTTAAACTGAACACTAAGAGTAACCCTAACAATAATTCGAGTCCTATCACTAAGCCTAAAATGAACCCTGACCTGATTCTTATCCTAACACAAACCCTAGCTATAAATATCACCCTAAACTTAAACATAACCCTAATGCTAAACCTAACCATAACACTAAAACTAACATAAATTTAACCCTAGTTCTTACATTAGCTGTGGCCCTAATCCTATCCCTAACCCTAAAACAAACACTACCCCTAATCTGAACCCTAAACCAATATTTAACCCTAACTCTAACTGTAACCATAGCCCTAAACCTAGCTCTAAACCAATCCCTTACCCTAAGCAAACCCCTAAACCTAAGGGTAACCTTAGACCTATCCCTAATCCTTAGGCTAAAAAAAACCCTAACTCTTTTAATAGCCCTAACCCAAGCTCTCATTCTAGCTCTAACCCTATCCCAAATTCTAACCCTAACTTGATCCTTATACTGACCCTACCATTATTCCTAGGTCTAACTCTAACACTAACTCTAACCTAAAACCAATGGTCATCCTATTCCTAGACCTAACCCTGAAGCTAACTCCCAGCCTAGCCCTAACCATAGCTCAGTACCTAACCCTTACACTAAATATAACCCTAAACCTAACCCTAGTTCAAACCCTCACCCTAACCCTAACTGAAGACCTAATCCTAACCATAACCCTAGCAATAACCTTAACTCTAACTGTATCCATTGTCCTAAACATTACCCTTATGCTAATGTAACCCTAGGCCTAACCCTAACCCTATCACTATCCCCCAAACTGTCAATTACCCTAAACCTAACCTGAACACTAAACCTAACCTTATCATTACCCTAATGCTAACCCTAATGCTAATTAGAGCCCTAACCCTAAACTCATACCTAAAAAAAGCCCAACATTGACCCTGACATTGATAATTCCCCTAGCTCTTAACCTGATTATTACCCTATACTTAACCCTTAAACTAGACTTAGCCATAAACCAAACCCTAAAACTATCCCTAACCATAACCCCAGACCTGACTTTAGCCCTGGCCATAATCCTAGCACTAACCCTAGCACAAACCCTAGTCCTTATCCTAGCCCTAAAAATAGCCTTAAATTAACCCTAACCCTAACACTAGGCCTAAGCCTAACACTAACCATAGCCCTAATCTTAGCCCTAATTTAGCCCTATCCCTAACCCTAACCCTAACCCTAGCCCAAAGACTAACTCTAACTCTCACCATAGCCCTAACTCTAGTTCTAACTCTATACTTTACTGGAAGCCTAATCCTAGCCTGAACTGTAGGTCTAACCCTAACTCTATTCATATCCCTGGCCATAAACCTAGATCTAACCCTAACTCTAAATCTAACCCTGCCAATAATCCTAGGCCTAAACCTAACCCTCGCCCTAACCCTAAGACTAATCCTAAAACTAGAGCAAACACTATCCCTAGCTCTAAAACAAAACCAAGCCATAGACCTAAACCTAATCCTTAACATAAATCAAGTCCTATCTTACAACTAGCCCTAACACTAGCAATAATTAGAGTCTTAAGCCGAACTCTAAAACTAACCCTCACACTGACTCTTAACACTAAACGTAGGTCTAAACATCAACCTTACCCTAAAACTAAACCTAACAGTAAACCTAGTCCTAACCCCTAACACTAAAATTAGCCCTAATCATAACCCTAGTACTTCCATTAGCTGTAACCCTAACCCTAGTGGTAACTTAATTCAAATCCTAGCCCTATTCCAAGCACTAACCCTAGCTTTAACCCTAAACCTTACTCTAACCTATCACTAATTTTAATCATAATCCTAGCTGTAAACCTAGCTCTAAGCCTATCCATTACCCTAACCATAACCCTAACCCTAATGCTAACCCTAGGCCTAAACCTAATCCTATCCCTAATCGTCACCCTATCCATTACCCTAAATCTAACCTGAAGTCTAAACCTAACCCTATCATTACACTGATCCTAAACTTAATGCTAATTCGAGTCCTAAATTTAAACCTTAACCTATCTAAAACACTAATCATGACCATGACCCTAATAATACCTTTAGCTCTAAACCTGACTCTAACTCTAAACCTAATGTTTACACAAGGTGTAGCCATAAACTTAAACTATGTTTAACCATAAATCTAGACCTGAAATTAGCCCTAACCATAATCCTAGCCCTAAACCTAGCCTTAATCCTTACCCGAACCATAAACTGAGCCCTATCCATAATTCTACCCTTCACCCCAGGCCTAAACCTACCTATAACCCCATCCCTTAAAACAAACCTAACCATAATCCTAAACCTTACCCTAACCCCCACCATAACACTAGGCCTAACACTAACACTAAGCCTAGCACTAATTCTAGCCCTAATTTAATCAGATCCTAACCCTAACCCTAGAACTAAGAATAAATATAACTCTTGCCCTAGCCCTAGCCCTAGTTCTATCCTTAGCCCTATCCTAACTATAGATCTAAACTTAACTCTAAATCTAAACCTAACTCTAATTTTAACTGTAATCCTAAGCCAAAACAAACACTAACACTACCCCTAAACATAATGCTAATCCTACAACTTGCCCCAGCCCTGGACCTAGCCATAAAACAAAACCAAGCCATGTCCCTAACCCAAACCCTTAACCTAAACCAAACCCAACCTTACACCTAGCCCTAACCCTAAGTCTCAAAATTACTCTTACCCTGACACTGACCCTAACACTAATCTTAGCTCTAATCATTACCATAACTTAAATTAACCCTAACACTAGTCCTAGCATTAATCGTAACCCTAAAACTAGCCTTAATTGTAATCCTAGTTCGTACATTAGTTGTTTTCATACCCCTAGCCCTAACCCTAACACAAACCTTCCTCTAATTCGAGTCCTAACACTAGTTTAAGCCCTAATCTTAACCCTAACACTAGTCCTAAACCTAACCTAACTCGAGCCCTAACCCTAGCTCTAACCCTATCCCTTACCCTAAGCCAAACCCTAAACCAAATGCTAACCTTAGTCCTAACCCTAAAATTTGGCCTAACTTAAACACTAACAGTATTACTAGTCCTAACCCTAGACCTCATTCTAGTTCTAACCCTAACCCTGATCCTCATCTGATCGTAAAAGTAACCCTAGCTCTAAACTTGACCCTAAACCTAAACCAAAACCTAACACTAGACCTACTGGTATCCCTATACTTATTCCTTAGTCAAACACTAGACCTAGACCCGAAGCTAATCCTAAATATAGCTATAACTCTAGCCCTAGACCTAAACAAAATTCTAACACTAACCCTAACAATAACCCTTAACCTAAACCAAAAACTTACCCTATCCCTAGACCTAACCCTAGTCCTAATTCTGGCTCTAATCCTAAACCTAAACCTATCTTGAACACTGACCCTGATCCTAACACTTAAACTAGCTTTAAACCTTACACTAGCCCAAAACCTAGACCTAATACTAGACCTAGCCATAACCCTAAACCTAAAACTAGCCCCAAACATAACCCTAGCTTTCACATAGCCCATAGTCCTAACCCTATCCCTAAACGTAACACAAAACCTAGAGCTAATCCTAGGACTAAATTTAGCTCTAAGCATAAACCTAAACCTAGCCCTAACCCTAACTCTAACTCTAACCCTAAACCTCTTCTTAGACCTAAACTTAGTTCAAAGCCTAACCCGTACACTAAATCCTTAATCATATCTATTCCTATCCTAAATCATAATCTTAACCCTAGCCCTAATCCTTACCTTAACCCTAGCCCAAACTTTAGCTCTAACCATATCCTTTACCCTAACCCTATCCCTTACACTAAACCTAACTCTAACCATAATCTTGAACTTAAAAGTAAACCTAAATCTAACCCTTGCACTAGCGCTAACCCTAGCTCAAACACTAACACTTATCCTAATCTAACCATAACCTTAACCCTAACCCTAACACTTACCTAAACCAAACCCTACACCGATCCTTAAACCTAACACTAATCCTAGACTTAATTCAAACAATAACCTAGCCCTAACCCCAGCTCTAAAACTATTAATTACACTAAACATACCCTAACCCAATGCTAACCATAACCCGATCGCTGAAATCTAACCCATCCGTTACCTTAAAACTTAAGTAAAATCTAAAGTAAATCCTTCCATTACCTTAACTGTAAACCTAACCCTAACGCTAATTCAAGCCCTAAACCCTTTACCTTAACATAAACCAAACGGTAACCAGGACCATGACTGTGACATCAGAAAACCTACCCCTCATTCTAGCCCTAATCCTAGTCTTAATCCTAAACTGAACCATAACCCTAGACCTAATCCTAAATCTAACCCTCACCCTAGCCCTAAACCTAGCTATAACCAAACCCATTCCTCTAAACTTAACCCTAACCCCAGTGCTAGGCCTAATCCTAGCCCAACCCCTAGGCTTAACCCTAACATGAACCCTAGTCCTAATCCTAGGCCTAATTTATACCTAATCCTAACCCTCACCCTAAGCCTACTCCTAATAATAACTCTAATTCTCACCCTAGAAGTATCCTTAGTTCTAACCATATTTTTTACCATAACCCTAAAGTTACCCTAACCCTAGCACAAGACCTAACCCTAGATCAACCCTAACTCTAAATCTAACTATAACCCTAATCCTAAACTTCACCCTAATACTAGCCCTAACCCTGATGCTAATCCAAAATCTAGCCTTAACCCTAGCCCTAGCCCTAGCCCTAGCCCTAAAATAAAACTGAGCCTTAGCCGTAACCATAATCCTTAACCTAAACCAAATCCTAACCCTACACCTAGAACTACCTTTAGCCCTAATTGGAGTCCTAAACCTAACACCAAAAGTAACCCTGACCCTGACACTGACTCTAAATATAACCCTTGCTCTAAACATCATCCTAACTCTAACCCTAAAACTGGTATAACACTAGTTCATACATTAGCCATGGCCCTAACTCTAGCCCTTATCAAACCCAAAACCTAGTCCTTATTTCAGACATAACCCTAGTTTTAAACCTAACCCTAACCCAAAACCTAGCACTAAAACGTACCCTAACCCTAGCCAGAATCCTAAACATATTCCTAGCCTTATCACTAGCTCTAACCCTATCCATCACCCTAACCATAACCATAAACCTATCCCTAAATGGTAACCCTAGGTCTAACCCTAAACTTATTCATTAACCTAAACCTAACCTGAACCCTAAACCTAACCCTATCATTACCCTAACCCTAATGCTAATTTGAGCCCTAATCCTAAACTTAACCTAAGCCAAACCCTAACTCTGGCAGTTCCCGTAACAATATACCTAGCTCTAATCCTTACCCTACCCATAAAAGTAACTCTTATACTAGACCTAGTCATAAACTTAACCCTAAAACTATTCCTAAGGTAACCATAGACCTGACATTTGCCCTAGCTGTAATCCTACCCCTAAACTTAACACAAACCATAGCCCTAACCCTAACCATTACCCTAGCCTTAATCCTAACCATAACCCTAGCCCTAAACCTAGCTCAAATCCTACCTATTACCCTAACCATTATCCTAACCCTAATTCTAACCCTAGGCCTAACACTAATACTATCACAATCACTAAACTTATCCATTACTCTAAAAATAACCTGTACTCTAATCCTAGTCCATTCATTACCTTAACCTTAACTCTAACCCTAACGCTAATTAAAGACCTAAACGTAAACCTTAATCTAAACTGAACCATAAGCCATACCCTGACCTTAATAATACATCTATCTCTAAACGTTATCCTTACCCTAAATCTAACCTTTAAATTAGACCTAATTATAAACATAACCCTAAATATATGAATTTACATAACCCTAGACTTAACCCTAGACACTTACCTAATAAAAACCCTAGCACTAATTCTTATCCTAACTGAAAAACTAACCCTATCATTAGAAAAACCCTAAGTCTACCCATAAACATAACCCTAGCTCTTACATTACACATACACCTAACACTAGCCCTAAACCTCACACAACCTAGCCCTAATCCTAGCCCTAAACCTAGACTGAAGTGTAATCCTAACCCTATCCCTAGCACTAATCTTAACCCTAACACTGGCCCTGGACCTAACCCTACACAAACTCTAATCCTTACTCTAAACAAAACAATAGCCCTAACCTTCAATCTTACCATAAACCTAGCCCTAATCCTAACTGTATCCATAGCACAAATCTTAGCACAACTCGACTATTACTTTAAACATAACTATATCCCTAATATTAACCCAAGCCATAACCCTAACCCTAAACCTAACTGTAGCCCTGACTCTAATCCTCACCCTAGCCCTAACCCTAGCTCAAACCCTAACACTTCTGTTAAACCTAACACTAACACTAACCCTAGGCCTATCTCTAAACCTAGCCAAAATCCTAACATTAACACAAGCCCTAACACTAGCACTAACCCTATCCTTTACTCTAAACATAAACCTAACCCAAATGATAACCTTTGGCCTAACACTAAGCCTATCATAACACTAATTCTATCTATTACTCTAAACCTAACCTAAACCCTAAACCTAACACTATCCATTACTTTAACCCTAACCCTAAGGCTAATTTGAGCCCTAACCCTAAACCTTTTCCTAAACCAAATCCTAAACTGGACTCTGACCATAATAATGCATCTAGCTCTAAACTTGACCCTTTAGCCTAAACCTAACTTTCCACTAGACCTAGTCATAAACCTAAAGTTAACACTATTCCTAACCATAACCCTAGACCTGAAATTAGCCCTGGCTCTAATCCTAGCTCTACCCCAAACACTGACCCTGCCTTTAAGAGTAAACCTACCTCTAAACCTGACCCTAACCAAAAATCTAAACCTAACACTAGACCTAGCCAAAATTTAAACCCTCAAACTAGCCCTAATCATAAATGTAGCTCTTACATTACCAACAGCCCTAACCCTAGGCCTTAACCTAACAAAAAACCTTGAGCTAATTTTAGGCCTAAGCATAACCCTAACCCTAATCCTAACCTAACACTTGATTAGTCCTAACCCAAGCTCAAAGCCTGAACCTTATCCTAAACACAAACCTACACCTATCCCTTAATATACCCCTAACACTAGCCCTAATCCTAAACTTAACCCTAGCCCTAAACCTAGCTCTAAATGAACCCATTACCCTAAAACTAAACCTAAACCAATTGATAACCCTAGGCCTAAACCTAACCCTAAACCTAACAAGAAAACTAACACTAGACCTAACCCTAACCCTCACATTTGCCATAGACCTAACTCTAGCTCAAACCCTAACCCTTTCCATAAACCTAAACATAACCATAACCATAACCCTAAACCTAAACCTCAATCTAACACTAACCATAACCCTATGCCAACATCTAACCATATCCATTACTCTAACACTAACCCTAACCCTAATCCAATCCTAACCCTAACCATACTCTAATCTTATCCCTAGACCTAACTCTAATCCTAACACTTTCCCTAGCCCTAACCCTAGCTCAAAACCTAACCCTATGCTAAGCATAACCGTAAAACTAACCCTAGTTCTAACCCTAACCCTAACCCTAACTCAAGAACTATTTCTGACCATAACCCAAGCCCTAACCTTAGCTCTAACCCTATCCATTACCCTAACCATTACCCTTACCCTAATACTAACCCTAGACCTAACACAAACTCTATCACTAAACCTAACCCTATCAATTACCATAAAACTAACCTGAAACTAAAACAAAAACCCTAAACCTGACCCTAATGCTTATTTGAGTCCTAAACCTAAACCCTAACCTCAACCAAACTCTAACCTGATCCTGACCCTAATAATTCCCCTAGCTCTAAACCTGACATTTAACCCTAAACCTAAGCCTTAAACTAGACCTAACTATAACCCTAATCATAAAACTGTCCTCTCCTCAACCATAACCCAACACCTGACATTAGCCCTAGACCAAATCCTAGCCATAAACCTAACAAAAACCCCAGCCTTTATCCTAACCATAAACCTAGAATAATCTTAACACTAACCCTAGCTCTAACCCCAATACTAACCCTAGCCCTAATATTACCCCCAATTTCACCCTATCTTTAAACCTAACCATAACCCTACACCTAAGAATAAATCTAACTCTCACACTAGCCGTATCACTAATTCTAACCCTATCCCTTAATGTAACCCTAACCCTAGCCCTAAACTTAGTCCTACCACTTGCCCTATCAATAGCCCAAGCACTAACCTTAGATCATAATATATCTCTAAATCTAACACTGAACAAAGCCGAAGCCTAAACCTAACACTATCCCTAACCCTAACACTAATCCTAAAACTAGCCCTAATCCTAGCCCTAGCACTCAAAAAAAAAAAAAAAAAAAAACGAGCGATAAGCTCTGTCCCTAACCTTTATACTAAACCAAAGACTAATCATACACCTACCCCTAGCCCTAATTCGAGTTTTAAGCCAAACCCTAAAACTAACCCTGACACTGACTCGGACACTAACACTAATCCTAGCTCAAAACATCACCATAATCCTAACACTAACCCTAATCACTAAACACTAAATCTAACCCTAATCTTAACCCTAAAATTAGCCCTAATTGTAACCCTTATACTTACATTAGCTGTAATTCTAACCCTAGCACTAACTTAACAAAAATCCTAGCCCTAATTCGAGACCTAACCCGAGCTTTAACCCTAACCCTAACCCTAAACCTAGCCCTAGCCCTAATCATAGCCATAACACTAACCCTAACCCTATACATTACCATAACAATAACCCTAACCCTAATGCTAATTCTAGGCTTAAACCTAACACTATCTCTAATCCTATCCCTATCCATTTCCCTAAACCTAACATGAACCCTAATTCTAATCCTATTATTACTCAAACCCTCACCCTAATGTTAATCCAATCTCTAAGTCTTAACCTATTCCCAACCCTAAACTAGATCTTCACCTTAATAATACACCTAGCCCTAAACCTGACCCTAACCCTAAACCTAAACCTTACATTAGATGTACCCATAATCCTAACCCTAAAACTATCTTTAAACATAATTCTATACTTGAAATTAGCCATACTCCTAATCCTAGCCCTAAACCTAGCATTAATCATAACCCTAAACCTAACCCTTATTCTAAACATCCCCTACCTCTAAAACTAGCATAACACCATCCCTTACCCTACACTAAATACTGAATCTAAGCATAGTTCTATGCTTAAACTGAACACTAACCATAGACCTAATACTAGCACTAATTTAGCCCTTTTGCTAACCCTAAACCTAACCTTAGCCCTAAGACTAAAAAAAAATTCTCACACTAGCCCTGTCACTAGTTCTAATCCTAGCCATTACCATAATCCTAAACCTAGCTCTAACCCTTGCCCAATCCTTTGTCCTAGACCTAACCCTAAGTTTAAGCCTCACACTAACACAAACCTAATCCTAATGCTAATCATAAAACTAGCCCTAACCCTACCACTACCAATAAAACAAAACTGAGCAATAGCCCTAACCCTAAACCTATATAAACCAAATCCTAACACTACACCTAGATCTAACCATATTCTTAACTCGAGTCCTAACCCTAACCTTAAAAGTATAACTGACATTGACTCATATGCTAAACTCACCCTAGCTTGAAACACCATCCTAAACTTAAACTCAAACTTAACAGTAACCCTAGACCTTATGTGAGTACTAACACTAAATCTGATCCTGACTCATATCCGAAAACTAACCCTAGATCTAAATATCACCCTAACCTTAAACTTAACGCTATCACAATATCTACCCCTAACCCTAAACTTAGCCCTAAAACTAACCCTAATTGTAACCCTAATTCTTACATTAGTGATTGTCCTAGCCCTAATCCTGACCCTAAAACAAAAATAGTCCTAATTTGAACCTTAAATCTAACTTTAAACCTAAGCCTACCCTAACTCTAGCCCTAAACCTAGCTCTAACTCTCTCCCTTAACCTAAGTGAAACCATAACCCCAATGGTAAACCTAGATCTATCCCTAATGCTTAGTCTAACCAAAATCCAAACCCTATTAATAGTCTTGACTCTAGCCCTCATTCTAGCTCTAATCCTATTTCAAACCATTACACTAACCCTGACCCTTATTCTGATCCTAACACAAATTCTAGGTCTAAAATTGACCCTAAGCCTAGAGCAAACCCTTCCACTGGTCATACTGCTAACTTATGCCTAAACCTAACCCTAACCCTAGCCCTAAGACTAACTCTAACACTCACTATCCCTATCCCTAGTTCTAAGTCTGTACCTTAACATAACCCTAACCCTAGCCCTAACCCTTGCCCTATCCTTAGTTCTAGCCTTAACCCTAGATCTAACCCTAAACCTAAGCCTAAGCCAAACACTAAGACTAGCCCTAACCCTAAAGCTCATGGTAAAACTAGCCCTAACCCTAAGCCTAGCAGTAAAATAAACTGAGCAATAGCTCTAACCATAAACCTTAACTTAAACCAAACTCTAACACTACACCTACACCTAATCATTGCCTTAATTTGAATCCTAACCCTAACCTTAAATCTAACCCTGACCCTGACTCATATCCTAACACTCACCATAGCTCTAAACACCCTCCTAACCTTAAACTAAAACCTAAAAGTAAACCTATTCTTAATTTGAGTCCTAACCTTAGCCCTGACCCTGACTCATATCCTAAGACTAACCCTAGCTCAAAATATCATCCTAACCTTAAACCTAACCCCAACCTAGACCTACTCCAAACCCGAACCCTAAAACAAACCCTTATTGTAACCGTAGTTCTTACATTAGCCATTGCCCTATCAATAGGCCTAACCCTAACCCCAAAACTAGCCCTAATCCGAGACCTAAACCTAGATTCAACCCTAACCCTAACAATAGCTCTAAGGATATCCCTTACGCTATGAATAACCCTAAATCTAATGGTAACCCTAACCTATGCCTAATCCTTAGGCTAACCAAAATCCTAACCTCATTAATAGTCCTGACCCTAGCCCTCATTCTATCTCTAATCCTATCCCAAATCCGAACACTAATCCTGACCCTTATTCTGACCCTAACACAAACCCTAGTTCTAAACCTGACCCTAACACTAGACTAAAACCTAACACTAGCCCTGGACCTAAACCTAATCCTAAATTTAGCCTTATCTCTAGCCCTAGACCTAAAAAAAAATCTAGTCCTAGGCCTAACAATAGCCCTTATCCTAACACAAACTCTAACCCTACTCCTAGACCTAAGTCTACTCCTAATTCTAGCTGTAACCCTAACTTGAACTCTAACCCAAACACTGACTCTGCCTTTAACAGTAAGCCTACTTCTAAACCTGACTCTAACTGAAAATCTAAACCTAACACTTGATCTTGGCATAACCCAAAACCTAAAGCTAGCCCTAATCATAATCCTAGCTCTTATATTACCCTCAGCTTTAACCCTAAGCTTAAACATAACACAAAACCTAGAGCTAATCCTAGGCTTTAACCTAGCCCTAAGCATAACCCTAACCTGAACCCTAGCCCTAATCCAAACCTAACCCTCGCCTTAGCCCTAACCCTAGCTCAAAATCTAACCCTTACTGTAAATATAAACCTATAACTATCCCTCGATCTAATCCTAAACCTAGTCCTAATCCTAACCTTAACAAAAGCCCTAACCCTAGCTCTAAATTTACCCATTACCCTAACCCTAACCCTAACCCTAACCCTAATTGTAACCCTAGCCCTAACCCTTACCATAATCCTAACCCTAAACAGAAAACTAACCGTAGACCTAACCCTAAACAAATATTTGCTATAGCCCTAACCATAAATCAAACCCTAAACCTTACCATAAAACTAAACATAACCTTAGACCTAACCCTAACCCTAAACTTAAATGTAGCCCTGTCCCTAACCCTTACCCTACATCTAACCGTATTTATTACCCTAACCCTAACCATAAAATTAATTTTAATCATTCCCCTAACCCTAACCCTAAACCTACCATAATCCTATCCCTAAACATAACCCTCAACCTAACCTTTGTTCTAACCCTAATCATAGCTCATAACCTAACTCTTACACTAAACATAACACTTCACCCTAACCCTAGTTCTAAACCATACCTTAACAGTAACTCAATACCTTATCCTAACCATAAGTTTAGCTATAACCTTAGCTCTAACTGTATCCATTCTAATTGTAACCCTTATCCTAATGCTAATGGTAGGCATAACCCTATATCAAGAACTAATTCTAATCATAACCCTAGCCATAACCTGAACTCTAACTGTATCCATTACCCTAAACATAACGCTTTCCCTAATGCTAACCCTAGGCCTAACCCTAAACCTATCACTAACCCCAACACTATCAATTACCCTAAACCTAACCTGAACCCTAAATCTAACCCTATCATTACCCTAACCTTAACCCTAATGCTAATTTGAGACATAAGCTGAAACTCAAACCTTAAAGAAACCCTAACCATGACCCTTACCCAAATAATTCCCCTAACTCTAACCTGACCCTATATTAAAACCTAATCCTTACCTTAGACATAGCCAAACCTAACCCTAGAAGTATCCATAATCATGACCCTAGACCTGACATTAGCCCTAGATATAATCCTAGCCCTAACCCGAACACAAATCCTAGCCTATATTAGCACTAAAAATAGCCTTAATCATAACCCTAACCTTAAACTTAGGCCCAACTTAAAACCAACCCTATCCCTAATCTTAGACCTTAGTCCTATCCCTAAGGACTAAGCCTTACACTAAACCTAATCCTAAAACTAGCCCTAATCCAAAGCCTCATCCTAAACTTAACCCTAACCCTAAATCTAACATTATCCATTACCTAAACCTAACCCTAACTAAAATGAAAACTCTAGCCATTACCCGAACCCTAAACCAAACCCTAACCATAAATATATCCCTAGACCTTTATGTAAACTTAACCCTCACCCTAGCCATTACCCTAGTGCAAACAGTAACCCTTACCCTAACCTAACCATATCCCTAGCCCCAAACTTAACATTTACTGTAAACCAAACCCTAGCCCTATTTCTAAACCTAACTCTAATTTTAGGTTTAATAAAAACCAAAACCTAGCCCTAACCCTAGCTCTAAATCTATCCATTATAGTAAACATATTCCTAACCTAATGCCAACTTTAACCTTATTGCTAAACATAACCCATCCATTTCTATAAACCTAACCTATTCATTATCCTAACCCTAAGCCTAAACCTAACACTATTTCAAGCCCTAAAGCTAAACTTTCACCGAAAGCAAATGCTAACCCTTACCCTAAACCTAATAATACCCTTAACTCTAAACCTGAACCTTACCCTAAACATAGCTCTGACACTAGACTTAGCCATAACCTAACCCTAAAACTATCCTTAATCATAAACCTAGACTTGACATTAGGCCTACCACTAGTTCTAGCCCTGAACCTAACAGAAACCCTACCCCTAAACCTAGCCTTAATAATAACATAAACACTAACCCTAGGCCTAATCCTAATTCTAACCCTCTCCCTAGCCCTAAAGCTAGCTATAACCCCACCCATTCGCCTAAACTTAATCATAATCCCAATGCTAATACTAAAATTAATCCTACCCCTAGGCCTAACCCTAACACTAACCCTAGTCCTAATCCTAGCCCTATTTTACCTTTGACCTGAACACTAATCCTAAGCCTAGACCTAAATCTAAATATAACTCTCTTCATAGTCATTTTCCTATTTCTAACCCTATCCCTTACTGTAACAGTAACCCTAGCCCTAACCCTAAAGCTGGATCTAACACGAACTCTAAATCTGATCCTAAACCAAAGCCTAAACCTCACCATAACACTAGCCCTAACCCTAACACTAATTCAAAATCTAACCCTAATCCTAGCCCTAGCCCTAAAATAAAACCTAGCCATAGCCCTAACCCTAACCCTAACAATAACCCTAACCCATAGAAGTCAAGATGAAGTGAAACCTTAAAACAAAACAATGTTCAAGCGAACATTGAACCTTTGAACCTTGAACAAAACTGACTCTAACCCTAACACTAGGTTTAAAACCAGCCCTTACCCTGACCATAAACCTAACCCTAATCTGTTTAGAGAACCTTTTATCATAGAAGTCCCAAATTAAGGGAGCCTAGTGGGGTAAGCTAACAGATAAATTTTGTGCAGTGTCAAAGAAATCTGACCAAATAATTTGGGGAGGTAGTTAAGTACATGTATATTTCCCTGTTGTATTCAACAATACTTTTGGATAAAGATGTTTTTGCATGCTTCAGATTTGGGAAATTTTCACAAGGAAGAAACCAGAGTACCCACAAAGAACTTATTGAGTATGTGCAGTTTTAAGCAGCGAGCACCAGCCCTCTTTGATTTCAAGTTCCATTTCCATTTACCCATATAGGTCAAAATAAAGGAAACCTTAAAATACAAACTGTTCCTGACAGCAAACCATTAAAGTGATAAGGCCCAAATCTGGGGAAAATAGTAAGGCTAGGAAAAAGATGAATTATGCCAAGTATCAAATGAATTTGAACAAAACTCACTCTAACTCTAACACTAGATTTAACCCAACCCTAACCTAATTCTAACCTGTTTAGAGTACCTATGATGATAGAAGTCCCAAACTTGGGGAGCCTAGTGGCACAATTTAACAGATAAATCTTGTGTAGTATCAAAGAAATTTGATGAAAAACTGGGAGAGATGTTTCAGTCCATTCATATTTCCCTGTTTTTTTCTTTAAGGGCTCATGGATAAATTGTTTTTCATGCTTCAGCTTAAGGTACTTTCACAAAGAAAAAACAAAGAATGCCCACAGAGAGCTGATTGAGTGTGTGAAGTTTCTTGCAGCTAGCATCAACCCTGTTTGATTTCCAGCTCCATTACATTCACACCTATAGGCCATAATGAAGTGAAACCTGAAAATTCAAACTGTTCCTGACACTGAACCATCGAACCTTTAAGGCCCAAATTTGGGGAGCCTTCTAAGGCTAGGTTAAGGATGAATTCTGTACAGTATCAAATTAATCCAACCAAAAAGAATTTGGGTATTCTGCTTGTTCCTAAAGCACTCAGAGATAAAGATGTTACTTTGTACTTTATGTTAGGGCTACTTCCATGGCAAACACCAGATTATGGTCACTGAAAATTGATGGAGTGTGTGAAGTTTCAAGATGCTAGCCCAAACCCTGTTCGATTTCCAGCTTCATTTCCATTCACACCTATAGGGCAAAAAGAAGAGAAACATGAAAATTAAAATTGTTCCTGAAGGCAAACCCTTTATGTAGGTAGCCAAAACATTTGGAGTATAGTCAAATAGGAAAAAGATTAATCCTGCAGAGTATCATAAAAATTTGAAAACAAAACTAACTCTTACCTTAACAGTACGTATAATCCTAGTCCTAACATTAACCCTAACACTAATCTTAACCTGTTTTTTTTTCATGCTTCAGTTTAAGGTACTTTCACGAGGAACAACCAGAGAGTGCCCACAGAGAACTAATTGAGTGTGTGAAGTTTCAAGCAGCTAGTACTAACTCTTTTTGATTTCCAGCTCAATTTTCATTTACATCTATAGGCCATAATAAAGTGAAACCTAAAAATTCAAACTGTTGCTAACAGTAAACTGGTAAACCTTGAAAACCCAAATTTGGGGATTCTACTAAGACAAGGAAAAGGATGAATTCTGTACAATATCAAAGTAATCCCTGCAAAAAAAAATTGAAGCTTACTTCTGAAGTGCTCACAGATAAAACTGTTTCTTTCTAATTCAGCTTTGGGCTACTACCACAAGAAACAAATGAGAGAATGTGCACTGAGAACTGATTGAGTGAGTGAAGTTTCAAACAGCTAGCACAAAACTTGTTTGTTTCCAGCTCCATTTCCATTCACCCCTACAGGGCAAAAAAAAGTAAAAGATGAAAATTAAAACTGCTCCTGAGATCAAACCCTTTTACTAAGAGGCCCAAACACGGGGAGCATAGTAAGAATAGGAAAAGATAAATCCTGCTCAGTTTTCAAAAAGTTGAAAAAAAAAAACTAACTTTAACCCTCACACAAGTTGTAACCCTAACTCTAACCATGACCCTAAGCCTAACCTGTTAAGAGAACCATTGATTATAAAAGTTTAAAACTTGAAGAGATTAGTGGGGCAAGCTTACATATGAATCCTGCACAGTATCAAAGAAATCTGACCAAATAATTGGGGGAGGCATTTCAGTACCTGCATATTGCCCTGTTTTCTCGCTCTTGGGTAAACTTGTTTTGCATGCTTCACCTTATCGCTACTTTTACAAGGAAGAAACCAGAGAGTTTCCACAGACAACTGATTGAGTATGTGAAGTTTCAACCAGCTTGCACCAACCTTCTGATTTCCAGCTCCATTCTCATTTACCCATATAGGTCAAAATGAAGTAAGACATTAAAAACAAACTATTCCCAACACCGAACCATTGAACCAAGAAGGCCCCACACTGGGGCACATAGTAAGGCTAAGTAAAAGATAAATCTTCCCAGTATCAAAGAAATTTGAATAAAACAAACTCTAAACCTACACTAGCTCTAAAGCTAGCCCTAACCCTAACCGTAACACTAACCCTTACCTGTTTAGAGAACCATTGATCCTAGAATTGCCAACCTTGGGGAGCCTAGTGGAGCAAGCTAAAAGATGAATACTGTGTAGTATCAAAGAAATCTGACCAAATTTTTGGGAGACTTATTTCAGTACTTACATGTTTCTCTTTTTTTTTTTTCTTTTTAAGGACTCTTGGATGCAGTTTCTTTTGCATGCTTCATCTTTGGCCTACCTTCAAAAGAAAGAAACCAGAGAGTGCCCAAGGAGAACTTATTGTGTGAAGTTTCAAGCACCTCCTGCTAACCCTGTTTGATTTCCAGCCCAAGTTCCATTCACATCAATAAGCCATAATGAAGGAAAACCTTAAAATACAAACTTTTCCTGACAGTGAACCATTGAACCGACAAGGCCAAAACCTGTGGAGCATAGTAAGGTAAAGTACTAGATTAATCCTTCCCAGTATCATAAAAATTTGAAGAAAACTAGAGCCACATGGGTGTTTTTGGCACACATGGAAGGCTCGGCTGCGGAGTTTCTTGGGGCGCAGACAGCATTCTCAGCTGCACAGGAGCTCTCTGCACAGAGGGAAGGCAGCTCAGAACACAGAGGCTTTGCTTGCGGGTCACCAGACTGAGTTCTGGACACACCATACATGAGTAATAGATGGATCCATCTTGCAAAAGCTTACTCGCAATCTATCAGTGGGCGTGGTTACCAGCTTGGTTCTGTATCTTATCTGGTACCTAGTTTCCAACTCCCCTATCTCCAGCTGTGATAACAAGATTTTTTCTCACAAGCTTTTGGGGGGTGTAGCTATCAATGTGGAACAGGAACCTGGTTTCTAATTCAGAGACTTAGAGTAGGGAGGCTCCGGGTAGAAGCTCAAGCCCTCTCACCCTGGCTACCTCCACCACCGCTACCACAGAGACTCAAGCTAGGAATCGACAACTCCACCTAATGCAAGAAAAGAAAACAGAGTTCTGAGAGACTTTTTTTTTTCTTTCTTACTTTTCTTTTCTGGCTCTTCTCATCCATTCTCCTCTACCCTTCCCCCTCTTGTCCTCACAACCTCAATATATGTGAAACCCAGAACTTTTCATGAAATTGGACTTTAAGAACTGAATCATTAGAATGCTATAATATAGAGGAATTGAATAGGCCCCACCTCACCACCCCTTTATTTGCTCTTAATTTCTTTCTCCTTCTTTCTTTCCTTTTTTGTTATTTTTTTCTTCTTTTCTCTTTCTCCCTCTATCCCACTTTCAGCCTCCTAAATTTTACTATTTATACATAGGGTAATTTTATGAATACAGTTAAGGAGCTTGAATTTTACCTTCTTCCATAAATCACCCCTGTCTGTTCATTAGAGTTCTCCTCCAAAGTTGCTAAGTTAGATTAATCACATACCCTCCTTCCTTTCCCCCTTAACAGATCATCCTACCCCTGACCCTCAGTTCTCTATATACCACCAGAAATTGTATGCATTTTATGAAACTAATTACTATATTCTAAATAATAGTTGAAGCCAACATCTGTAGACACAGAGTCTAAATATAAATGTATTTATAATGGTTAGGCTTAGGCTTCGTGTTAGAGTTAGATTTAGAGTTAGGTTTTGATCTATGGTTAGGGCTAGGGCTAAGGATAGGGTAAGGGTTAGGGCTAAGGATAGGGTAAGGATTAGGACTAAGGTTTGGGTGAAGTTTACCATTATGGTAATGGATAGGGTTAGAACTAGTGATAGGTCTAGGATGAGAGAGTTAGTTTTAGGGCTAGGATTAAGGTTAGGATTAGGGTTAGGGATAGGGCTAAATTAGGGCTAGTGTTAGTGTTAGGTTTAGGCCTTGGGTTAGGGTTAGATTTAGGATTACATTTAGGGTAAGGTATTGGGTTATAGCTAGGTTGAGGGCTAAGGCAAAGTTTAGGTTTAGGGTTATGATTAAAGCTAGGTTTAGGGCTAGGATGAGGGATAATGTTTGTGATAGGGTTAGGGCTAGTATTAGGGCTATGGCTAATGTAAGGTCTAGGGTTACAGTTAGGGACAGATTTAATTTTGGGTTTATGGCTTGGTCCATGTAGGGGTTAGGTTTATAATAAGGGTCAGTTTTAGAGCTAGGGTTATTATTAGGGTCAGGATCAAGGTGAGGGTTTGGGTTAGGTTAGGATTTAGGTATAGGACTTGAATTATCATTAGGGTTTCTGGTTAAGGTTAGGGTTAGGTTTAGGGTTAGGGTGATATTCAGAGCTAGGGTTAGTGTTAGTGTCAGGGTCAGTGTTCAGATTAGGGTTACGGTTAATGGGAAAGCCAGAATTAGGTCTAGAATTAAGTCTAGGGAAGGGTAGTGTTTGGCTTTAGGATAAGGATTATTATTAGGGCTAGAACTAGAGTTATGGATAGATTAGGATTAGGTTTAGTTCTAGTGCTAGTGTTACGTTTTAGTTTAGGTATAAGGTTACCAGTAGGGCTAGTGTTAGATTTTGGTTTAGGGTTAGGTTCAGTTTTAGACCTATGATTAGTGTTAGGGTCAGAATAAGGGTCAGGGTTAGGGTTAGGCTTTGGTTATGGTTAGAGCTAGAATGAGGGCTAGGGTTAGGAGTATTAATAGGGTTAGGTTTGGGTTAGGTTAAGCATTAGGATTAGGATTAGCATTAGGTTTAGGGTTTGGCATAGGATAAGGGATAGAATTAGAGCTAGGGTTAGGGCTAAGGTTAGGGTTAAAGCAAGGTTTAGGGCTCAGATTAGGGCTGGTTTTAGTGTTAGGGTTATGGCTAGGTTTAGAGTAATAGCTAATGTAAGAACTAGGGTTTTAGGGTCCGTTTTAGGGTTATGGTAAGGGGTTGAACCTCTAGTATTAGGATTAGGTTTAAGGTTAGGGTAAAATTTAGAGCTAGTGTTAGTGTTAGGTTAATAATAGTCAGGGTCAGGTTTAATTTTAGGGTTAGGGTTAGGACTCGAATTAAGGCTAGGGTTACTATAAGGATTCAGTTAAAGGTTAGGGTGGTGTTTCGAGCTAGGGTGTATGAATCAGAGTTAGGGTTAGTATTAAGGTTAAGATTAGGACTCAAATTAGGACTAGGGTTTGGTGTAGGTGTAGTGTTAAGGTTTGGTTTAAGTTAAGGTTTAGTGTTAGGGATATTGCTCGGTTTTGTTTTACTGCAAGTGTTAGGGTTAGTGCTAGTTTTATGATTAGCTTTAGGGCTAGGGCTAGTGTTAATATTAAGCTTAGGCTTAGGGTTAGGGTTAGATTTAGAGTTAGGGTTAGATCTAGGGTAAGAACTAGGAATAAGAATTAGGCAATGGTTATGGCTAGGTTTATGGCTAGGGTTAGGATTACGGTAATGGATAGGGTTAGAAGTAGGGATAGGGCTAGTGTGAGAGTTAGAGTTAGTTTTAGAGCTAGGGTTAGGTTTAGGGTTAGGGATAGGTTTAAATTAGGACTAGAATTAGTGCTAGAGTTAGTTTTCACCTTAGGACTTGCATTATGTTAGAGTTAGGGTTAAGTTTAAGGTAAAGAATGGCATTACAGCTAGGTTTAGAGATAGGGTGAAGGTTAGATTTAGGGTTAGGGCTATGGTTAGAGTTAGGATTATGATTAAGGCCAGGTTTGGGATAGGAAGAGGGCTATGGTTTATTTCAGGGTTAGGGCTAATATTAGGGTAGAGCTATTATCAAATCTAGGGTTATGGTTACATATAGTTTTAGGGTTTGGTTTATGGCTACATGTAATTTAAGGGTTAGGTTTAGGGTTAGGGTCAGGTTTAGAGCTAGGCATATTATTAGGGTCAAGTTCTGGGTTAGATGTTTGGGATAGATTTAGTTTAAAGTTAGGGCTCTAATTAGCTTTATGGTGAGTGTTAGTGTAATGATATGATGAGATTTAGGTCTTGTTTAGAATAATGCATAGGTTTAGGATTACGGATAGGGTTAGGTTTTGGCCTAGGGTTCTGTTTACTGCAATGGATAGGGTTAGAGCCCGGTTTAGGGCTAGGGTTATGGTTTTGATTAGGGCTAGGGTTGGGATTAGGGTTAGGGTTAAAATTCGAGTTAGGGCTTGGATTAGGGCTAGGTTTTGGGTTAAGTTAGTGCTAGGGTTAGGGGTAAGGCTAATGTAAGTGCCAGGGTTACAATTAGAGTTAAATTTAGGGTTAGGGTTAGTGATAGGTCTAGTGTTAGGATTAGGGTTAGGGTTAGGGATACTTTTAGACTAGGGTTAGTATTATGGTCAGAGTGAGGGTCAGTGTTAGTTTTAGTTTTCAGCTTAAATCTAGAATTAGAGTTAAGTTTAAGGTTAGGGTTAAGGGGTGGTTTTGTTTTAGGGCTAGGGTTAAAGTTAGATTTAGAATTATGGTTAGGGTTAGGGTTAGGCTTAAGATTAGGGTTTGATTTAGAGTTAAATTTAGATCTAGGTTAGGGCTAGAGCTAATGATAGGGCTAGGGTTAAGGCTAGGGTTAGGGTTCTGGTAAGGGATAGGGTTAGAACTAGGGATGGGGATAGGGTGAGAGTTAGAGTTAGTCTTAGGACTAGGGTTAGGGCTAGGGTTAGGAGTAGAACCAAATTAGGGCTAAGATTAGGGCTACTGTTAGTTTTGGGGTTAGGCCTTAAAGTAGGTTTAGGATTAGGATTAAGGCTAGGTTTAGGGTTAGGATAAGGGCTGGGGTTTGTGTTAGGTTTAGGGCTAGGATTAGGGTGATGTCTAATGCCAAGACTGTGCTTACGTTTGGGGGGTAGTTTTAGGATTAGGGCTATGTCTAGGTCTAGTGTAATGGTTGGGTTTAGTGTTATAATCAGCATTAGAGCTAGGAGATTTATTAGGTTCATGGTCAGTGTTAGAGTTGTTTGAGGTTAGGGTTTAGGGTTAGGGCTTAAATTAGCACTAGGGTGTGGGTTAGGGTAATTATAGGGTTTTGTTTAGAGATTACATTAAGTTTAGGGTAATTATTTGGGTTAGGGTTAGTGATAGGTTTAAGGTTAGGCCTAGCATTCACATTAGGGTAAAGGTTATGTTTATTGTAATGGATAGGATTAGAGCTAAGTTTAGGGCTAGTTTTATGGTTAGGAATAGGCTTAGGGCTAGGGTGAGGGTTAGGTTTAGGGTTACTTCTAGGGATAAGATCATAATACTCATAGGATTATGGTTAGGATTAGGGCTAGTGACATAATTAGGGATAGGGTTAGGGTTAGGGTAATGTATACGAATAGACGTAGATTTAGGGCTATGTTTAACATTAGATTGAGGTTTAGACTTAGAGTTAGGGCTATGGTTATGTTTAGGTTTATAGTAAGTTTTAGGGTTTGAGCTATGTCAAGTGTGAGGTTTAAGGTTAGGTCTAGGGTTAGTTTTCCAGTTAGGTTTAGGTTTAGCATTAAGCCTAGAATTATCAATAAGTTTGGTTTAGGTTTAGTGTAATGGGTAAGTTTAGAGCTAGGTTTAGGGCTAGAGTTAAGGTTAGGATTATGGCTAGGGTTAGGGTTAGATTGAGGAATAGGTGTAGGTTTATGTTTAGAGTAATATTTAGGCTTTGAGATAGGATTAGGACTAAGGCAAAGGTTAGGTAAGTGTTAGGGCTAGGTTAGGGTAAGGGTTATGCTTAAGGCTTGATTTAGGCCTAAGATTAGCTCTAGGTTTTCTGTTAGGTTTAGGCCTAGGGTTAGGGCTATGGGTAATGTAAGAGCTAGGGTTATGTTGAGGGCTAGTTGTAGGGTTAGTGTTATGGCTAGGTCTAGTGTTAGGTATAGATTTTCGGGTAGTGTCAGATTTAGAGATAGGTTTACTCTAAAGGCAGGGTCAGTGTTTTGGTTGGAGTTAGTATTATTGTTACAGCCAGATATCAGACTATATTTAGGTCTAGTGTTAGGGTTAGTGTTTGATTTAGGTTAAGGATTATTGTTAGGGCTAAGGCTAGGTTTATGTTTAGGTCTAGGGCTAGAATTAAGGCTAGATTTAGGATTTGGTTTAGGTCTAGGGGTAGTGTTAGGATTTGGTCTAGGTTTAGGGTCAGTTTTAGACCTAGGGTTAGTGCTAGGGTCAGAATAAGGGTCAGGGTTAGCGTCAGGATTTGGGATAGGGTTAGAGCTATAATGAAGGCTAGTGTTAGAACTATTAATAGGGTTAGGGTTTTGGTTAGCCTAAGTATTAGAGATAGGTCTTGGTTACCATTAGGGTTAGGGATTTTTTTTAGGCTAAGAGATAGCCTTAGAACTAGGGTTAATACTAGAGTTAGGGTTAGAGTTTGGATTAAATATAGGATTAGAGCTAGGATTAGGGCTAGTTTTTGTGTTAGGGTTAGGGCTAGATTTGGGCATTGGCTAATATAAGATCCAGGGTTACAATTGGGGTTAGTTTAAGGGTTAGGGTTAGGGGTAGGTCTAGTTTTAGGTTTAAGGTTAGGGTAATATTTAGAGCTAGGCTTATTGTTAGGATATGAGTCAGCATCAGAGTTAGTTTTAGGGTTAGGGTTAGGAATCAAATAAGGGCTAGGGTTACTGTTAGTGTTCGGTTTAAGGTGAGGGCTGTGTTTAGAGCTAGGGTAATTGTTAGGATATCAGTCAGGTTCAGGGTTAGCTTTAAGGTTATGGTTATGACTTGAATTAGGGCTAGGGTTACTGTTAGAGTTTGTTTCGAGTTTAGGGTGGTCTTTAGAGCTAGCGTCAGTGTTAGGATATGAGTCAGGGTCAGGGTAAGTTTTAAGGTTAGGGTTAGGACTTGAATTAGGGCTAGGGTTATGCCTAGGTGTAGTGTTAGGATTTGGGTTAAGTTAAGGTCTAGGGTTAGGGCTGTTGCTCAGTTTTGTTTTAGTCCTAGGTTTAGGGGTTGGGCTAGTTTTAAGATTAGCATTAGGGATAGGGCTAGTGTTAGTGTTAGGCTTAGGCTTTAAGTTAGTGTTAGATTTGGATTTTGCATTATATCTAGAATTACAGGTATGTCTAACTGCAGGGCAAGGGTTAGGGCTAGGGTTATAGTTACGGTAACAGATAGGGTTAGAACTGGGGCTAGGACTAGGGTGAGAGTTAGAGTTAGTCTTAGACCTAGGGTTTTGGTTAATTTTAGGAATAAGGCTAAGTTAGGGCTAGGATTAGGGCTAGGGTTAGTGTTCAGCTTAGGCCTAGTGTTAGGGCTAGGGTTATAGTTAATTTTAGGATAATGTACGGAGTTATAGCTAGGTTTAGAGGTAGGGTTAGGGATAGGGTTATGATTAAGACTAGGTTTGGGGCTAGAATTAGGCCTAGGATTTGTTGTAGGGTTAGGTCTAGAATTAGGGCTAGGGCTATGTCAGGTCTAGTGTTACAGTTTGGGGTAGATTTAGGGTTAGGTTTGTGTCTATGTCTAGTGTAAGTGTTAGGCTTCCGGTCAGGGTCAGGTTTAGAGCTAGATGTAGTTTTAGTGTCAGGACAAGGGTTAGGGTTTATTTAAAGTTAACGTTTAGGGATAGGGCTCAAATGAGCATTAGGGTTAGAGTTTGGATTAGGGTAATTGATTGGGTTAGGTTTAGGTTTCAGGGTAGGTTTAGGGCAATAGAGATCTTTAGGGTTAGCAAAAGGGTTAAGGTTATGCCTAGAGTTAGCATTAGGATTGGGGTTATCATAAGGATAAAATATAGGGTTAGATCTATGTTTAAAAGTAGGGTTAGGTTAGGATTAGGGCTAGATTTAGGTTAGGTTATGGGTTAAGGCTATTAACCCCAGCTTAGGGTTAGGGTTAGGGTTATATTTAGGGTAAAGGTTAGGTTTTGAGCTAGGGTTAGATCTAGGACGAGGGTTAGGTTTAGTGTTATGATCGGGGTTAGGTTTAGTGCTAGGGCTAGGGTTTTCATTAAATTAGGATTAGGTTTAGGGTAATAGATTGGGTTAGATGTAAGGTTAGCTTTATGGTTAAGGTTAGGGTTAGGTTTAAGTTTAGTTTTAGGGCTAAGTTTACTCTTGGTTTTAGGGTAAGATTTAGGGTTTGAGCTACAGGTAAGGCTTTGGCAAGGTTTAGGTTTAGGGTTAGGTCTAGGTTTAGGTTTACGGTTTGGGTTAGGGTTTTGGTTAGGGTTAGGGATAGGGTTATCATTAGGGTTAGGGTTAGAGTTATGGTAATGGCTAGGGTTAGAGCTAGTGTTAGGTCTAGGGTTAAGGTTAGGATTAGGGCTACGGTTAGGTTTGTTGTTAGGGATAATGCTAGGGTTATGTTTAGGCTAAGGGTTAGGCTTTGAACTAGAGTTACAACTAAGGTGAGGTTTAGGGTTAGGGTTGGGACTAGAGTTAGTGTTAGGGTTAGGGTTACGCTTAGGGTAGGTTTAGGCCTCGATTAGGGTTAGGGTTATTTAAGTTTTTTGTTAGGTTTAGGCCTAGGGTTAGTGCTATGTGTAATGTAAGATCTAGGGTTTTGATTAGAGCTAGTTTTATGGTTACAGTTACATTTATATCTAGCGTTAGGTTTAGGTTTTGGGTTAGGGTCAGGTTTAGAGCTAGGTTTAATGTTAGTGTCAGGCCCATTGTTCAGGTTAAAGTTGGGGTTAGGGTGAAACCACAATAGGACTAGGGTTAGTTCTAATGGTAGGGTTAGTGTTTGGTTTAGGTTAAGGGTTATTGTTAGGGCTAGCACTAAGTTTTTGTTTAGGTCAAAGGCTAGAGTAATAGCTAGATTTAGGATTAGGTTTAGGTCTAGAGCTAGTGTTAGGGTTAGATTTAGGTATAAGTTTACTGGTAGGGCTAGTTTCAGGTTTTGGTTTCCGTTTAGGGTCAGGTTTAGACCTATAATTAGTGTTAGGGTCAGAATATGGGTGAAGGTTTAGGTGAGGTTTGGAGTTACCATTAAATCTAGAATGAGGGCTAGTGTTAGGACTAGTATTAGGGTTATTGTTTGGGATTGGCTAAGGATTGGTATTAGGACTAGAGTTAGCATTGTGAATAGGGTTTGGCTTAGGGTAATGGATAGGATTAGAGCTAGGATTAGGGCTAGGATAGGGCTATTTTTAGGGTTAGTGTTAAATGTAGGGTTAGGTCTCAGATAAGGGCTATTTTTCTATTAGAGTTAGCGCTAGGGTTTGGATAAGGCCAATGTAACAACTAGGGTTACGATTAGGGTTAGTTTTAGGGTTAGGGTTTCGGCTGGGTCTAGTGTTAGGATTAGTTTTAGCATTAGGGTGATATTTAGAGCTAGAGTTTGTGTTTGGATATCAGTGAGGGTGAGGGTTAGTTTTTAGGCCTAGGACTCGAATTAGAGCTCAGATTATGGCTAGTTATGGGTTAGGGCTTGGTGTAGTTTTAGGTTTAGGGTTAGAGTAATGGCTCGGTATTGTTTTAGGGCTAGGGCTTGGATTAGAGCTAGTTTTAGTATAAGCAATAGTATTGTAGCTAGTGGTAGAATGAGGTTTAGGCTTAAGATTATGGTTAGATTTAGAGTTATCTTTAGATCTAGGATTAGGGCTATGGCTAGTTTTAGAGCTAAGGTTAGGGATTATGGTTAGATTTAGAGTTATCTTTAGATCTAGGGTTAGGGCTATGGCTAGTTTTAGAGCTAAGGTTAGGGCTATTGTGAGGGTTATGGTAAGGAATAGGGTTTTAAATAGAAATGGGGCTAGGGTGTGAGTTGGAATTAGTCTTAGGGTTAGGTTTAGAGGAAGGGATAAGTTAAGGTTTAAATAAGGTTAGGATTAGCACCATGATTAGTTTTAGGGTTAGGCCTAAGGTTAGGGCTCTGGTTAGGGTTAGTTTTAGGGGAAGGGATTGGGTTATATAGCTAAGTTGAGTACTAGGGCGAGGGTTATATTTAGGGATAGGGATAGGGTGAGTTTTTGGGTTAGGATTAAGTCTAGGTTTAGAGCTAGGATGAGGGCTAGGGTTTGTGTTAGGGTTAGGGCTAGGATTAGTGCTAGGGATAATGTCAAGTCTAGGGTTTTGGTTTGGGATAGTGTTAGGGATAGGTTTATAGCTAGGTCTAGTGTAAGGGTTAGGTTTAGTGTAGGGGTCAGGTATAGAGCTAGGTTATTATTAGGTTCAGATTATGGATTAGGGTTTGGTTTGGGTGAGGTCTAAAGAAAGGGCTCAAGTTAACTCTAGGCTTAGGGTTAGGGTTAGAGTAATAAACAGAGTTAGGTTTACAGTTGAGATTATGTTTAGAGAAATGTATAGGATTAGTGTTAGTGATAGGGTTAGGGTTAGGCCTAGGGTTAGCATTTGGTTTAGGCTTATGTTTAGAGTAATGAATTGGTTTAGTGCTAGTGTTAGGGCTTAAATTAAGGTTAAGATTAGGGCTAGAGTTTGTGTGACTCCTAGGATTAGTGTTAGGGTTCGGTTTAGGGTATTAGGGTTTAAACTAGGGTTAGGGCTAAGATGAGGTTTAGGGTAAGAATCAGGGCTATGGTTAGGGTTAGGATTAAGGTTAGGGTTAGGGTTAGGGCTAGGGTTAGAATTAGGGTTAGGGATATGTTTAAGGTAATGGATAAAGTTAGAGCTAGGATATGGGCTATGGTTACACTTAAGATTAGGGATAGGGTTAGGGTTAAGGTTAGAGCTAATGTTATGTTTAGAGTAAGGGTTAGAGTTTGAGCTAGGGTTAGGGCTAGGGCAAGCATTAGGTTTAGGGTTTGTGCTAGGGTTAGGGTTAAGGATATGCTTAGGTCTAAGTTGAGGGCTTGAATTAGAGCTAGGTTTTGTGTGAAGTTTATGGTTACTGTTAGGGCTATGGGTAATGTAAGAGCTAGGTTTATGGTTATAGCTAGTTTTTTGAGTTTATTGTTATAGATATGTCTAGTCTTAGGTTTAAGTTTTGGGTTGGGATAAGTTTTAGTACTAAGGTTTGTGTTAGGGTAAGTGTCAGTGTTTGTGTTATCATTGGGTTTATGGTTAGGGCCAGAATTAGAACTAGGGTTATGTCTAGGACTAGGGTTAAACTTTGTGTTATGTTAATGGTTATTTTAGGGCTAGGACTAGGTTTTTGTTTAGGACTAGGGTTAGAGTTATGGCTATATTTAGGATTAAGTTTAGGTCTAGTGCTAGTGTTATGTTTTGTTGTAGGTATAGGTTTACTTGTAGGGCTTGTGTTAGGGTTTGGTTTAGTATTAAGGTAAGGCTTTGACCTTGGGTTAGTGTTAGGGTCAGAATAATGGTAAGGTTAGGCTTAGGCTTCGGGTTAGGGTTAGAGATAGAATGAGGGCTAGGGTTAGGACTAGTAATAGATTTAGTGTTTGGAGTAAGCTAAGGATTTAGGTTAGAACTAGGGTAGCATTAGGGTGAGAGTTTGGCTTAGGGTAAGGAATAGGTTTAGAGCTAGGGTTTGGGTTAGTGTTAGTGTTACAGTTAGGGTTAGGATTAGGGTTAAAGCTAGGGGTGAGGCTCAGATTAGTGCTAGGTTTTGTGTTAGTGTTAGCACTGTGGCTAATGTAAGAATTATATTTAGAGTTAGGGATAGTTTTAGGGTTAGGATTAAGGCTAGGTCTAGTGTCTGGGTTAGGTTTAGGGTTAGGGTGATGTTTAGAGGTAGGGTTAATTTTACGGTCAGAGTCAGGATCAGTATTAATTGTAGGGATAGGGTTAGGACTAGGTGTAGCATTAGGATTTGTTTTAGGTTAAAGGTTAGGATTAGGAGTATAGCTCAGTTTTTTTTTTTTTTTTGTGGGCTATGGCTAGGGTTAGGGCTAGTTTTCAAATTAGAATTAGGGATAGGGATAGTGTTAGGGTGAGGTTTAGGTTTAGAGTTAGGGTTAGATTGAGAGTTAGGGTTAGTTCTAGATTTAGGACTATGGCTAAGGTTAGGACTAAGGTTAGGCCTAGTGTTAGAGTTAGGCAATAGATAAGGTTGGTACTAGAAATAGGTCTAAGGCTAGAGTTATGGTTAGTCTTAGGGCTAGGGTTAGAGTTAGGGTTACAATTAGCAATAAATTAGGACTAGGATTAGAGCAATGGTTCGTGTTATGATTGGGCCTAGGGTTAGGGCTAGGGTTAGTGTTAGTGATAGTGTTAGGGTTAGGTTAGGGCAAAGGATGTGGTTATACCTAGGTTCAGAACTAGGGCGAATGTTGAAATTAGGGTTTGGGCTAGGGTTAGGGTTCAGGTTAGGATTAAGGCTAGTTTTAGGGCTAGGATGAGGGTTTGAGTTTGTGTTAGGTTTAAGGCATGAATTAGATACGGTGCTAATATCAGGTCTAGGGTTATAGTTAGGGATATTGTTAGGGTTAGTTTTATGGCTAGGTCTAGTTTAAGGGTTATGTTTAGGGTAAGGGTCAGGTTTAGAGCTAGGTGTGTTATTAGAGTCAGTGTCTTGCTAAGAGTTTGAATTAGGTTTTGGTTTAGTTTTAGGGTTTGAATTAGCATTATGGTTAGGGTTAGGGTTAGAGTAATTCATAGGGTTAGGTTTAGTTTTCAGGTTAGGTTTAGGTAAAGATAAGGTTAGTGTTAGTGGTAGGTTTAGGGTTAGGCCTAAATGAATAGGGATACATTTAGAATTTGGACTAGGGTTAGTGTTAGGTTTAGCATAACTGTTAGGGTTTGAGCTAGGATTAGGACTATGGAAAGGGTTAGTTTTACGGTTGGGTCTAGGGTTATGTTTACAGTTAGGGTTAGTGTAGGTTTAGGGTTAGGAATAGGGTTAAGTTTACAGTTAGGGTTAGAGTAGGTTTAGGATTAGGGCTAGTATTATCATGATGTTTATAGTTAGGGTTAGGGTAATGGGTGGGGTTAGAGCTATGTTTAGAGCTATGTTTGGGTTTAGGCTTATGTTTAGTGTAATGATTAGGATTAGGGTTATGTTTAGGGTAATGGTTAGGGCTAGGGTTATGGTTAGGATTAGGGCTAGAATTAGGGTTATGCCTAGGGTTAGTATTAGGGTTATGTTTAGGGTCAGTGTTAGGGTTTGAGCTATGGTTAGGGCTAGGGTGACAGTTAGGTTTAGTGTCAATCTAGATTTAGGATTAGGGTTAAGTGTAGGACTAGGGTTAGCATTAGGGTTAGGGTTATGTTTAGAGTAATGGATAGGGTTAGAGCTAGAGTTAGGGCTAGGCTTATTGTTAGGATTAAGTCTAGGGTTAGGGTTAGGGTTAGTGCCAATTTTAGGGCTAGGTTTGGGTTTAGGGAAATGGTTAGGGCTAGGGTTATGGTTAGGGTTAAAATGAGGTTTTAGGGCTCAGTTTAGGAATTGATTTTGGGTTAGGTTAGGGCTAGGATTAGGGCTACAGCTAATGTAGGAACTAGAGTTATGATTAGCGCTACTTTTAGGGTTACAGTTAGGGCTAGTTCTAGTTTTAGGGTTAGGTATAATTTTAGGGTGATGTTAGAACTAGGGTTAGTGTAAGGTCAGAGTCAGGCTCAAGGTTAGTTTTAGGGTTAGGTTAGGACTGGAATTAGGCCTAAGGTTAGGGCTAGGTGTAGGATGAGGTTTTGGGTTAGGTTAAGGGTTAGGGTTAGGGCTATGGCCCTGTTTTGTTTTAGTGCTTGAACTAGATTAGGTCTAGATTTAGGATTAGTGTTATTGTTAGGGCTAGAGTTAGTGTGAGGTTTAGGCTTAGGGATAGGATTGGACTTAGATTTATAGTTAGTTATAGGGTTAGGGCTAGGGCTAATGTTAGGGCAAATGTTAGGGCCAGTGTTAGGGTTATGGTAAGGGATAGGGTTAGATCAAGGAATAGGGCTAGGGCGAGAGTTAGAGTTAGTCTTAGTGCTAGTGGTATGGTTAGTGCTAAATTAGGGCTAGGATAAGGTCTAGTATTAGTGTAAGGGTTAAGATTAGAGTTAGGAGTTAGGTTTAGATTTGGGGAAAGGGATAGGGATATAGCAAGGTTCAGAACTAGGGCAAGGGATAAAATTAGGGCTAGGGCTAGGGTTAGAGTTTGGGTTAGGATCAAGGCTAGGTATACAGCTAGAATGAGGGCTAACATTTGTGTTATGGATATGGCAAGAATTATTGCTAGGGCTAATATCAGGTCTAGGCTTATGGTTATGGGTAAATTTGGGGAAAGATTTATGGCTAGGTGTAGTGTCAGAGTTAGGTTTAGGGTGAGGCTAAGTTGAGAGCTATGGGTATTGTTATAGTAAGAGTCAGGTTTTGGGTTTGAGTTAGGTTGAGGTTTATAGTTATGGCTCAAATTAGCATTAGATTTGAGTTAGGGTTACAGTAATGGATAAGTTTAACTTTAGGCTTCAGGTTAGGTTTAGGGCTCAGGTTAGGTTTAGGGTAATGGATAGGGTTAGGGTTAGGCCTAAGGTTAGCATTAGGTTTATGGTTATCATTAGGGTAATGAATAGGGTTAGGGCTGGGTTATGTTTAGGATTAGGGCTAGAGTTATGGTTAGGGTTAAGGCTAGGGTTAGGTTTAGGGTATGGGTTAGGGTTTGAAATAGAGTTAGTGCTAAGGATAGGATTAGGTTTAGGATTAGGTCTAGGGTTACAATTAGGTTTATCATTAGGGTTAAGTAATAGACTGGTTTAGATATTGGTTTAGGGTTAGGGTTAGGTTTAGGTTTAGGACTAGTTTTAGTGTTAAGTTTAGCATAATTGTTAAAGTTTGAGCTAGGTTTATGAGCTAGGGTTAGGTTTATGGTTAGGTTTGGGGCTAAGATTATCATGACGTTTATGGTTAGGTTTAGGGTAATTGGTGGGGTTAGAGCTAAGGTTAAGTCTAGTTTTAAGTTTAGGATTACGGATAGGGTTAGGGTTAGGGTTAGGTTAGGCTTATCATTTTCTTAAGTTTAGGTTAAGTATAAGGTTCAGGGATTGAGGAAGTGTTAAGGCTAGGTTGAGGCTTCAGGTTAGAATCAGTGCTAGGGATAGAGTTAGGTTTAGGGTTAAGGTTAGGGTTAGGGCTAGGTTTAGCATTATGTTTAGGGTTATGTATAGGGTAATGGATAGAGTTAGAGCTAGAGTTTGGACTGTGGTTACAGTTAGGATTAGGGCTAGGATTGGGGTTTGGGTTTGAGCTAGGGTTATATTTAGGGTAAGGGCTAGGGTTTGAGCTAGTGTTAGTGCTAGGGTTAGGCCAAGGATTAGGTTCAGCTTTAGGTCTGGGGACAAAATTATGGTAGGTTTATGGTTAGGATTAAGGTTAGGACTTGGGTTACATTAGGGTTAGGATAAGGGTTAGGGTAATGGATATGGTTAGATGTAGGTTTAGGTTTAGGTTTCGGGTTAGATTTAATTTTAGGGTTAATGTTAAGGCTATGGTTATGTTTAGGTTTATGGTAAGGGTTAGGTTTTGAGCTAGGGTTAGGGCTGTGGCGAATGTAATTTTTAGGGTTAGGTTTATTGTTAGTTTTCTGGTTAGGGTTAGGGTTATGGTTAGGATTAAGTCTAGGATTATCAATAGTTAGTTGTAGGGTTAGGAAATGTGTAGGTTTAGAGCTAGGTTTAGGAATAGGGTTAAGTTTACGGTTAGGGCTAGGGTTATTGTTTATAGTAAGGTATAGGTCTAAGTTTATATTTATGGTAAGAGTTAGGCTTTGAGTGAGGTTTAAGACTAAGGCTAGGGTTAGATTTAGGGTTAGGGTTAGGGCTAGGATTAGGGTTGGGTTTATGCTTAGGGCTATATTTAGGCCTAGAATTCGCTCTACGTTTTGTGTTAAGTTCAGGCATAGAGTTAGGACTATGGGTAATGTAAGAGCCAGGATTATGA